>NC_092424.1:79053269-79367602 GCF_036169615.1 Heliangelus exortis | reverse complement strand
GGCTGTGCTGCCATTCAGAGGGACCTACACAGGCTGGAGAGTCGGGCAGGGAAAAATTTATTGAGTTACAATGGCAAGTGTAGAGTCTTCCATCTGGGTAGGAACAACCCCAAGTACCCGTACAGACTGGTGACTGAGTTCTTGGAGAGCAGTGAAGGGGAAAGGGAGCTGGGGATTCTAGAAGGATGATCATGACCCAGCAATGTGCCCTTGTGGCCAAGAAAGCCAATGGCATCCTGGGTGGGGTGCACTAGAAGGAAGGTGGCTAACAGGCTGAGAGAGATTCTCTTCTCCCTCTGCTCTGCCCTAGTGAGGCTGCATCTGGAATATTGTGTCCAGTTCTGGGACCCTCAAGCCAAGGACAGGGAATTTCTTGAAAAAATCCAGTGCAAAGACTCCAAGATGATGAAGGGAGTGGAACATCTGCCTTATGAGGAAAGACTGAGGGAGCTGAGTCTCTTCAGTGTGGAGAAGAGGAGAATGAGGAGTGACCTCATTAATATTTATAAATACATAAAGGGAGAGAGCCAGGAGGATGATGCCAGGCTCTTCTCAGTGGTGCCCAATGATAGGACAAGAGGAAATGACTATAAACTTGAGCATAGGAGGTTCCATATAAACACAAGGAAAAATTTTACAGAACACTGGAACAGGCTGCCCAGGGAAATTGTGGTCTCATTCTCTGGAGACATTCAAAACCCACCTGTTCTTCATGTGTTCTACATGCTGTGGCAGGGAAACTGGACTCAATGATCTTTTGAGGTCCCATCCAACCCCTTTCTGTGATTCAGTGATTTTGTTGCTTTTGTCTCAAAGACAGACATTTTGCTTTTCTCATCCAAAGCAAGAATTGTAAGGATTTTACATGACTTTAAGAAAAACACAGAGCTGAGCTGCTGAAGTTAAAAATGACCAAAAGTAGACAGACATTTCTTTTCAGGGGAAACTTCTGTAATCCTGAACTTACAAAAGGAGAGAAGCTACACTCTGCCAGGCAGGCCAGGAGCATCAGGTAATACAGAGAGAGAACAACTGGTGTTTTCCACAGCAGTGTTTAGTGCCTGTGTGTGATTTAGTGGCATCCTCTTGAATATGAGCTCTGAGTGATGCAGACAGCATTTAATGAGGATTCATGGGCCACCACAGACCAAAAAATCACTGACCAGGCATCCAAAGGTAGGCCATTAATGTTTTATAATCTGCACTCTTAGCACAGTGGCTTTTTCTTCCCTGGATTTGCACAGCCCCTAACACAATGGGGTCTTGTTCTTCTCTGTCACACTTTTCCTTGTTCCTGACTGGTTCTTTTCAATACTACCTCTAAATAACCCCATAAAATGTAAATATCTAAGAAAAAGGTGACCTTTCTTGTGATTTCTGTCTGTATGTAGGGATTTTCAGCAGTGCCTATGTCATTGTTTAGGCCCAGCTGGTATCAGCCCAGCCTCCACTCACTCATCCCCCACTCCCACCATGGGATGGGGAGGAGAAAATTCACCCAGAGGCTTGTGCTTTGCTGAGTGGGATGTCAGAGATGGGTTTTGCAGCCTGAATGGCCTTGGTAGCCCAGGCAACCTCCTGGTGGCCCAAG
Source organism: Heliangelus exortis (assembly GCF_036169615.1). Lineage (NCBI taxonomy): Eukaryota > Metazoa > Chordata > Aves > Apodiformes > Trochilidae > Heliangelus > Heliangelus exortis. Next base: position 79,366,011 of record NC_092424.1, on the reverse strand, counting down.
CCATTACTTGCAAGGCACAGATGCTTTTTAGGCTGTTCTTGGAACTCGGAGTAGGCAAAGCTCTCCATGGTGCACATGGCTGTACTCTGATGCTTCTCCTGGTCCTGCATCAGAGCCCCTTTGGCTCTGTCCCAGTGAAGGCAAGAAGTGTACCTGAAAGGGACACAGCCCATCCTGGAGGAGCCTCTAACCTGGCTTTGCTTCTTCCCCCTTGTCTGGTTGTCACTGGGGGAGCCCCATCTTGGTCAGCATTGGCAGCCCTCTGATTTTGTGTTGAAAGAGAGCAGGGGGTTTAAGAGGAAAGGTTAATCTAAGCTATAAACTCACTTTGGCTGTGCTGCTTTAGAATGTTAATGTTAGTGTTAAAGGTCAGAATATTAATATTGTTATGTGTGCAAGTGTGCTGCTTGTAATTAATGATGAACACACTGAAATGCAGTACCATTTCTGTGCCACGGCAGAGCCATTTTCTGCTGAACATATTCCATTTTCTGGGGGTATTACTTCCACATGGAGTGGGCAGCTTTCATTACCAGGCATATGCACTGCCCACTGTCCTCCTTCCCTGTCCATGAAGGGCACCTAAGGGCTGAAAATCCCTGAGCTGTTTGCATTTCATAGCTTTCAAATCAAATAACAGCTCCTTTTTTTTTTTTTTTTTTTTTTTTTAAATTTTTTTTAAAGAAGAGCGTTTTGGTTAATGTGGGCATGAATACATGAATAATACCTTTTTCACAGAGATGTTTAATTTCTCTGAGATGACTAATTGTAGCTGCATTCCCAAAGCAAAACAAACAAACAAACAACCCTCCTGTGTTACACTCCACAAGGCTTAAACCAGCCCAAGTAAGGACAAAATATATTTTGCCCTCTGTGACTGTAAATTTTCTCTTCCATCAGGCTTTATGCTTGAAACAGATAAGGTTTTCTTTGCATAAGCAATTATGGAGATGTCTCTTTTTGGACAGATCTGAATTAAACATCATCTTAAGGCAAGATCAGAGACATAGGTAGCGAGGCTGAATGCAAGTTCTGCAAAGGAAAAATTTCAGTTCAAGGAGCTGTTTATGAATTCAAATTTTCTTTACTAAATTAGAGAGAAAAAACTTTCTTGGGATCCAGCAGTCTTCAGGGAAAATGTGTTCAAGTAATTTTGTCTGTCTACAAGTTTACTTTCCCTTTGGTGTTAATATAAGTCAAAGCAGGCTAACAAAACCATGTGTATAAGCTGTTCTATAGGTGTCTGCTTTGGTAGCAGGATGCATATTCATTATTTATGACGCAAAGGGCTGTCTCCCTGAAGGATTTATCTTTAGTCTGTAAAAAACTAGCACTTCCTTGCTCATGGTGTTGTCCCAGCTTCCTAAACTTTTTTTCTGACGTCTGCCATGGTCTTCAGACATCGCAGGTCAGAGAGGTGCTATTTATTGCAATGTGATTGCTCTGCAGCAGGTACCAGGATCTCAAGGAGATGTCAGGTGTTGAAGTAAGCCCTGGTTGGCATCATCTGTACATGGCAATAACCCACCAGCATCGTGGTGGGAGTGTTGGTGTATGGACAAAAGGTCCCACTAAAGGATTTTTGGCTCTGGCATGTTCCCGACTGAGAAGTGACTTCAAAGCAACATGGAAAACCTGTGGCAGTATGTCCAAGCTGGGCAGGGTTTATACCACATGACTCACTTTTGCCACCCAAAAATGGACTATCTGATTGTCATTGGAAGGATGCAAGTATCTGTAGAGGAGGATCCAAACTACCAGGCTCAATCCCCTTGCCCGTGTCACAGCTGTGGTGAAGTACCTAACTCTCTGCTGGTTGCAGAGGGGCCAGACACAGTGAGACACCTGAATTTTAGGATCTTGCCATGGTGATGATGATACTTTCGTGTCATCCATGTTGCTATTTTGGAATAAATACCTCAGATTTCTGGGTCTTTCATGTACTAGGAAGTGACGGGATTAGGATGTTTGTGGTCCAGTTAAATAATCCACACAATTCTCTTTGTTTTATCCCATTTCCCTCTGGTTTATTTGCAAATCAGTGAGAGCCATTTCTCAAGTGGTTTCAGCTGATGCTGAACTTCCCAAGCCTGCTGCAAGCACATTGATATTCATGCAGTGATTTCAGAGTCCCACTCCTGAGGAGTCTAAAAGAAGCAGAAGCTTCTCCCAGACTTGTTTCTGCAGCAGCCCACCTAGGGACTGGTTTTGGGCTCCAACATCTGAGACCCAGAACTGCTGTCACGTGTGTCAGCAATGTCCCAGCTGGGACAAGCTAAAAAATAATGCAGAAGGCACTGTTTTGAAAAGCTTTGGTTTGTGCAGTTGGGTTGCACTCTCTAACTAGGAGCAGTGGGAGGTACCTGGGTGCTCCTTCTTTTTTCTCCATGGGACAATCTAGAGCTTCTCAAAAGAAAAAAGTACTTCACACTAGTGCTGCAAGGAGATCTGCATGACTGTTGGGGTGAATTAACTAATGTGAATAATGCTAAAAAATCATCAGCAGTAGGATATCAGTTATTCTTTCTGAAATGGAAATGTGGTTTCTGTATTTGTGTGCTATGGACTTCTGTTTTTTCCCCTTGCTCTATTAATTTTGAGGACCTGACTTACTCTTCTAGTTAACTGGAGCTTTTTAGTGGCCCTTTGTAGAGGAAATATGGATCTCTTTCTCCATGTTCTGAATAGCTGAAGAATGACCACAAGAAGGAAAGGTGGATGGAGGCTGACAAGGGCTGTCTGCGTCATGCAGCAGCTTCCTGCATGCTTTACAGTCTAAAAGCCAGAGATAAGGGCCCTGTGCCAAAGCATAGAGAAGGCATAAGGTGGAAAGAAATGTCTGTGGGAAACAGTCCAGGTCTAAGAGATGTCCCTAGGCAGGACACAAATGTCAGCTGGGTGCTTAGCTGCTTTTATGTCAGACATCAATCATCATAACTCCCCATAAACTACTCTGTAACTGCCATAGCACAGAGCTTGCTTCATACTTTGTGGAACATTCTGGTAGGTTTAATTAATCATCTTTAATTGTTCGATGAGTAGAACTGTGAAGAAAACGTCAGTTATTCTTTGGCACCTAGCACTAAATACAGAAAATTAAAATATGTGAGAAATAAAAATGTTGAAGGAGCCCAGAGCTAGGCAAAGCTAAAAAAGCTCTTTAAAGAATGTAGGGAAGTTGCACAGAAAGCTTGCCTTGTTTGTCTTCTTCAAGACCTTGCTCCATGCTGGGGTCCAGAGTGGCTTTACAATTGCCTGTTGCATGCTATTAGCCCACTGAATGTGGTTCCCTCTTTTTTTTGGGGGGGGGATTTATTCTCCAGTGGCATGCAGAGTCTGTAAGAACCCTGCTTTTCATTTTCTTGATGAAGAATACATCCAAAGCTGCAGCAGTACCAGAGGTAGGGAGGTTCACTTGTAGGTCACGGGGAGATTATGGGGAAGCTGTGATAATCTCCTTACAACCCAAATGGAACATTTTACTGCTGTGGCAGCTTGGCCCTGCAAAAGTGAAATTTGTCTTTCCCTTTCCAAGCCATACTCACTTGGACCCTCAAAGTTCCTACATGTAAAAAATATTGCTTCCTCCAGAGGGGAAAAGTCTCTTAGTTTTCACCAGGGAAGCAAGCAAGAAGGAAAGAGTTCCTGGGGTTGCCATGGCAAGGGCCTGGCTCTGCTCTAGCCATGGTGAAGGGAGGGTATAAAGCAGCCAGGAACCCCCCAACACATCACAGGACACTAAAAATGAGGCTGTGTGATGCCTGTCCCTGGTGTACCCCTGCATGGAAGCAGAACGAGACTGCTGCAGGTGCAGCAGCTGTTTCTGAAGGACATGCATCCTTTTCCATTGTGCATGAGGATGCTCTATCCCTGTGTCTAAATAAAGTTGTTTGCAGATTAAAGAACTGTAAACTGTCAGGTGATTTTCGATAAAAATGATGAACAAATCAAACATGATAGATCCCATATCAGCCTGCAATAGATACTCAGCACAGGCAAGCCTCGGGTCCAAGATTTCTGTGAGTAGAGAAGGGCTGCAGCTAACTAAGCACTGGTGATAAGAGAAGATAAAGATTTCACATATGGAAGTCTCCAGAAATATTAAATGGCGAGCCTAGAAAAATCCATAGAAAATTCTACACTTCTGTGAATATTATTATCCGTGAACTTTAATTGCACTGACATTTAAAATGAACAGAAATGGCACTTTAATTGCACTGTAGCCACACTTCTATTGCATACATTTAAATACATTAGAAAGGAGACAGAGCTGTACTGTACTGTATGGGACCAGTTGAAGCAGTTAGACACCAAAAATGCTGTATTAAAGGAGATTTCAGAGATGCACATCAGCAGTGGTTCTGTCTCAGTACCACAGGGCAGCAAAAAGAAATCTTCTTGTGTCTTTTTTAAGCTCCAGTTCTACAGCACTGGATCCTGAAGCCCACTTGCAGGCTTTAGATAGATGGCTTTCTCTGTGGTGCCATCTTCAAAACAGATTTTTTTCAAGTGCAGTCTTGTATTATGCCACATAATTGTGGCCAGCATCACAGGAAGGTCCTTACAGCAGCCTCCAAAGTACCTGAAAGAGCCATCCTTGGGTGTCCTGATAGCCATGGGCTAATGAGAGAGGTGGCACTTCATATCCAGTGAGAGTAGTACATTGCCTGTTTGCAAGGCTAGGGTAGAAACCGGGCTCCTTCTTCTGTGCTTTCATTTTTTGGTTGAGAGTTCTGCCATAAGGAGTCTGAAATGCCCCTGTAATCTTTCTGTTTGTGGAAAGTTTTTAGCAACAAACTGAGAAAAATAAAATAAAAAAAGAAACGAGCTCTGCTGGTGTTTTTTCCTGTTGCTCTGGCATTCTTTGTTAAAGCTTCAGCAACAGGATTGCTCTGAATCTTCACTGACAAGCATTCATTGCTTCAGTTTTCACTCAGCTGTGCAATATTAATGTTTACAGAAAAGAGTTCCCAGCCTCAGCTCTGCAACTGAAAAACCACATCAGTTCTTAATTCATAAGCTTTCTTTGTGATCAGATTTACTAGCAGGCTGGGCTACATAGGAAGATCTACCAGTTCAGAACTTCCAGAAATGGAAAGCACTGATTTGTGCAGTTTCTGCATTTACAGGCTATGACTTTGAAAGTTTGAGTTGGATTAAACTCCTCTGGGGACCACAGGATTTTGTTCCCTGTCCCACACATCCATCTGGTGCCTTGAATACACCAATCTGAATTCTACCCTCATGTTTTAACACAGCACAAACATTTAAGCTCCTTTGAGTAAGGAATCATGCTGATACTGCAGATCATAGGCACTGCTATGAATACATCATATCATAACTTGCAGGTGGATAGGTATCTGAGAGAAGTGAATTGCTGGCCTTTTAAATATTGCATTGTCAATTTAATTTTAATTTGGGAAACATTTTTGTAGGAGACATTCTGACTATCTAAGGGATCCCTTCCTTGGATGTTTTTCTGCTTCATGATTCACTGCTTACTTGTACAAGGGTTGTTGCTATGCCCTGCTGCTGCTTTACTTCAAGATTGCTTTTCAGTGGGTTAAGTCTGAGTGTCACAATTTCCAAAACACTCTTCCTCGTCCCACAGGTATGACCTGAATTCTTAATTTCCAAAGATGCTTGTGATTTGCATTTTGGCATATTCATGTTTCTCAGATGAATCCAGTTTACAGAAAAACATCCTTGTATAATTGACTTTATGTAGTATGTCAGTGCCACCTGTAAATGCTACTGGTCATGTCTTTAGGTTTTCTTCCAGATTAAAATACTAATTACTATTCTATGCTATAAAGATATGCTGTGATGTTGCCATAACTCTGTTCTGTGTTCCCACTGATGATTTGGATGATGGACTAGAATATGTATTCTTTTGCAGCTGATATAAACCTGAGAAGAATTGCTAACGTGCTGAAATAAAGGGCTGGAAATTTAAAGCAGTCTTCCCAAAAGGGAGGCATGGTCTGAAAATAATGAGGGTCAGTTTCAACAAGGAAAAATTAAAGGTAGCAGACTTGGATAGAAATAGCCATCTACAGAAATATTTAATGACAAATACTTGGTCTTCAGGAAATCTGCAGAAAAGAGTGGAATTTTGAATAGATTGAAGGTCCAACACAAATCAGCTGTGTCTACATGATAAAAAAAATAATTAATAAAAGAGGTAAATGTTACTGTGGGGAATGCAAACAGCAGATTAGCTTGCAGTATAAATGAAATATTCCTCCTGCTAAGGTCAGTGCTGCCAGGACTTCTGCTGCAGCTCTAAGCTCAGTTTTGGATGCTGCACTTCAAAGAAAACATTTATCTGCTGGAGGGGATGCAGAGGAGAAGTTGACCACTGACAGATCTCAAAACCATGGGGTCCACAGAAAGAGTAAACTAATTAGACTAGCAGTGTGTAAAGAATTAAAGACTTATTTAAATAACAGCCTTCACATTTGTTAAAAATATCTTTAAAGAGAAAGAGAACAACCCCTTTGCCATGTCTGTAGGGTGAGCAGCACACAGATCAAATTGCAGCTCCTGGAGTTTTAAGCATACAGGTTAATGAAGCCCTTGTGGGGCTGGTAAACTTATTGTTGGCTCTTCCTTGAGATGAGGGTGATTTTGATCACCTTTCAAGTTCCTTCTGGTCCTTTTTTGTTGTAGCGTAACTATTGGCATAAAGTTCTATTGTTGATCTATTTTGCTATATTTGTTCTGAAACTGAGTTTTGGAATCACAGGCAAGCTTTGCTAAATGCCTTTAGAAGCTACCACTGAATTCTGGCTTTCTGATTTACTGTTGATTTTCAAATCTCTGAGTACATTTGGTGTGTACTACAATGAACTACACTGCACACTAAGCATTGACCCTGAGCTTCAAAGGTGCTAATGCAGGGCTTTACCTCTAAACAACAGCAGTAAAAACTGTACATTCTGAACTACTCTGTACTAGGGCTTTTTTTCTTTTATTTCCTTTGACTTGACTTATGTTTGCTATATTTCCAGGAAGAACTCCGTGATATGTGGATTTCAAGGAAGAGAGGCCAAGCTTGCTTCCCTTTGGTGCCTCCTTTCTCAAAGCAGTGACCACATCTGACTTGCTCCTGCTACCTTATTCTGGGGCTTTTGAAGTCCTGAGTACAGATTACCATAACTGGAGGCAGTAGTGCAGTGGGAGATATGGAAAGTGAAGAAAACAGCTGAAGAAAACACCCAGAGAGCTTCAGATCTGAAGATCTTGGACTTCTTGGGCAGCAGGTTCCAAAGGGACTCATTTGCTCTGCTGGCTCCTGGCACAAGGAGCCCCGTGCACAAGGTCCTGATGCCCACTAAACATGACCTGGAGTCCCTTCTCCCATGACATCTTTTGCCCACCAGAAGCTGGATAGTGGCCTGGAATTTGCTGCTGTACTGGCTGGGTTTGACCAGACACTGCCATTCCTGAGGGGAAAAAACATGGAGCATCATGTGGGATGGGAGCATCTTGTGGGCTCCTGGATCAATTTCTTACTTACTGTCTCCCCTGCCACGTTTGCCAGCTTGTCAGGAGTGAGTTGTTTCAGGTGTGCCTGTTAAATTGGCAGTGACTGACACTTATTGCCAACATCCAGGGGATCCCTGTCATTTGAGAACTACTGAGACCTGTCTAAAAATTGTTCTTTCCACACGCATCTTTCCCATCCAATCCTTCCTTCACCTGGGATCATCTAATGTGATCAAAGCCTTTACCCATCACATACTCCCTCTCCATTTTGTCCATGGTGGGGTCTGATGAATCTCTGTCATTATTATTCTGAGCCTGCAGGTCACCCAGACACAGCACAGTGCCAGCATGATGGTGACAAGTGAGTGATAACAACTCTGCTTCCTTTGTGGCACAGATACAATATTTATGGCACTATTAATGCACAGTACTGTCAGGATTTTAAAAATGAGAGTAACTCACCTGTCCCTGTCACACATGCATGTCCTCTGTGTTTCAGAAGTGTCAGGAGAATCTTTATCTATTTTTCTTTCTTAATAATCTTCTGTCATGAAGCCCAAGTCAGAAATGGCAGGCTTCAGGACAGGTAAGCCTGATGGATCTTTCTGTTGAGACAGATAGGATAAAACTTTCAGCTGTGTTGGTTTAGCAAGTGACTTAACCTTTGGACCACGGGGATGTATAAGCACTTACCCCCTGCCCCTGTTATCTCCTGACCTTAAGGAGAATTTAAGCTCCAAAATATCTTCATGGATTTGTCCCATAACCTTACAGGACACCTGATACTTGACAAAACCAATATACGATGCAAAATTCACTGTGCTGAACCAAAGGGACTGAATGATGTTGGGAGCTTTATGCCAGGTTGGATGTCACCTGTCTTCCCAGGGCCAGTCATGGAGCTGGCATCAACACTGCAGTTGTGTGCTCAGGCTATGTTAGCAGAAATAGGACAGGTTGGCCTTGACTGTGAGTGATCTGGAGCATATTTGAAGTGTCAAGAAATGAGAAAACACACACATTTGGCATGAATGAATACAGCACCTCAACTTTAAGCTCCCATCCCTTTTTAAATAGGACACAGACCTTGCTATCAAATAAAACTCCTTACAGTTAGAAACATATGTGCAAGTTTCTCCTATGGGCAGTGAAAATAAGCTAGCAAAAATTTTTATTTAGTGTTGCTTAAACTGCATAATAACATCTAGCAGGAAAAGAACCCACGTGGTGAGCAATAAATGCACCAGAGCCAGTTCCTTTTCCTGGTGATTCAGGAGGCCATTTCTTAGACTTGTTTGCTGCTCTCCTCCTGGCATGACCATCCCACAGCAGAGCCAGCAGAGCTGGCTTATGAATGCAGGAGTGCTGCAGTCAGACTAAATAATTTCCCTGGCAATTGGACTGTTATTCTAGGCTACTGTTCAGCCACCTTCACACCTGATTTTAAACAAAGGCATCTGATTTTGCCTGCAGCTGATGATGGGCCATAGAAATGAGCCAGTATGCAGCAATATGTTCCGTGCTCTGCACTCTCTCTGGTTGTATGATAAGGACTTGTACCCCCAGCCAAAGGTTCTCTCAGCAACCTTGGGGAAACAAATACGTGACCATTTGTCACCACCATGGCTTTTCCAGCAGAAGTTTTGGTGACCAATGACTTACTTGTGGACTTGTAAGTCATTTGTGTACTTCCGGATTGCTCTTCCTGAGCCTTCTCCTGTGGGTTCATACACAGCTCTAGGAAGATGCAGAGGAAGGAAAATGTACAACTGGGCCTTCCTCCTAACCTGTCACAAAACTTGCTTTTATTTTTCTGCTTGAAAAGCTGGTTATTCAATTTATCTCACGTCTTCACACTAAGCTGGACAACAACCAACCTCTGTTACAGCCACTAAACAACTCAGGTCCAAGAGATACTCACGTGCCCATGGTGATGGACGTTTCATGGCACAGCCTTTCACTACCCTCCCCAGCCCATCTCTTTTAAAATGATAAACCTGTATTTAGGAAAAGGAAATTTACTGTGGCTTTTCTGTGCAGATGGTGATAAGCGTGAGTTAGCATTTGTAAGCTTATAAGCACATATGGTTTTGTACATATCAATTAAGGCAGTTGGCTAATCACCCCAATATCATTACTGATTCATCTGTATTCCTTCAAATAGGCATTTATGATCTGCCTGCTGCTTTTTATACGTATGGACTGAGTTGTCCAATTGTCCCTGTCACCATTTGTAGTCAATAACATTTCCTTGGCACCAAAGGGATTAAAAGGGTACATTTCAGAACTGTGTGGGCAAGTCGTTTGGCCCATGCCTTATGTATAAGGCATGCACATAAAATATTTGTGCATGTGTGGTTTCTTTTTAAAGGCTCTGCTAGTCATGCCATGGGCTGAGTGACAACAGCACTATGTCTGTGCACATGGGATGTACCTGTAGAACCATGCATGCACTCATCCTGATGTTTGAGAGCACAGCCAAGCATCTTAACCCTACCAGCCTCCACCACAGCAGCCCTGGCAAAGCTCATCTTTCCACCTCAACCTTTTTCTTTTCCATGCAGGTACAACAGGCCCTCAAAATGAGCTCATATACCTGCCACCACCTCTCTGACTCTCCCTGGCTTCCCTCCAAGCCCACTGTTGCTGCCTGCTTGGCCATGCTCTCAGCACCACATGTGTCCCATGTCTCCCTGCCCACACACAGCTTTGGGCTTGTACCACTCCTCATACCATTTCAGTTCCTGATGCTGTCCAGATTAAGCTTCTCCTGTGTCCAGACAGCAGCCCTAAGACCTACATTGTCCAGAGGCAGTCCCATGACTGTAGGTTTCAGCTGTACTTTCCCCTTGAAGGCAGCTGCTCTTCAACCCTCACCACCTACCCCTCCATCCCCATATTCTTTCGTTATGGGGAGATTTACCAGTACCCCTGGGATGGATGCTCCTTTCACTGCTGGGGAAGTTCAGTTCAGAAGTCTATGGATGAAGTTTTCATATATTGAGCAAATCATTGCAAATGGCAGCTACATGCTTAAATCCATTTGATTGTCAATAGTAGATAACAACCACAAGCTTTTGAAAACCACCAGCTCCTTGAGATGGGTATCCTGATGCATTCCAAGGTTTCCAAGTCTTTCTTTGGGCTTTGGGAGCTGTGCCCTTTCAAAAAAACTCTGTGTGGTCTGAAACTGCTAGGAAGCATTAGGAATAGGATTACTTTTTCAGTGCTGTGATGAATTGACCTCGGTCATGTCCTGGAACAAGAGACCTGTGGGACCAGGGAACTGCCTGACCCAGAGCCCACCTGGTGTCCAGAAAAGGTCCATCCCACCTGTCCTGACCCCACAGAGTGTCATAAAAAAACATGAATACAGGCTGGAAAATTATCATTCCTGAAGGAAATCTTAAAATGGAGATGTGGGGACTTTTCCTGAGTTTCACAGTGTTTTCACACTACATAAGTACTCTGTTGTTTTTTTCTTCCTTTCGCTTGATGTCCACTTGATGTCCACTTGTATTTAGCTTGCAAGTGAATGCCCCCACAAAGCCAGGAACATATAATTTTTGGAGAACATTAGTGTTTTGTTTTGTTTTTTTTTCCATCTTTACCTCTGTCTTCAAATTGTTTTTAAACCTCAGTAGTACCTTTAGTCTGGGATTTTTTTAAAAGAAACTGTTTTTCTTAAAAAATATTTCTGGTGTTAATGCTGAAGAGCTCTCTCTATCTGGGAAAAAACCTTAAGATCTCAGAAGAAAGAAAATTAGAAAGGACACAAAATTCATGAGTGGTTCACTCTCCCAACAGTGGACTAAAAAGAAAACATCTATGTTAGTTCTTCACAGAAGTTTATAGAATTTTGTTAGCCATGGTGTTAAAGCTGTTATGAAGAGGTCACAGGATGATATTTTAGCACCTTGTCTAGAACCTGATGTCTTTATAAACCCCTAACAACAGCACATTGGAAAGTGCATTTTAGCTATAGCAAAATAAGGATGAAACTGGTAGCCCTACAAATGCCCAACACAAGAGCTCTGCTTTTGGGTGGTTGCTGGCAAATTTACTTGTAATTTGGGCATCCTAAAGCCCCAGCAGTACAGTGGAATATACACTTTAAGACATGTCCACTGAATCCCTCAATGAAATGCATTGCAGTGGTTCCTACTGGAAATATTACACCCAAACGTTAGGAGACCAGGCCATTATCATTCTAGCTTTTCACTGATTTCCTCACTCTTCTCACAGGAAAAGGAGTTTCTTCTGCACTGAAACCTGGTTCAGAGGATCTCTCACAGAGACTGACTTGGATATTATTCACTGCAGACATATTTGACTTAGAGAAATACCAAATAAAGCAGAGCTTGGCAGGTTTGAATTTCTTGGGAGATGCTTACAACACTTACAACTCTTCTGTCTTGGAAAACTAGTTCTTTTGGGGAAATGGATCATTGATGATATCTTTTATTGGGGAAAGAACTAAAGACATTCATGAATAGAAAGATAAACAGATTATATTTTAATTGCTTTCCTCTTCCTTTAGAAAAAAATAATTGTTCTGGAAAACAAAAGCTGTGCTTGTGTATTTCTTTTAGTTTAAGTTATGGAAAGTACACTTTCTGATGACTCTGGCCTGCCATAAACCATATTGCTCACATTAATAATTTTGTCTGAAGAGCTGATTTTTCTTTCATCAACACAATCCTTCTGACTGATTAAAAATACATGTCTAAAATCCTTATCAGAAGAAAGGTCAGCCATACAATGATGTGATTTCACTTAATATAATGTCTGATGAAAGAAATTCAGTTTAACCTTTTGAATGACTTTGGGAGCCTGAAGAAATGTGATGATGCTTTCCTTTAGACATCATCATCTACAGACTCATATTCCATCTTAGCTGCCTCTTCCCCCTGTGACAGCTGCTCATAAGAAATATGCCTGCTTTCCTTCATAGTCTTTGTTGGCATTTAAAACAAATTGTTGAGCTTTAAAAACTCTTGCTTCTGTTTATCTTCATGTTTTGTCCAGCTTTGCTTAAAACTCACACATTTCTCTGTCCTCCCTGCTCACCACGAGGGCCAATTATAGTTGGTATATAGATAGATGCTAAACTTCAAGGAAAACAGGGGTACCAAACAAAGAAATTTGCTTTCAAGAAAGCCTTGCACTTACTATCCAGGTAATTTTACACCCCTGTTGCTTGTGGTTTTTCAGCTTGACACTTTCATAGGTCTCTGTTCATGGTTTGTTCACCATACCAGGTTTACAACAAGTACCAAGAGAGCAAATGTTGCCTGAGACAGAGTAAACCTGCTTTGCTAGAAATGGATGTTATTGCAGCCTCTAATCAAAGTAGGTCTCCTCCTTTTACCTGTTTACCAAGAGGGTTTCTTCATAGGTTTTGCAGGAACTGCAGAGACTGTCAGCTGAAAACCTCCCATTTTTTGTCAAAACATTCTGCTTACTGAAAGCACCAGCAGTGTCTTCAACTGCTAAATAAATGCATTGTAAGGTCCAAATTCTCTTGACAACATGCACTGATTTGTACTAGCCAAGCATCCAGCTCTTCAGCAGTGTAGCACAAGGATGCTGGATGGCCTTGCTGTCCCTTAGCAACAAAACCCAGATCATTGCTGTGTCCTTCCCATGCCCCTACAGCAGCTCCCAATGGTGAAAATGGCCACTCCAGTCAGATCAGCTCCTTTCTTATAGCTGTGATGATAGAGCAGTAATTTTTATCCCGTGGTTAAGATGGCAGGGGGGGCTGTGGAGGACTCCTAGGGGCATATTAAAACTAACCAAGAGGACTAGCATTAGCAGTTGGAAGACATCTATCTTCTGGGCTTATGCACTTTTCTGAAAATCATACAGGGGTCTATGGTTAATAACATCACAGTTTGAAACTCCTTGTTGCAGAAGCCTAGCTGGCAGAATTTCTACAGCCCCCATTTTTAATTTTTTTTTTTTTTTTTAATGTTTCCAGCTTTCAACCATATTAGTAAAATATTTTTCACCTTGCATATGTAAAATGTGAACTCTGGGACCAGGGAAAACAAAATCCACCAAGTTGTTTTTTATGCTGACAAGTGGGAACAGAAGAGCCAGGCACTTTCCAAGGGCTGGCAGCACTGTCTGGCTCACTCTCATTGCAGGATGGGATGTCACTGACTGGGTGGTTTAAGGAACCACTTATTCTGGTTTCTTCTGAATTTACAAGTCCTGAAGTGCCACTGAATGACCAATGATTTGTGTGACTCCAGAGCTGGTTTGCTCAAATCATTGAGCACTTGGAGCAGATGCCAGTGCCCACCACTGCCCACAGCAGTACTCTACAGGGTGTCTTCTCCCACATGCCAGCAGTGGCTCCACATTCCCTTGGGAGGGCAGGCAGGAAGAGCACTGTGTGAGGGTGGGAAGACACTTTCACATTTAGGCTGTCCAAGGAAAAAAGCATCAGCTCTCAGATTCCTGCTCTAGGTCCCTTCCCCACCTAAGGAAACTGTGGCTTCTTCTCCGTGACCTCTCCTGGTTCCCCTCCTGGTTTCCTACAGGCTGCCACGAGGCACCCTGGTGTTCAAAGAGCAGGGACACCAAGCAAACCTCATGACCACTTTTGTAGCAATTTCCTTCATATACTCTGGGCACCAAATTGCATGTTGCTCCTGCAGGTGGGGGACAAATGGTACTGCTGAAAGTATCACTGACGTAGCTGCTGAATTTGGCCCGGAGACTTCCAAGAAAATTTTGTCTGCCTACTCCAAGCTACATTTAGCACAAGCCAGTCATTTGTGACTGTAGCTTATAAATACTCTTAACTACTGGCATATACAATGGGAAATATAATATATCTTCTCTAAGGGCCAAGTCTTCATTAGTTATTACAGTCATTATTCATTTCCATTGTAGTTACTAATGGGGCTTTAACACGTGCTGGGCCATTAGCCCAGCTAAGGGTCCCAGGTTTCTGTGATGTAGCTATCATCTCTTTTATCTGATATGTGATTCCTGGTTGGTATGTGCACAAAGGGGAACTGGACATCACGAAAGGAAATCCACATTTATTAGTATGTCCCACAGTTCATTATAATGTCATAGTTCATTCATCTTTTGTGTTTTCTTCATTGCGTTTGTGTAGCCAGATGAGGATCATTAGCTTCTGAATTGAAACATTTTAATTAAGCTGATCCGTGCTGTGCCTTCTAACTCTTCAGATGGCATTGCCAAATTAGGAAGGCACAATCACTTCTGTGTTTGCATTTAATAAATATTTCAGGGCTGCCTGATAAGGCTGACACTGCTGCATTAAGGACACTGGGAACCGTGTCCTTCTTACTCACAGATCTGTCTCTTCCCCTCAGAAGGGGATGTGTGAGACTGAGTCACACCACTCACCCTCTGTATACATGAGGTGGAGCAGGGAGACTGGCATGACAGGCATGTCCCTTGCTAATCTGATGGAGTGAAAAAGTGAGTGGTAATTAATCATCCTCATTCACTGACTCTAAAACCAGCCTGTTGTATCCTGCCCATGAAAGAAGAATCACAGCGAGCTTAACGCCTCTTCCCCTCTCTGAAAGTTCAAAAGATAAAGGAAATGCCTTTCAGCATGAATGTAATGGGAAACAGGATGGCTATAAACTGATATGTGTTTTCCAGTGGCTGGACTGTATTACAGCTCCTGCCTACTTTAATCCTAGCACGGGGTTCATGAGAGAGAGCTCAAGGCTTCTGGATGTCTGCTCCTTCATCTGCCTCTGGGACCATGTGTGAAACAGGCACAGAGCTGGATCTGCCTTAAAAAAAACCAAAATTAAGACCACAGGAGTATTCCCCTTCTCCACAGGCTTGCAAACAACTATTCCAGAAGAAACATGGGAGTGCAGCAGAGTTGGGCTAAAGTGGCTGGGTTGAATTAGAAATGGTTTCAGGTAGCTGCCTGGGGGTATGATTCCTTGATTCCCTGGATATGCAGAACCATTTACAGCTGACACACAGACATCCCCATCTGTCAGTATCTTTAATTCATTTTGCACAGTGGTGAAGGGGAACGTAGAATGATGGGGCCAGGCCTTCACTTCCAACCATAGTGCACAGTCAGGGCTTATTCAAATCAGGGGTGGCAACCAAGTTAGAACAAGGTCATGGCAAGAGCATGGATGGGACCAGATTGCAATGGGCACAAGCCTGAAGACAATAATGAAGCTTCAAAGTGTTTTCAAGACCAGATGCAGCCATGACTGGTTTCTCCTATCTACTGTGTAAAGGCCTGGCACTCACCTTTTCTGTGCCCCTGGGACCTTCTTGAAACATCCATACATCTTGAAAAGACCCCAGGCAAAACTTTGGTGGAGTACCTTGCTGAGCCCAAAAACCAGGAATCACACTCAGGGACTTGATGTAGCTCTCAGCTGTTGAATGGGAGGGCTCCTGCTGCCATCACTCTGGAGAAAAGCCAAAGGAGCACCTGTTCTGCTGAGTGGTGCTGGTGGAAGAGCTCCAATGAACTGAGCCACCATCTTACATCCAGCTCTCAATTCTCTGTACTTATGGAAAGAGCTCAGGGGTGGATGGCAAACTACTTTTACCACTCTATCACTACTAGTGTTTCTCAAATGATGCTGCTGTGCCCGAAGAAGCACAGACTGTGGAGGTGGGTTCCCCATCTTCTCTAGAGACTTTACATCCTTATGACACCATGCACCTGTGGGTCTCATTGAACCATTTATAGCTGTCTTCAGATGGAGTAGAATTAGGGACATACAATTACAGGACAGAAAGTGACTTTATAGACTACCAAATACAGTCATCTGCAATGCCAAGCAGCCACATTCCTGAAGTGATGTCAGACTCCACCCTGAAACCATACAGGTTTCTTTGCCATCTGTTCCAGAATCCAGAACGAGTTTAATTAGAAGAGAAAGTCTCTAGCTAGTCCGTGATCATTTTGTATCCTTACTTAATCATGTTTCCAGTTCTCCCCACAGACTTCAGGCTCAGGTATCTTGCTATCACATTTCCACTCGGAACTCATTTGCGGCGCAGTAACGCAGACACGGTTTCTCATCAGCACTCGCAGAAATGGAGATTCTGATTAAACCTCACTTGAAAGTGAGGCCCTGAGGTTCTAATCTTCAAGCTGGCATGTACCAGAGGTGGAAGCTTGTTTACCAGCTCTCTGAAATCCCACTTCACTTCGCCATTCACTCAGTGACTTTGTCACCCTGTCTCTGATTTTTTTTTTAATTTTTTTTTTTTCTCTCTCCGGTGAATCATTTATGCACTTTGCTGCTATCAAAGAAAAATCTTCATTTTCAGCACTCTATCAGGAGAAGTTGCTTTGAAAAATCTTACTTTGGCAAGCCTTTCAAACGAAAGCAAAAATACCTAGCACTACTACTTCTTCGATTTATGAAAAACAAAGACTTTTTTGGTAATATTGTCCCTCTTTCTTCTGCTACAGGACTATCTATTTATTAGTGATTACTCTAGCATCAATTCAATAGGTTTCTAACACATTCCTCTAAGGTAAAAATGACTTCTTAGGCTGCAGTAGTCTGCTCTTTCTCTGCATGGAGCAGTTGACAGTTATGATGTCTCCTTCCCGAGTAATATCTATTGCATACATTATTCCTCTTTACTCTTTGTCATCTAGCAACTGCCTCTATAACTTCACCACCCTTCCCACAGGAGTCAGTACGTGCTATGCACAGGCTGTCACAGCCAGGCTGAAGCTTGGGAAGTAAGCAAATTGGCCTAGTTTTATAGGATATTTTACTGGTTTCATAGCTCTTCTTTGAACCCTTGACTACTTACAAAATTTTTAATTTTTTTTTTTTTTTTTTTTCCAGAGTAAGAGTGATCTTAGCTGAAGAGTGGTTGCATCACTCTGGCAGAGTAATTGCACATGGTAATTTTCTGTGTGGAGAGGTCATATGAGAGTGAGCTCATTACTGGGAAAGAGAGAAAATATCCTCTCTTCCAACATAACATCCCTGCTGAAGAAGCCCAAAATGGTATTAATCTTTATTTGTCTCTAAACCTCATTGTAGGTTAATGTCCCCTGAGCACTATCACTGCTTGGTCTCTTGGTATCACTGCCCCTTCACAGGCTGCTCCTTTTGGTGGGATGTTTTTATTATGCATAACTGAACCACCCTGCATAATTGCATTCTGTCTGTGACTCTTGATTATTGCAGAAGGTGGACTGGAAAGGACTGTGTGGGTCACTGAGTGCAATCCTTAGCAATTTCAGGCAATTTTGCCTTAGATGTAGGTTGACAAATGGTCCCAGAACAGGAGAGTGTGCCTTTCCATGCACATCTCCAAAACCCTTTCCAGCTCCCTGGAAAAAGGAATGTTTAACTCCCCAAGCCCATGGGTTTTAGTGTGACCAAGACCTGGTTATAAGAAATGCAGTGTTGTACTCTATGGAAAAGACAGTGCTGGACAACTATGCTGCCCTCCAAAATACTAAACCGAAAAGTTCATGGAGGTTTGTGGACTGAATGTTGGAAACAGAGAGCTGCACAGGGTGCTCATGGCTGAAGCAGGAGAGTAGGGATGTTTTTTGGTGATTGCTGGTCATATCAACCTGTGCATCCATTCTAACTCTGGGGGGAGGTATTTAGAATAGGAATAAAAACCCAAGAACTTATTTAGTTCTTCATAAAATATCTAATGGGTCACTGGAGCTTACATACTGTAAGCTCACTACATCTTGCAAATGATTTTTTTGGTATTCATGCTGTGGCCTTGCCACTGTCTTCAGCAAAAAAAGAAATCTAGCACTGGGAAAATATGTGGTATTGCTGTAAAATTGCTACTTACAGCCATGCTCCAAAAATGCTCTTGAAAGTACTCTTTAAAAAGTATAAATATTATGCTTATTAAAAAATTCCAGTTCATTTCAGACTTGGTGAACCTTCCCTGTACAGATGGGTTCAGGATGTGGAAACGAGGGTAAAATAGGTTAAATTAGGTCAAATTAGACCTCATCTTTAGGATGAGGGCTCCCTGAAGTTTTTGGCTTGGCTGGTGAGAAGGTCAGACACAAATTGTGGTCTCTGCTTTGGGCATCAGCTGATTATTTACAAAATGTGGACAAAGCCCTGTTCCTCTGAATGCTGCTGGTACTGTTGAAGGTGGGAAAGGTTTTACTTTGCTGAAACCTCCTGGTCTTCTTCTTTTCCCCATCCCCAAAACTTCCTGGTTGTGGTGACTCTGTAAACCCTTGTCTTGTGGGTTACTGCCTTTCTCTGACTTCTTTGATGACATTTTACACCCTTCTCATGTATTTCTCTCCTTTTCTGGGTTGATGGGACTGGATTTACCTGGAGATGATGAGCAGAATGGCTCCTGCTTACTTAATGTGCCCAGTGAACATGCTGCAGACCATTTTTTTGCATCTACTCAGGCTTCTCCTTTCTCCTCCACCTCCTTTCCCTGCCTTGGTGCAGGATCAGTCTCCTGGCTTTGCCTTCCCCCAAAACAGACACCCTGGGTGCTTGCATTTGGCTGCACAGAGACCCTCCTGCCTGTGCCCCCAGGTCCCAGTGTTCCCACTCCCACCCTTTCAGCTATTTCAGCTCAGGCAGGAACACTTCAGCCTCTGCAAAACACCCAAACAAAAGCTCTGGCATCCAGCAGCTCCATGGGGCTGATAACCGGCTTCTGGGGAAACAGGATCTTTGCTGTGAAGTTCAGTTTTACTGCCCTCCTGATAATAACAAATGTAAACCTTAGTTGTGTGCATTTGATTAAACCCCAAGGGAGGCTGAGGTGATGGCTCTCGGCAGTGGGTTGTATGTCTTCTGCAGTTTCTTTAGTAAGTACTGCATAGTGCCAGCCAACAATTTAATGCTTTGTATACCAGCATGCCCCATTGCCAGAGAAAGCAACCTTTCAGAAAAAATAACTTCTTTATGTCTTTCTAACTTACTAAGAACACAAAGTGACTTGTGTCATGGCCTCACTCACCCTGCGCACCCTAAACTCAACCTAAAGGCAGGAATGTGGAGTCTCGGGAAATGAAGAAAAACCCCCAAGTAACACTAAATAATCACTCTCTCTATTTTCCTTTTCCATCCTCCAGCTAAGTGACCCTCAGACAAGGGTCACCCAGCTTGCTACTTTTCGTATTTCTGGAGATGCTGTTCTATCTTGTTATAAAGCCAGGCAGCAAGAGAATTGGTTTTGGGGGTTTTGGCTGAGCATAAGTAGGCTGGGAGAAAAGGAACACAACCTTGGGAAACTAAGATAACCTATTATGACATGAAACTCTTCTGAACATCTGCTAACCTCAGGAAAGGCAGATTTTCTCAATTAGGAACCAAATCCTGAAGCATTTGAAACCAGTTAACAAAGCTTTTGTACTCCCACTCCGTGAAGATTAAAACAATTGTGGGTTGGGAAAAGTATATTTATTTACTATCATGTTTAATGGTAATGTCCATAACCTTGTTTGGTTTAAAATGGTATTTCATTTGGCTGATTACATTGTCCTAAGCCTGCAGTATCCCAAGGTTTAACAATCACACAATGTCTTCACATTTTTATATCCATAATGTATTTTTGCATGCAAATAAAATATCAGTGCTTCAGCTTCCAGAAACCTCTGAGGCAAACATTTTATTACATCATGAAATTAATTTTTATTGCCCTTCTGTTCTGCAAAGCAGAAACACAAAGCGATATAAGAAAAAAAAAAATCAACCAAAGTGGCCTTTTCAGCAGCTTTGCAGCCAGAATTTCTTTGTTGTTCTCCAAGGCAATATGCTCTTCAGATCGATGATCAAAACCGAGGAGGCAACAACACAGTGTAGGGACTGAGTCTACTAAAACCCTCTCCATGGTAAGGGAGTGTTAACCATTATGGGGCCTCATGGACCATCTTGCTGACTCGTTTAGCATCACAAGAGTTTCTGCCTCATAAGCCAGCATGAGATGTGCATGTTAGAGTCTGCTCCTGCATGTGGTTGGAATGGGAGCTGAGCAGATCCTGTATTTCTTTTTGGACCAGCAGAATTGGAGCCCTGCTGTAACATCTGCTCCAGATTTGTGGTCTGACAGCTGCAGTGTAAATGCTGAATTACTTGGTTTAAAAGAGCTGCTTGTGGTTTATCCTTCCTGTTTGCAGGAGGGCAGGATGTGTCAGCCACAGGCACTGGGACAGTGCTGGCATTTCATAGGCAGCATTCAGGGGATGCTGTAGTTCTTGGGGACATTGAGCAGCTTCCATGAGGACACGGCTTGGACAGACAGCTCAGACAACCATCTGGATGGTCCTGAGAGGTGATGTCCTCAGTCTGTGGCAGGTGCTGCACTTCCAGATGTGGGCATGATGAACTGGCCTTTTACACAGCTATTTACCCCTGTTTATGTAGCTATTTGCCACAGACCCTGGCTAGGCAGGTGAAAAGGACCATGTGCTTGCAGCATCTGAACAATTGGATGTCTCTGGATGCAAATAGGAGCTCTGAATGTCCTGGGCTGTAAACACAACGATTTGTGTGTACTCACCCATGTCCTGTCAGCGTTGGTTTAACGCTTCAGTTGTGCCAGCTTTTTCCTTTTTTACTTTGTATTTTAATGCACAGGCAGTTGCTGAAGTTTATCCACTCAGTGAGCAGCTGGCCTTGATGGGGTTTTAAACTGAACACACATTTTAACAATGTCTGATTTCTCATCGGTTCTGAGAAAA
Source organism: Heliangelus exortis (assembly GCF_036169615.1). NCBI lineage: Eukaryota > Metazoa > Chordata > Aves > Apodiformes > Trochilidae > Heliangelus > Heliangelus exortis. The sequence continues at coordinate 79,344,821 of NC_092424.1, read as the reverse complement.
TTAATAAACCCGATATCCTTTTCATCCCTCCCGTGTAGAGCTGGCCAGAGCTCCTTCCCTAGCAGATTGTGTGTGTCCCACTTGGGACTGGCTCCCAGCTGACAACTCTCTCTACAGCACATGGTGCTTCATAAACCCTGCAGGAGCCATGGAGCCCACTCGTGGCCTTCGGACATCATGAGCTTCTGAGATCAATTGATTGAACATGGAAAGCCTGACTCTTCTTCAACAGACTCAGCACTTTTATTTTTTCAGTGCACCTTCAAAGGCTCACCTTAAATCAAGGATTTACCTAGGTATTTAAATAAAGTGGAGATCTAATTAGCACAATTATGCATTACCAAGCAAGTCACAGGGTTGAGGTAATTTGCTGAGTTAGCACTTGGACAGGTTATGTGAAGTAAAGGGGCAATAATGAACAAACACAAGGTCCAGAGAAAGTCCATCACGGAGCCCTCATTAGACAATCAAAAACTCCATCTCTTTGCTTGGTGTGATATACCTTGTACCACAGCCTGGCCTTTAGCTCTTCCCTCCTAAGTCCCTAAAGGATTAAATAATTCAAACTTTTACAGCCTTGTACTCACCAGCATGAGCCCTTGTGCCAGCAATGACCTTGAAACATTCTGACTTCACACACTGAGATGAGGTAAGGGATACAGAAGTAAAAGGAGCAAAATCCTGTATCCTCAACCAGTGCTCTCAAAAGCAACTCCCAGTTGGTCCAAATTGTTTAGTACACACATTTCTAGGTTTGGTTTGGTTTGGTTTGGGTTTTTTTGTTTTGGTTTGGTTTTTTTTTTCCACCAAGCTGTTATCTTCCTCTCAAACATCACCCCAGCATCACTGTCCAGCAGGGACGGGGACCAGACTGAGGGCACCTGCCACATGTGCAGCCACACACAGATTTTCAGCTCCACCACCTGTATGACCCAGTTTCCAACTCTGCTCCCTGGGAATATTCATGCAAGCAGCCTGGAAACTCTGCCTTTACAAGACTTTATGCTGATAAAAGCTCATCATATGAATATGCAAGAAAGCAAAGCACCAAGGGAGGTTGCTGGCCAAATTCATTAAAATCTGTGAGTGGCTCTGCTTGGGAACATTCTGGCAGAGCTCATCAAGCTCTCACACTTGTTAATCCTTCCAGCACTGCCATTAAACGGGGGGTCAAAGGGGTGCTGACAATTCGTTTTATTACTATTTAACAGCTAGATGAACTTCAGTAATGTCACCCAGGCCTAAGCACTCATCACAGGCAGTTTAAGGGACTCGGCCAAGGGACTTCAGCTGAGAGCAAGGTCTGGCTACCCGAGGCAGAGAAGACAACTGGTTTTCCCTGTTGCTGGAGATGCCCTTTTCTTCTGTGTTGCTAAAAAGGACCCTGATATCAAGTCTTCTCACTCAGAAGCCCCTGTCCTGTGCCTGCTATTAGCTGAGAAGATTTTGGGCCAGAACAAGTGTTATCAGCTGTGCTGTCACTATTTGAAGTATATTTTAAAGGCAAGGTAAAGGAATGAAACTTCTAGTCACCTGCAGCCTGCAGGATGGCTGCTACAGATGGCTGATGTAGGAGTCCTTATAGACATGGTGTAGGACACTCCTTGGAGAAGTTTGGCAAGTGACAGGCTTTGGGAAAAGGAGTCAGCCACCCTGATAAGATGCATTAACTGATTTTCCAGACATTTCCAGAAGGTGAAAACTTTCAGAGTGTAAGACAGACATTTCCAGTTCACCTCTATGAAGACCTTTTAAGCATCAGCAAGGGAGAGGAGAAAAATACTTTTGATTCATATACAAGATGAAGGAGGTTAATGAAAAACTGTAGCAGGAAGGCATGCATATATAAATAAGTGAGCAGAGCAAACAGACCTCCAGGTACTAAAGGCCTCTGTAACTCTTGAGGATTTAATCCTTACAATTTTCACAAGTGGGTCACATAAATTTGCTGCTGAGGTCAGCTTTCAGCCTGATATAACTCAGTATAATTGATTCTAATAGATTTGTTAGGTCATAAGAGGTGATTTCTTTTAAGTCTTCATCCCGTGCTCTCTGGCAATATTTCCAAAACCCTGGCTAAGTAAAAATGCATACTGAAGTGATTCCTAATACTCAAGACTTCACTGAGACTGCTTTCTATCATTTTACCAGATGATGAACAAGAACTCCAGTTCCCTATACTGATTTTTTCCTGATACACGAAAGTAGCATTACAACTACACAGTATCAAAAGAAGCATAGCAAGGCTAGGATTTTTCAGCCTAATTTCTTCAGTATGTACATCTAAAGGAGACTCTATCTACAAGTAAGATGTCTCTGGTGACAGCTCAGGCTAGCCCAGCCTCACCCTTACATTGCAAATGCACTCAAAGAGCCTTTCTTAGCCCAAACTGCAGAGCTGACAGGTGAGAGGGACACCAACCCTCTCCAGGTACACTGTAACAGGTCTGGAGCACCTGCCTGTCAAGGGCTTCTCTAGAGATGGAACATGGACTGGACCATCTGCTGCAGCCCTCTCCACCATCAGTGTCCTGCTTATGAGTCTCACAAGGTCAGTGTTGATCCTTCGGGTGAATGTGAGCTGCTCAAAAAATAATCCTTCCTTTTCAGTCAGGTGCCCTGTGATGGGTGGGAAAGGGAAGAGGTCATGGTGCTCTCTGCGTGCTCAAACCACCCTTAGGGTCACTCTCCACCTCACAGTACAGACAGGGCCAGAGGGCCTCAGGGCTTGGTCATATCTGCAAGTCTTGAAGAACATGCTGAGATTTTTTGCAGGCTGCCTCCACAGACACAAATTCCAGCTGTGAATCCTCGGGTGGTTTATTTCGGGCTATTTCTATACCTTGGAAAACAACCTGCTAAGATGTGGGGTGAGTGATTGCGTTCTGTGTCTAAAGCTACTTCATAGTTTATCCTCTTCGTGGTGCCTCATGATATTTTTCTTGTTGCATAGGTCAATCTGTTCATTTGCCTGTATGAACTCTATTGCTTTGGGGATCATTTTGGCCAGACACTACCCTTCTGGCAAGCATCTGCCTTCATTCAAGTGCAGTTCTCTATCTGGTGAGACTATAGAGTAAATTTTTTATTTTTTTCTTTTTTAATCAGAAGTAAAAGTACAAAAGAGATCATCAAAAAGCCCCATATCAAGAGTAAAGGAAACTTGTATCACATTTCTCTCATGTCCTGAGTGCAGATCCTTGACCCTGTGAGCCACTGAGCAGAAGGAAATGTCTACATGTATTTGAAAAGAAGTTGCAGTAGTGAGCAGGTCTATCAGCAAATTAACAGGGAGAACAAATTAAGGAGAGGTGGCACCCTCCAGAGACCAGAACCTCTGTGTAGGATGAGAGATGCTGGTGGGGTTGTAAGACCACTGGGATAAGGATGAGGCTTTTGTAACATCAATTACTGCTTTATAGGGAAGATAAGTTAGTGCTTGAAGGATGAAAATCTCTGGCTTGAGCTCAGAGGATCAACATCCGGATCATTATTTTGGGGGCCTCTGAAGCCCCTGTGGTGTGGACGAGCAGAGACAGAGACCAGCCCGGCAAGGGAACAACATCCTACAAGCACTAAGTGTTACCTTAGCATGACCAACAACTGAGGTTTAATCAGTGCTATGCATCAGTCCTCTCAAAGTATCAAGGGATTAGTTTAAAAGCCGTGAGGTATTTTCCAGCAAGGTTATGACATTTATTATATGCTATGTGTCTGCCCATTAGGATGATCCACAGGTGCTAAAAGAGAGAAGTGAAGGTAAAAATAGTCCTTGGCTCAAGGACTGCACAGAAATGCAGCTCTACCTTCACCTCCCTTGGAGCTACCAGTCCTCTCCTTTGCTCTACCATGGTGCTCAACACCTCCCTGGAAGCAGCAGTGCTGCCCATCTCTGGTCAATAATACCAACTATCCCTCACTGCTTTATGGGGACCCATTTCATAGTAACATCCTCCAAAGAAAGAACTTGCAGAGGTTCTCATGTGGCTGTAGTCTGTCTCTGGTGTCCCTCTCACTGCTGGGCATTGCCTGTGCACATGTGCATGCAGTTCTTACCATCTTCATGGGCTACCACCACCAGCTTTCCCACCATCCCTTTTCCTTCATCTATTCCAGGAAACAAAGCTTTTCCTTCTCATCCTGCTCTACAAGGCAACGTGAAGAATGGTGTTGAGTGAACAAATCTCTGATGTTTTCGTTTTATGAAAGTTCTCAGACCTAGAGGAATATTCCTGTAAACCTTTCCTTTTCTGGAGTATGCAAACCTGTGAATGGGAAAGCATATGCACACTGGTTCCCCTTGCCTTCCTTGCATAGGGTGCTTATTGTAGATCATGCTATGGATTCCCCTAGAAAAATATTAGGTATTTCAACATTTTAACTTATTCCAGTATTTGTTTTGTTTGTTTGCTTGCTTGTTTTAAATTGAAAAGTACATCAAATATATCATGTTGTTTGGAAATGTTGTAAGGACCTTTGTGCAGCACATAAAATCCCTATCTGCATCTCAACACCCTGTTTTTATTCTACCACTGTTCTGGAAATGATGGAAAGGGTGTTGTCTTCTGTACAACCTGGCTGAAGGTCCTGCAAGATCACGAAGAAGAGGGTAAGCTAGTTACTAATGAAGGAAGGGCTACCAGTGCCATTAGTGGTCTTAGGCTAAAAGCTTCCCTTCTTGTTGCAGAAAGCAGGCTGGAACTTCCAGGACCCAGGAGGGTTTTTCCTCACTGTGTTTCTAGAGCAGTGTCAGGGGGCTGTCACCCAGCTGTGCAGGTTTCTCACCATTGGCCTGCTTTCTGACCTAGGGCATGTTCATCTCCAGGAGAGCTTTCCCAGTGGGGCTGGCATCCTGCAGTTGCTGGATGGGCACCATCTGCAGGTGGGTACCAGGATGTGCCTCCACACCAGACAGCCCTGCAGCCCTGGAGCTGGTGCTGCACAGACCTCTCAGTGATCCTTTTCTCTCCTGGGTACCCAGGAGCTGCTTCATTTCTTTGTCCATACAATCAGTGTTGGTTGTCCAAGCACTACAGGAACAGCACAAGGACTGTGGGACAAACTCCTGCCCAAATTGCTGCCTAATTTCAGACGTCTCTGCCACACTCATCCCCTCCAACCATCCTCTGAAGCTGTGAATGGAAATATTTACTCTGCCTATAGGCAGCACTGGCCATGAAGACAGGGGCAGCTTCCTGTGCCTTCCTTGTGGCCACCAAAGTTGGTGTTTTTTTTTTTTTTTTTTTTTTTTGCAGGTTGAATTGACTTGTAAGATGAGATGGGATGACTGAGTTAGGTGAGAGTTGTGATTGCTGTAAGGAGTACTGGGGCCTGAGATCCCTGAGTGTGGGCTTGGACTGAGGGAATGAAGCAGAGCTACTGGTAACAGCAACAGGGTGGCAACACATGGTGGGGTGCTGAGTGTTGGGGGACAGAGGTGACAGCTACACCTCCCAAACAACAACCACTTCTCAGTAAGTCCTCACCTGTCTTCTCACAGACATCCTGCATCCAGCAGCAGGAGGTAGGTACCCTAGATGGAAAAGCCACATGGTACAGAAGAGATGTCCATCCAGAGCAGGGAGATGGTGTTTCCAATAATGACATCTGGTTGGGATGTGGCAGTCCCTGAGGGGGGAGAGGAGATTAACAATGCCTTGTGCTGCCAGGGCAATCCTTTTGGGTCATATAGTGCAGGTAAACAAAACCCACAGCAAAGTTAAAGGCAGGCCTGTAGTCTGGCCATAGCTACAAAGGCAGGTTCCTGGGTTTAGGAATTGGTTTGGTTCCAGAGATGCTAAAGTTTTGGGGAAATCAACCCTAGCATGTTGATGTGAAGATTTGTGAGAGGATCAAGAGGATATGAAAATGAAAGAGGCAACAATATCAAAGCATGGTGTGAGATAGTGAAGTATTTTATTTCCATTGCTTTCAATATTATCTCTTGGTTGGCAGGAAATAATCTGAGCAGGGAGACTGCATAGCAGAGGTAGGGAAAATAGATGTGATCATTTTCCACAGGCGAAATGAGCACCACTCTAGATATTTTATAATGTGCTGGTGTTTTATGTCATTTCTTCAGACATCTGTGCATTAGAGTGACTGAGAACTGCAAATGATGTATAGTTAAGATAACCCCCTATAATTAAGCTGAAATAATGCTGGATTATTCTAGTATAATTATAGGGGGCTATTTTAACTATTAGCTCATTAAAAAGCTATGATGCAAATCATGTTCTGAAAGGGACAAAAAAATGAGGGTATATGAACAAAATGTCAGTGGTCCTTTGCTGAGACCAGATGGAGAGGTATAACTATACCCAGTTTATCAGTCTCTATATTTAATTATAGCCAGGCATGGATGAAGCCTGGAATGGCCTTTTATTATGTTTAGTGCTTGCAGACAGACACAGTGATACAGAAATACTGGAGAAGGGAATGCAGTACCTATGTAAAGGGTGGACTTTGGCTGAAATCTGCCTGGGTTTCACATGAAGTCCTGGCCCACATTCCTCTCTAGGTGGGAGGTGTCCTTTTGCCCACCCTTGTGTAGCACACAAGGTTACAAAGGCTGGCACTGAAAATCTAAAATCCATGTATAGGTTTTTCCCACAGTGAGTCTGGCTCCAGGAAGCATGGAAATGGTCACAGCCAGCACAAATCCCAGTGGAGCACAGGGCATTGGTCTGTGCCTTATCTGCACTGGTGAGGCCACAACTCGAGTCCTGTGTCCAGTTCTGGGCCCCTCAGTTCAGGAAGGAGATTGAGGTGCTGGAGCAGGTCCAAAGGAGGGCAACCAGGCTGGTGAAGGGACTCGAGCACAGATCCTATGAGGAGAGGCTGAGGGAGCTGGGGCTGTTCAGCCTGGAGAAGAGAAGGCTCAGAGGAGACCTCATCACTCTCTACAACTCCCTGAAAGGAGGGTGTAGCCAGGGGGGGGTTGGTCTCTTTTCCCAGGCAACCCTCAGCAAGACAAGAGGGCACGGTCTCAAGTTGTGCCAGGGGAGGTTTAGGTTGGATATTAGAAAGAATTTCTTTACTGAGAGGGTGATCAGACATTGGAATGGGCTGCCCAGGGAAGTGGTGGATTCCCCGTCCCTGGAGATATTTAAAAAGAGACTGGATGTGGCACTCAGTGCCATGGTCTGGTAACTGCAGTGGTAGTGGATCAAGGGTTGGACTTGATGATCTCTGAGGTCCCTTCCAACCCAGCCAATTCTATGATTCTATGATTCTATGATTCTATGATTCTATGATTCTATGATTCTATGATTCTATGATTCTATGATTCTATGCTTGGGGTCAAGTGTTATGGAGCATCAAGTTGTGAGTTTTGGGTACTAAAAGTGAAGCAATATGCTTGGCCACTCTGGTCTCTGACAAAGGGTTCCCTGGAAGGGAGTTGCCTGCATTTGGGTGCATCCAGCAGCCAGAATGGTAGTCTCCATCTTTTTATCTCCCTATCTTCTCTGAAGGCACCACTGGGGACAAGTCGCCTGAGCAGCTGGAGGGAGGAACTGCTGCCTGGCACTTGTTTGAGCCCTTGCTCAGTTGTCTTAACCAGCAAAAATATGTCCTGGGACAAAATCCAGATCGGACTGTGCTTGTAAAGATAAGAGCTCACTTGCCTGTCCCTGCAAGTAGGGTTTGGCACAGCTGTGGCACACTTCAAGCAACTGACTCCATTGAAATTCCATGTTTTGGGCTGAGACCTCCAAGATCCTTCTCTCTGGAGGAGGGGTCTGTGTACATGAGGATCAATCCATGGGCTATCAGTAGGACATGGCCTTGCAAGGGTGAGGTTTCCCTTCCCAATACAGCCACTGCTGCTGCTTCGCTCAGGGTGATTAAGAAAACAATTTGTGCTGCAAATAGGGAGTGTGCCTGCTCTGCCCAAAGGGGCATCTCATCTCTGGCATCCGACAGCAAACGGCAGGGCAAAATAATAGAGCTGAGGCTAAATAAGAAAAATTACTCCTTGCCCTCGAGCATTATGGCAACAAATGGTGAAGAACATCCCCTTGGGGAGCAGGGAAATGAATGAGATGAATGTGTAATGTCCAATAACTACAAGTCGAATCAGAAAGCACACTCTTAAAGCATGAAGTTAAGCAGGGGATGCTGAATGCAAGAAGCAGAAAGTCAGCTGGGAAATTATTGTTGTACGGGATGGCACGGTATGTAAATCTTGCTGGAGAGCTCTTTGTGCTTGCTGTTGGTTTTTGAAGGGGTAGGTAATGAGTGTAGAACTTTTTTTTGCAGGAAAATGATGGAGGAGAATCTGTAGAAAGGCCAGAATGGCAACTCAGGCAAACTAAAGTCCCACCCAAGTCTTTTTGTGATCTGGGCATCAGCTCTGAGGACATGAGGAAAGGGGGCTTTCTGATGGAGAAGGAGGGGAAGGCAGACTGGGAGAAAGGATTGAATTGTCTACAGCTGGATGCTGGCATTTTCTCTTCTCCCCTCAGCTTTCTCCTTAGCTGCCAGCTCAGCCCAGGAGCAGCAGTGTGGACTGGGAGACCTGGCAAGGGGCTGGGAGCATAGAGCATTTTCATACTTAACCGAAGGACCCATGGCGAGAGGTTAAGTGAGAAAGTGGGAAAGGATATTCTGGAATTTGGCCAAAGGTTTTTTTGTTTTTTGGGTTTTTTTTTGTTTCGTTTAATTTGGGGTTTTTTTTGTGTGTGTGGTTTTTTTTTGTTTGTTTGTTTTGTTTTGTTTTGATTTTTACTTTCATTTGATTAAAGGCATAAAACTAAGAATGTGACAGCATGCCCAGGTTAGCTGGGAGAAAGTGTTTGTATGTGCATGAGGGATGTGAGTGTCTGGAAAGGGTGTATGTACCCTTTTGGCTTGTGCTAAATTCAGAGCACAGTGCTGCACCCCCAAAACTGCAGAACACGGTGAGTGAGTGGTCTGGAAGGTTTGGAAAGAGCTTCTTAGGACCTTGCTGCCTGCCATCCCCGGGGAGCATAGCTCCAGTGTGCGGTGTACTTGCCACGGGGAAGTAGCCCACGGGAAAAGGGTTTTTGGGCACCTGGAGGGACTGTGGCTGGTGAGAGCAGTACCCGGGAGCCACTGGGTGGCGTATGAACACTTATGTACATAACAGACCATGTTCCGTGGAAAAAAACAAGGCAGAAATATATGTGGATAATAAGGTGGCTTCTCTTTGGATTAGGGAGAGAGCAGGTGAAACCAGCCCAGTGTACATTAGGGAAGGGACTATATGTCATGCCTCCTTTAACAAATAAAAGTCCAGATGATCAAGTATCGAGGAATAAAGTTCAGGGGCTGTAAAAGCAATCAGCTAATGGAAAATCACAAACCAGCCTCGCCTTCTCCATGCAGCGCACGAACAGGGGACCACAGGGATGACAGTGGCAGCAAATCCCCTCGGCAGACAGCTGTCCCGAATCATTCCCGGTGCTTAAACACCGCACTGGGGACAGTCAGGGGGTTCTCTTGTTTGTGCATTACTCAGCTGGACACTGGTGGTGCCATGGCTGGAGTTGCTGTGGTTGTGCAGTCCCCGATGTGGGAGGAGGGCAGCGGGTCCCTGGGCACAGCCCCGCTCAGCTCCACTGCTCAGGGTTTTCCTTTCCTATGGAGACAGCCTCTCCCGGGCTGTCACCTTCACCCAAGGGGATGAGGACAGCTGGCTCATCAGCAGTTGGCCTGCAAGCCAGCTAAAGCTAGGAGGGGGATTTCAGGAGGAGTCTGGAGCCAGAGATGTTTTAGCACCCTCTGGACTCCTGACATTTTCCTCCCCCATTTAGTTTGCCCTTGCCTGATCTATAACCCTTGCTGCCTTTCATGGGCTCCATTCCCTCAGATTGTTTAATGTGATTAAGCAAATATTTGCTATGTTTCTATCTCAGTTTTGCTCATTACCCCCCTCTTCTCCCTGAAAAAAAGCAAGCTCTCTGGGCCTGGGAGTATTGGCAATGGAGAGCTGCTCAGAGGAGTTACCTGTTCCATGGCAGGGTAAGGCCCCAGAGCAGCAGAGAACAGAGGAGACTACCTGGCTGTGTGTCCTGGGACACCTTTTATCTCCTCTTACCAGCTGTCAATACAAATGAACAAGAAGCTCACTTTAGGGATGTTCCACTTACTGGGTTTAGGACAGGAAGGCAGGGAATGGTGCTAAGACAAATGGTACTATTTTCAACTAATTCAGATTAGCATTTGCTCTGAAGGCAGAACACAGCTATGAACACTCTTCAGCATCTGTGAGAGCCCTCATATTTATGATATAAATATGATGATGAGGCACTGACATGCTTTCATGGTGATCAGGCATCAACACAAGCATCTCACAAGTGACAAAAGGTAGGAAAGTTCAGTTATCAGCCAGGCTAGAGTTGTGTTTTGTTGTGAATTGCCCACACTCTGTTGTCCTGCTTCCCTCCACCTCCTAATGACAGAGGTACAGTCATTAGGTTTATCTGCTCTCAGCTGTTCACCACTCAGAACCCACCACCAGCTCACTGGCAGGTGGTGTCTATCTCCCCTGTCTGCAGCCATTGCAGGGGCAAGAAGTGGAAGTTGGGTGTTCAGGGGAAAAGAGGAGGAAGCAAAGCAGAGTGATGGTAGTCTGGAAGCACACTGGCTCATGTCTGTCAGCTAAAGGAATTTCTTTTCATTTTATCCAGACTGGAGGAAAAAAAGTGGAGACGAACAGTCCTCTGCACCTCGTCTGTCCCCCAGTAAACCATGGCCAGGTCATCCTGCCCAGCCATATAGGATTTCCTTCCTGCCTCTGGAAGAGTGGCATCATTCCCTCAGAGAGCTGAAGTCCTCTCTGCCTGTAATTGGTTTAAGCTCCATGAAGGGATGGTGCTCGGTGACTTTTGGGAGTCTTGACAGAGCAATGGGTTGATGCTGTGGCTGCTTTTCAAAGTGATGCCTTGGAAGGGGCCAGGTTACTGGGAGGTGTCTGCCCTTCCAGACCAATGGCCTCACATGATAGCCCTGATGGTTAGGGGAAGATCTTTTATCCCAGGGAAAAGGGGTATGAGGGAATTTGCACTATAGATGTCTTCCTTCAGAGGCACAAAGGTGCCATCTTTCCTGTCTTGCAGATAGGAAGATGAGACAAAGAAGAAAAAAAAAGAATTGATTTGCATCCATTGCAAGGAAATCTTTGGTGGAAGGGAGATGGGGGCATAAGTCTCAAGTTAATGCCCTCAGTATCTCCACTGCAGGCTTTCATGAAGACCCATGTGGTTTTGAGGAAAGTAATTTCATCTGGATCCATATCAGGAAGCATCATGATGGATTTCCACTAACAAATGGATGCAAAATAAGAAAGGAGACAGCGAAGCCCTGAGCAGACAGACATTTATGCACATTCTTATCCGTAAAGGTTTCCTCAGCATTTAGCATGGATGTAAACTTTCTCCTCTGAACGGCACCCAAAACACCAGCTGGCTCTGGCAGACTGCAGGAGGCACATGAGCAAAGTCTAATGAAAGCCCAGGCACAGCATCCCCAAAGTGACAGTCACTTCAGTCACAAGTAGGATGGCAAGCTCCTGATTCCTGCAGGGCTTGCAGAGGGTGGAATGATTTTGGAGGGCTGCTCCAGTGTTGGGATATCACTGTTTAGTTGAGCATCTCCTTTGACTGACTTCTTCCCTGCAGCCTGCCCGTGGCTGCAGGGCTGAGCGTGCTGTATGGTCTAGAGTCAGCTGGAGGAGAAAATATCATTACTTCTTGCTATTTTTTTTCCTTTTTTTTTTTTTTTTTTTTTCCTTTTCCTTTATTCCTTGCAGAATAATAGAGTCCTTCCTTGCCCAATTTTGTTATTCACACAGGATCATGCAGTCCAGGATGTTCTGTCCTTAAACATAAAAGAAAAGAAACTATGGAAAAAGAATGGTATAAGTCAGAGAATATTACAGTTAATGAGTGGGACTGCCTGCTTCACCTTCCCCTGCCATGACCAAGAAAGTGCCAATAAAACCAGAAATATGTGACTTGATGCTGGTGCCTGAATACATCAATCCATTTTAATCTTTTTATTGTGCAATAATTATGGCATCAGCTGTGCCTTTTCTGTCTGAGGGAAAGTTTATAGTGCTTGGAAGCACCTGTGTGAGAAACAATGGGTTTTATTGATGTTTCTTCTGACAATGCTTTGGCACAATGCAGCTTAAAGCCCCAGCCCAGTGACTCCAGAGAATGCATTCCCACCCAGCACCAGCTCCAAGCTCCCAGCACCTTCCTTGCAGCTGGATTTGTGTGAGAGCAGGACTGGAGCTCACATAAAGCAGGGTCCTTCCTCCACTTGTACTGTGAGCACATGGCCTTGCTTTCCCCACATGTTTGGATGTCTCCCCACTACTGTTTTTTTTTGGGGGGGGGGACACCAGGATGCTGAATATAGCCTCAGGAAAAGGTGCTTTCCAAAGGTCCTGGGGCCCAGGAAGGGGCATTATTTTAGATGAACTGATGGGAAATCTGAGGTGTTTCATGGGCACTTTTTGCTGGTCATCTGAGCTGGGCATTTTCCTGTATTTCTGCACTAACACAGAGCACTAACCTTCCACCTTTGAAGACCGAGATCTACTCTAGGATCATAGAAGGAGACAACGGTGACACCGGAGTTTCTATTTGTGTGTATCACGAACCACACAGAACAGCCTCCTCTTTAAATAGCAAATTTTTTCTGAAGCACGAATGCCTCCTACAAGGCTCCAGGTGCCCTCATCTTGCACTGAAGTGACTTGAAGCTGAGGGCACTCGTCACCTCCCAGAAGGTGCTGAGCAGTGGGAATCAAGGCATTGGGAAAACCGGGCTGGGGGCAGCAGAGGGGGGAGCTGGGTGATGCTGGAGGAGGTTGTAAGTGCTGGATGATAGAAGTGTGGCACAGCACCTGCTTTATGAGGTCTGGCACTGAAACTGATGCTATTAGTCCCTTGCATTCATGAGTACTAAAGACACCCACACAGTGTAGAAGTGGCACCTTGCCCATCAAAGTCAGCTCAGTCTCTTTTGCAACATGCTTTGCTATTATTCATGATTCACAGCTGGATCAACGGGGTGACACATTGCAGTCTTTCATTCTTCTTGCAAGTATTTTAATGTATTATGTATTACAAGTATTTTAATGTTGACCTGCTCTTAGAAATAACTCATTTTACACAGTGACAAACATCTATGTGAAAGGAGGTTGTAGCGAGGTGGGTATTGGCCTCTTCTCTCAAGTAAATAATGACAGGACCAGAGGAAATGGTCTGAAGTTGCACCAGGGGAGGTTTAGATTTGATATTAGGAAGAATTGCTTCACTGAAAGAGTAGTCAGGCACTGGAACAGGCTTCCCAGGGATGTGGTGGAGCACCCATCCCTGGAGGCATCAAAAAAATGTATAGATGTGGCACTTCAGGACATGCTCACTGGGCGTGGTGGTTTCTTTTCTGGGTTGATGGTTGAACTCAGTGATCTTAGAGGTCTTTTCCTATTTGGTGGATCAAAGCAGTGCAAAAAACTATGGGTGTTGGTTGCACCAGGGAGGGTGCCTAGCAGGTCAGCCCATCAAAGATGTTGCATTTATTTTATTTTGATATTTCTTGATTTCAGAACAATGAAATGCTGCTCATGGGTAAACCTACTAAACAAAGGAGACTGCCAATGGGCCTGACAACGTTTCCTTGGTAACATTTCTTAGCTTTTACCCCAGTGATTGATATCCAAGGATAGCCATTTGCTTTCTGCAGAGGAGTAGGAGAATATGGCTCAATGATTCTCTTTCTGACTCCTGAAAGCAGGAAGAGAAGCAATCCATTACAGCTGATGTGGCTTTACTCATTATTAAAAAAAAACAAAAAAACACCAGGGAAAAAAAAAAAAGGAGAAAAAATGCACTTGGAATCTGATCCAAAAAACTTACTGTACTTGAAAGAAACACACACTTGACAGAACTCTTTCATTTCACAGGGCTTCAGACCAGACTCCTGGTGTGTGTTTAAGGCTGACTGTAATCTGAACACATTTCTCTGCTGTGCTCTTTTCTTCCTTCCATTAAAAACCTTTTGTGCAAGCAGTGTTTCTTTTTCTGTTTGTGCTACTGAATGCCACAGCTTGTGGAGAGCCCACAATACTCCCTACCCTGGGAGATAAGCAGCCATGGGGAGCTGGGTCCTGCTTTGATGCTGCAGTAAGATATCTCCAATTTTAATACAACTGAGGGAAACTGCATTTGCAAGCCCAATCAGAACTAGACAAAAAGTGGGTTTTAGGCATGTGAGGCATAGAGGCTGGACAAGACACCCTTCACAGATGAAACTCTCTGTACTTCTTGCCCCCTCACTGCCCTTCCATCCCTCTCCAGCAGCTTCGAACAGTCCTCACTGTTCATTTGCAGAATGACCACAACAGTGCCACTCGTGCCCAAGCCCTTTGCTGTCACCCACATGACAACACTCGTGCAGTGACTGTGAGCACTAATATTCATGCCTGGCTGCCAATGCTCCAGAATACTGACAGCTTTGGTCAATAACAGCTCCTTGTCAAATGCCAAAATCTACATCAGATTAGCCCTGAAGATCCAGGGCACAACTTTCCCTCCCCTGCCAGCATGCTTCCAGCACCCAGTGGTGGCTTTGGCTGAGTGGTGGAAGAAGACTTTGGATGACTTTGCCGCTCCTCATCATAATCCAGGGATCCATAGAGAAAGCTGAGAGTACACCAGGCCTCAAGGGCAGTGACATTTTGGCCCCACTTGCTTCTCTGATTGGCCATACCCCCAACCCAGTCCCATTTGCAGGGGGCTGGAAGGAACCAGCACACAGGCTCTGTGCGGTTTGTCATGTCCTCCCAAAGTTTCTCTTCCTTGCTAAGGATTTTTTCCCTATCTTTCCCTTTTTCAGGGTTTGAAGTGGAGGTAGTTGCCATTATACCCCAGAAAAAGAGGGGCTGTCAGTTTCAGTAAGGCTGCATCAGTCTGTTTTCTCCACGAAGTTATGGGAGAAATGGAACATGGTTGTTGGAACACCTCAGAGATAACTGCAACCAAAAAAAGAGGCAAATTAATGAAAGCATATATCTGGTTTTTTTGATGGATAGATGGATACCTGAGAGGTTCATCTTTCTTTTTTTTCCCCCCGCCCTGTTTCTTTCAGTTTATCTCTTGTGCCAGTTTTTGTTTCCCTAGGTCTCCCCCAACCAAAGGTTCCTTTCTTCTCCTGTCTCCTAACCCAGTCATTTGAACACACAGCCACTCCTCAACTTTTCTTTGTCTCTGCCACAGGGCCCCTCATTCCTTTGTGTGTCCCCCAGTGCCACCAGCAATCCTGAAGTCCATGGTCACTGACAGGAGAGAAGCAGAGACTGGTGTGTCCAACTGATGGTCTAAACATCAGCCCTCATGGAGCAGGTGGCCCCACTGCAGCTCTCATGGCTGCTGCAGTCTGAGGTGCATGAGGCTGTCGGGAGGCTGGGGGAAGGACTGATGGACAGGTGAAGAACAAGCAGTGGGATCACAGCATGCCTTGCTTCTGTCAGGGAAGGAACTAAATCGATGAACACACAACAAATCAATGCTGTTGGGGGGGTTTTTTTGGGTGGTTTTTTTTTTTTTTTTGGTAATGTGATCTTTTCCATTAGGATGCTCACCGCTGCTCCATTAATAGTTCAGATTCAACCACCAGTCCTGGGCGGTACCCAAGGCCTAAGGAAATGTAAACTTAAAAAAAATATGGATGGTAATTGATCCAGCAAGTTGTATAATCATAAGATACGAGTGGGAGATTTTATTTTTGTAAGCTGAGTACCTTATTTTCTGAAGCCTCAGATAATTCTACACTACAGAAAGATTGTATTGCTTATAAAATTATCCAGTCCTTTTTATAATCCAGCATCAGTACAACCTGTCCCAAATAACTCTTTTTAAGAAGCACTCCACAGGCACGCTGTGCACAGAATTATTTCTCTTTGCTTTTCTCTGCTATTTGTTTCATCTGGTGTCTCCCTCTTTCCAATGACGGATTGTCTGGACCTGCAGACATAAAAAAAGCCTCTAAGTTCTTTAGGAACACCCTCCATATCCCAGCATCAGCACTCCTGGTGCTGTTTCTCTTTCCTAAATAGAGACATTTCAGCAGATGGCTTTTGAGGGTTTGGAGTACAAGGATGTGCCCACGGGACAAGGGAGGGAGGACCTGTGGACCTTCTTCCTCTCCTGGCCAGGAGAGAGGTGTCCAAAGGGCTGCAGCCTGCAGGTGCCAAGGAAGAGCCGGGGTGTCTTTGGAAACAGGGATTTTGTGCAAGGATTCCATCTCCAGGGAAAGGGGTTGCAGCCTCTTTGGCACCACAGAAAGAAATCTCACTGGGGTAACTGGCATGTGAGCTTTGCTTCCCATTTTCCCCTGAAGCAATCTCTGAGCACCCCAGCAGCTGGGGCTGTGCCACCCTGTGAAGCAGGGTTTTGTGGGAATGCAAATAAGAATATGACAACTACCAAGCTAGGGAAGCTCAGAGCCCCGGGGAGGGCAAAATAAAAAGAAAAGCAGTGGAAATCAACTCCCTCCTTCCTGGCGAACCCACCCTTCCTTGCAGGCCCTCTGTGAGGCTGGAAACTTTCAGGAGCCTCTCGTGTCTCTCATCCATAGGTGAAGTCTCTGCCTCCAGAACCCACCCTTGCTCTCCATCATCTGCAGGACTCAGCCTCTGGTGTCACTGCCAGCCCCGTCTGCCAGCTCTCTGCCAGACACCTTGCCTCTCCTTCCACTCCAGGTGTTGGCCCAGCTGAGCTGCCCTCAGAAAAGGTCATTTTTTCCCCATCTACAACCACCCCAAGAACAAAACAACTTTCTGCTCTGGCCACTTGTTTCAGCATAGAATATGATGTGCACAGTCAAGTGCAGACAAATGCATTGCAGCTCCTACATCACCCTCCACAGCCCATATCTAACAGTTTACAGCACCAAAAAGAAATGTTGTCCACATGTCACAGAAAAGGAGTTCTGCAGACTCTGTGGAACCAGGCAAGCGTCTCTGTATCGTTAATTCCATGCTTCATGGCTTTACCTGCTCTCATATACATAGGAGACGTCTAGAAAAATTGCTCTAGGAGCAAGGGTAGCATCTTTAGAGAAGATGTTCAGGATCACTGTCTTGCTCCAAGCTCAGCAAGATCTGCTGTGGTTTTGTCCCATGAGTTTATAAGTTATTGCTACCACCAGTTTTGAGGGGAATGTGCAGCCACTCTCAGAGAAGGCAATTTGGGCTCCAGTGACCTAAATGTCACAAGGCAGAGAAGAACCATCTCAAGAAAAGATAGTATCCCAGGAAGGAGACGACTCAGTGCATTTGGATTATTGTGCAGGGCTGGAAGAGGAGGGAATAACTTTCTAGTTTAACCAGAAAGTGAGACTGACTGTTCAGAGGAAATCAAGGTTAGGCAGCCCCTATTCACATCTGGAGAGAAGGATATATGCTCTTAGCCTTGTGTGCACAGCCTGAATTAGTGAAGTAAGTAAATACACTGTAAATCATCCTTTTCCTTGAAGCACAGTTTTCCTCCAAACTATAGAAAGCAGAAACTGGAAACGTGCTGATATGTTAAGGGGGGGTGGAGGAGAGGCAAGGTCAGATGTACTCTTGTTGCTGTCTTCCTGGCTGTAGACATACACTCCTTGCTTCTTTAAAAGCCATGGAAAGACTCAGATATTTAAAAAAGCTGTATTAGCTGTGTCAGACCCTTGCCCTTTCTACCTGGATGCATATGACATGTAACTAAGGAAACTAAACACGCTGCAGATGCCTTGGTTTGAAATGTCTCTGCTGAGAGCTGGTTGAAATGCAAGACTTCTATTCTACAAGAAATCCTGACATTTGCAAAAGTTTGTTTCACCAGAAAAATGAGTCATTTACCACCATCCTCCCCCCCCCCCCCCAAAAAAAAAAAACCAAACCTAAAAAAATTTGTGGGGAACAAGGAAAAGGGAAAAAGAATCACTTGGAAAAATCAATCCATTCCTAGTCTTTATTATTTTCTCCCAGTGCAGAACAGAGGAACAGCTGCCTCTGTCTCCTGGGGATCTCAGGAGCTGAGCAGCCTCAAATCCCAGAGAGCCGCTGCTTGCGCTGGAGCTCCCGTGGCTCTGGGCTTCCCACAGCAGAGCTGAGCCCAGCTGGGGCTGGGAGGCTCCATCCTCATGGCAGCATCACCTCCAGCCAGCAGGGAACCAACCTTGCTACATCCAACTTGCTTCTGAAGCCCAGTGTCTGTTTCATCTCCCTCTCAGTTTTGGGGCAAAAGTTTGTTTTGGAGGAAAATTCTTCACGAGTGTTTCTTGATACATTTGCACGTTACGCAGTCACTCTCAGATTTTTGACTTAAAAAAAATAGTATTATTTATCTGAAGGCTGGAAAAAACCCCCAGCCCATCAACTCGAACTGCCACACGGTTGTGTTGAAGACCTGAGCCTCATTTCTTTTCTGCCAAAACAGGCCACGGTGACAGCACTCGTGTACGCTGAAAGGGATTGTGCCGAGATGCTGGAAAAAACAACCTGTTAAGATGAGTGGCTCAGTGCTCTTCCCAATATGGCAACATTTGAACACACAATGCACTCAAAGATGATTAAGCTGGGGAAGTGTAATGATATGTGAAACCAATTTTTATTAATACCAGACTGAAATGCACAGTCTTGTATGAGGGAGAGAAATCTCCATGCTCCTTGTAATGGAGATCAGAGCCTTAATGATCATTACACTACTAAAACTGTACACTAATACCACAGCAGGTCACGGGGGTCAGAGCAAATGCTTCTTTCTTTGTATTACATGCTTTTATGTCTTCATTTACTCCACCAGTTCTCTCATTATTTCCTCCTCATCTGCTATTCACAGGCGTAATTTCTTTGGCTGACATTCCCCTCCTCTTTCACTAAGAGACAATCGATATTACATCATCTGCCTCTCTGCAATGCCTCATACGCCACCAGATATGTTGGAGCCAGTTCCTCCGGGACTTGTTTTCCAGCCCAGCTCTGTCTGAATCAGTAAGGAGATGAGGATGCTCTGAAGGAAGGAGATGAGGACGCTCTGCAAAGCCCCTGGGTGCGGCTGGGGTGCAGCCCAGGCAGCCCGGTGGCCGCCCCTTCAACCTCTCTGTCTGGGAGGAGATGCCTGCCTGCAAGAAATCCATGTACTGCCATTTGCTTTTGTAGCCTGCCTTAATAAGCTGTTAATGAAGAAAACGATGTAACAAATTAATGGAGCCCACCCGTGAATTAAAAACATCAACGGTGTTGCTAGGGATTTACCCCAAAAGCAGAATCTTTTTCTCCCCCAGAAACCAAAACAAACATCATGTATTTGTCCTTATTTACTGCTCAGTATAAGAGCAGTAAAACCTGCCCATCTCTGCTGGGTAAATACATACATACCACTGGAGTGGTGTGACTGTTCTCATGGCTCAGTCCCCTTGGCTGTGTCACCATAAATCACCGGGTGATTAAAGCCAGATAATTTCTTGCAGCACTGTTTGGTTTTGTGGTGTTGTCTTCTGCTCTTTCACATGCTTGTAACATGGTTATATGAAATAGGGACTTTGTATCATTTTGAAATGTATTGTCAGTTCCTTCAGGAGTGAAAACCTTTTTTTTTATTTTTTTATTTTCTTATTTTTTTTTTTTAATACAGTGTTCTGTTTTGATTTTTTTTCTCTTTTCATTTTCTTCCTTGACTCAATACTGCCTGCCTTCCCTTGCTCTTAACTAGCCAGCATTTCCTACTTCTGGGCTGTCTGCAAAGGAAAGCTATCTAGCTCTAAAATTTAATAAAAGCCTCTTAAGTGATTTGGGAGTGTGTAGGAGAGAGACATATCTTTAAAAGAAAACATTACTGCTAGGGTGTACATGTAGCTTAATAGGATTTTCCTTTTATGAATCTGAGCTCTTAATAAGACCATCTGAGATTAAGGAGGAATGGGAAGGTTTTATTTATTTAGGTATCCATCTAAACATGTTTTGGCTCTTTTTAGTGGAAAGTGCCTCAAAAGATACTCCACATCCTAACAGTATTACACTGAAATTGTAATTTTTTCAACAATTTGTTACAGAACACTGTTTTCCCATTTCTCTCTGCCACTTTGCCTGCAATTTTGCTTTTTCCTTTACCCTGTCTTGCCTCCGAATTTCTTCCATCCCTCTCCTGGTTTGGCTTTTTTTTTTTTTGTTTTTTTTTTTTTTTTAGTCCTCTAAGACCAGGCTGCTTCTCTCCAGATGATGACTGAGAGAAGTGTGAAAATGAGTTGCAGAAGTCTTACTCACAGTTTCCTCTGTGTTTGCCCTGCATACTGAGACAGAGCAAAGCTGTAAAGGTGAAAAGATGCCTACAACTGAATAAGTGCCTGGTTAGGATGCTTCAATACAGTATATGTTGGGTTGTTTTTTTTCTTAAAACACCATGCCCTAAATCAGAAGCCCCTGTAAAAGATAAGCAGTTTAATTATAGCAACAAGATAAAAGCAGAAATGGCTTTCAAACAAAGCATATGATGATTAGATCAGAAGTGATGTGAAAGGATACCCACTGAGGAAGAGGGAACTCAGCACTGATAACATGAGGCACTACCACACAGACCTCGGAATATAATTTCCTTTTTTTTCTAAAAATAAAAAGCCTGGGAGCTTGTATCAAAGGGTCTCATGGCTTTCTGCAGCAGGTGTTTCTGCCCCTTTATGGGCCCTCCCTCCATCCAGGCCTGATCATGTTCTGATAAAATGTAGATTGTGTAAGAGAACAGTGGAAAATGTCATATTTTAAAAAACAATTATCAGAGCGTGTCAGAACTAGAGGGAGTTGTAAGGAGCTTCAGAAGGGTCTTGACACAGCTAGATAACTGGAAAAGATTACGGCAAATAAAATGGAGTCTAACAACTCCAGGAAGCAGTGCAGAATAGAAGAAATAATTGACTGAAGTCGCTCCAAAGAAGGAATACACTGCTATCATCAAGAGAAGTGAGATGAAAGTGGATGGTCAGTAGTGGTCCAAAAAGTAGCTGGAGAGATGCTAAATTGTAGGTGGAAAGTGTTTTTTGGTAATGCTGATACAGTGATGTAAATTAATGGTGCCAACAGCCTTATATATGTGTGTGTGTTTGTGTAGTCATCATACTTTGGAAATGATGTAGCAGCAAACAGAAGGGAGTTCAAGAAGGCTGGAAGGGGCATGGACAGTTTTCCAAAGAGCCTGAAAACATCAAAATCACTGAGTGCAGAGTGGAGATAACAATAAGAGAAGAGAGGAGAGGAGAGGAGAGGAGAGGAGAGGAGAGGAGAGGAGAGGAGAGGAGAGGAGAGGAGAGGAGAGGAGAGGAGAGGAGAGGAGAGGAGAGGAGAGGAGAGGAGAGGACAAAAAGAAGAGCTCTTCCTTAATTGTCCTGAAGCTTAAAAATAGGAAGAGGGAGAAGTTAAAAGCTATATGAAAAGCACCCCTAACCCATGACACAGCTCACCTTGGGAATTCATTTGCCTTACAGATATCCCAGAGCTTTCTTTCTGGGGGGGGGGGGAGATATGGTCCAGGTGCTAAGCTCAGTGAGGAAACTGCTTGTGCAGGGCTTTTCTAGTTGCTAACCCTGTTAGCCTCTTGGGGAGGATCCCTTCCAATCCCTACCATTCTATTCTCTGTGTGATCAAGACCAGAAAGAGGTGCTGTCCTGATCAGGAGTATACAGAGG
This sequence comes from Heliangelus exortis, assembly GCF_036169615.1. Lineage (NCBI taxonomy): Eukaryota > Metazoa > Chordata > Aves > Apodiformes > Trochilidae > Heliangelus > Heliangelus exortis. The sequence continues at coordinate 79,323,125 of NC_092424.1, read as the reverse complement.
CCAGGTGTCACCCTGGACACATGTCCCAAAGCATCTGCCATACTGGGTCAAGGTGATGCTGTGCAAGGAAGGGGGAGGACAACATCTTTGCCTCTTGCTTTTTAGCAGATATAACAGTTTTCTAGCCTCAGTTTTGCTATCTACCTCTCTCTTAAGGAGCAGATAACTCACCTCCCTTCCTGCCTCCAATATTACAGATGCTCCACTCCCTGATGCAATTACTCTCTGGTCTCCATTTCAGAAGCTTCAGATTCACTTAAGGCTTCGAGCAGCTGCCTTAACTTCAGTGAAACCATTTGCAAAAGTGAGAGCCATCAAACTGAGGAAGAGTTTACCTCTAATTTGTGGCAATTCCTCACATTTCAACTCTGGACCGTGTAGCTTTTTGAGCCAAGAAGATCGAGATGCTCTATATGCAGGATTGTTACATGCTCCTAAAGAAATGAATGATTCATTCCAGTCGTGACTGAAAAGCTTAGGGCTTGCCTACAGTTGGAAATTTACCAAAATAGTTATTCTAGAAGGAGTCTTGGGGTAGCGGCTCTTCTCCTGGAATTAAAATGCCCACACAGAGCTTGGTAACAACATCGTTATTCTGGAAGAGCTGTTCTGCTACATTTGCAAGTGTTGACTTCCCCGTGTCAGAGGCTGCTGAGCGGGTTATCCAAGCTGTGGGATTTAAAAGGAGGAGGTAAGAAAGGGTTTGTTTTGGTGTCTGAGCATGATAGTAGATCTGATCTGCAACTGCGTTTTTTCAAGACCCATCAAGCTAAATGGGTGGAAACAACATTGCAGGTTATTAGCCCCAAAGTCCTCCTCTGAACTGGAGGTGTAATGGTGCAATGGAACTTATTTTATGACCTAATTTCTAGTCTAAGTTTTCCATCAGAGACTGCCTGGGACATACGGACACATAGCTGTCTTTTAGTCGTATTTCTTCCTGGTTTCACATTGTGGTGTGAACATGAACATGAAATCTGGCAAGTCCTGCAGATGCTTAATTTCCCAGCTTTTCCCCCTGGTGTTAGCTGAGGGACAGACTCTGAAACCAGCAGACCTTGTCCTCCCTGCCAATTATAAGGGTGTGGACCATCAAGAGAGCTCCTGCCCAGTTGCACCCTGTGCTGTGTGGTACTGGTCTCCATGGGCACCAGGTTTCTCATTCTGGGACTTTTTTTCCAGGCTAGGTGAGGACCACACACATGAAATGTTACTCCAGAAAATAAAAACCTGTTCCACACCCTCATTCCTGAGGGTACTGCCTCTAGCCCTCTGTCCAGGAGTGTGGAGACCTGGGAGGCTTGTGGTGATACAGATGCCAAAACATGAGGCATTAAATTCAGTGGGAAATAATTATGACAAAATTTGTTGAGTCTAATGCGTGTGTGTGCATAGGAGTAATTTGTGGATCTGTGAATGCCTGAAGATGCAGCTGCTGGGCAATCTGTGCTGTTAAATGGGTTCTTCTTGCCCTTGGGATGGCTTTTGCCCTGTAGAAGAAAAACCCCTAGTGCAACAAAGAAGGTGAGACTCAGCGTTCCTGATATGTCCACATTAGAAATGAACAGTAACTAATAGGACAAAATAAAGCTTTTTGTCTCTCAGAACATTAAAGAAGGGCCAAATGGCACAATTCCTGCCTTTCCTAGCTCCTTCCAGTTACCTCTGAAAGCCAGCTGCTGGCAGTGCCATCACCAGCCCTAGTCTCCAAGTGTCCTCCCCTTCCATTGGTGGGCATCCCAGAACAGACACTGCCTGAGGAAGGAATGAAAGAAATAAACCACTTTACTACCTGTGCAATAGCCTTTATTGTCTGGTTCTTAAAATATCCCTGTGGCCTAATATATGCCATAAAAGCAGTTTAAGCTCTTAATGGATAAACAAACATAAACAGCAATGCACAGGCAGGATTTAAGACCATCCACAAACAGTTCATTTTCAGGCATTGTAAACTGGCAGGCACACATTAAAATCTATGCACATAGCTGGAGCAAGCATAACTGGGAAGGGAGCCTAGAATATCTCACATGTTCCTGCCCCAAGACAAATGTATTCTGGGCAAAGATTACCAAAGTAATGACTAACAATTACCTCCAGGCTTGGGAGAGCTGTTTTCCATCCTCACAGGTGGCAATGGGGACAGGAAATCTCTGCATGTGAGAAAAAAGGGGTGCAATGAAGGACTGAGACCCATAAAGGCTGAGTACTGCTCTGCCTACATTTTGTGCTCTGAAGATATTACACAGGAGCCCCCAAGCATGACCAAGCCTGTGGCTCCAGGCTACATGAGGAGGTTTTTGTGGCACCAGGAATGGGGCCAGCTCCATCTCCCTCCAGGCAGGAGCAGCAGTGCTGCGTGTGAAGAGGACAAGAAGGTCTGCACAAAGCACGCCATGGTACCCAAACACAACATCAGCAGGTGGGCTCTATTCCTGCAACCCAGATGAACAGACGGAACCAAAATCCCACATTTCCCAAAGCCTTCTGGCAGTGCTGCATCCCCAGGCACTGTGTGTTGCTTTATAGCCTCTCAAAGTAACCCTGATGCTCAACAGCCCTTTTCTGCAATCACTTTCCGTCTCCTCTGTCCCGGGAGGGCTGGCAGCACAGCTGTAGTGTTTAAGTGCAGAGCTGTGCCTGGCCTGCAAACCAAGAGCCAAGCACAGCCCTGGAGAACTCAGAGAAAACTGTCTTCATTTTAATGAAACACGATGGTTAAATCCAGCCATAGGAGTCTATAACAGCCATACAGCAGACAGCACTTTTTTTTTTTACTCCTGCTCTTTTCTAGGGTGTCAGGAGTCAGTGCTGCACATCAGGAGGAAAAAGGTGCCCTGCTTAGCAGATGAAGGGTAAGAGGGTCTTATTTTCCAGCTACATTTCAACTGACTGGATTTATCTATAAACCAGACATGAGCATTGTGACAAGAAAATTCAAGACAGAAAATGTGATGAATTTCACAGGTAGACTGGAGAAGGGAGACTGAATTATTTATGCGTGAGTTCATTCCAGGAGCCTGAATTATCAGAGCTAGTATTTTCCTAATCACCACTATTCTCTGTGTACCCTCCTTCAGAGTGCTGCATTCCCTGGAAAACCAATGCTGGCTCATGAATAGGCAATTACTTGTTTCCTCCTTCCCTTTTGGAGGAGGAAAAGGAGGAAGGTGCCCCAAGGACACCTTTCCACTTCTGGAACACGGTAGCTTGCAAATGGAAATTATGCTTTTTTGTTTGTTTGTTTTTATCCTTCAGGAGACTTGAGGTAGAAAATACTTTAAAAAACAACCTAGCACAGACTTGCCTGCAGAGGTAAAGATTGAGACGTGAACAGGCTGATGTAAGGGGTTTTAGCATCAGTCAGAGATTCATCAGGTCTCAGGAGAACACCATCCAATCTGGAGGATGTCCCTGGAGATAGGTTGTGAGCTACCAACCTTACTAGAAGAGTGGGATGGAGTATTAATGGGTGATTAGAATGCTCTCATGGGCTGGAAGATGCAAATAGATTTCTCTCTGCTTAACAGCCCGAGTAAAGCCCTCAGATCCTACCTGAGGAAGTCTGTGGGAGAGACAGGGTGGCACAGCAATAGCCAAAGAGGGGTTTAAAACCACTCGTGCCAGGAAGAATTTGTGGATGTGGCAAGAAAAAGCCCCTGAGCTGAGCTATCAGTTGGCAGGACAGCTCATGGCACGGGCATTGAAAGGTTGGTTGGTTGGCAGAGGGAGGGCACATGGGCCAAGTGTGAATCAACAGCATCCTGGGGGACCTTGTGGGTTCCTCGTGTCACACACCCTGTCCCACGGGGACACGGCACTGAGGCTCACCTTGACTTCAGGCAGCAGGTCAGGCCTTGAGGAACAGAAACCTCTCTGCTCCTTGCCAGGAACAAGGCTGCACAGGGACTGGTTGTTTCCAGCCTGCTGAGAAGGATCTCACCCTGGGAGTTATGAATTCCCTCCGACGGATGCTTTTGTTTGCATTTTCTATGCAGCCACCTTGCCAGCGTGTGGCTAGGTGTGGGAACATTTTCTTTTTATTTGCAGGAGCTGGTATACCTGGAGGTTGGACTCCAGGTTGCTTTGGTATAAAAATAGCAAGATATTAAAGCTGTTATGTTTGTTATGTTAACAAGCTGTGGTGTTTGTTTTGGTTCAAGGCTTGCGTTTTCTACAGTTCAGCATGAAGCTTGCTGTACTTTATGAAAAATTTTAAAAAAGCAGCCAGCTCACAGTGCTCTGCTTATGTATTTTTCTTTCAATCCTTTAATAAACTGCTATTAAAATTTAGGAAGTTACATAAAAGACTGAGTATCTCTTTATTGTAAATGTGCTGAATGGGATTACCAACTCAATGAACCTTTAAAATACATTTACTGACCCGTTTACCTTCCTGAAACTGATGTATGCTTTACATCCACCTTTAATTTAATTTCCATATTAACACTACTATCTGTAAATACAAAGGGCATGAAGTCTCCCTTTAAGAGAGAGAAATAGATCGAATTGCATGAAATGGTAGCAGATGTTATTTTTCTCCAAGAAATTCATTTAAATGAAGTGCTTAAAAACCTGCAGAAAGAATCGGGGAGCTGAGCCTATGCTTCTAGAAAAATCAGTTTGTTGTAGCAGTTGTGTTCTGGAAATATAGTCTATTATAAAATAATTGAAAACTCCACTTTCTGTAGTAAGGGGCTCATTTTTAAATACAATTGCTTTGCTGGTGATGTACCCAACAGACTGAAGAACAGTTGAAAGCAAAGTAATTTTCCCAGCCTGCAGAGAGTCCTGCCCTGATCTTGGAGGCCATTTGCTGCCATACGGCTTCCAAGAACTTTTAAATCTATCCTTGACATTGTAAGGGGAAAATATGACTGCCCCAAGCACTCAGCTGTAGCTTTATCATCAGGTTGGAGACTGCATTTCCCTAGCAGAATTTCCTTCACCCTAAAAAACTAATATATCTTGTGATACCATCCACACAGATACATCTTGCAGTGGCTTTGCCAGGACATCCCACCTGAATATTCATCAGGTTACAATATTCCTATGCCTGTTTGGTCTCAAACCACAATGATTACTTTTGATGCCTGAAATGGGTTTTCAAAATGCTGTGTGCAGCCTGGAAGAGTTGTGGTTCTTTATACAGTTAGCTCTTCCCTCAGCCATGCCATGGCTGCCAAGCACCTCAAATACAACTGCACCTCCAAGACCAATTAGTGCAACGAGAAATAAAGAAAGTAGGATCTGGTCTGCTGGTTAAAAAAGAGGGAAGAAAGGGCAACGAGTCAAAGCAAAGATGATAGAAGCTGATTTTTTTTTTTTTCCTTTCCACCACTGCTCCTATAATTTAACCTGACATGCAACCTGATATGGAGGAAAAAGGCAGGACAGTTGTGTGGTTGAGGAAAAGAAGATGGAGGAGAAGTTCTTTGTCTTACCAAGAGACCTGACAACCCAGCTATACATCACCAGGGAAAAGAAAGACCCCATCATTCTGCTCCCTGCAAGCGGATGGCTTCCAGTCTGTGCACCAGCTCTCACCACCTGACACGTCTCTGTTTATTAACTTTCAGAATCTCATCACTCTAAACAGAAGCAGAGTACACTCCAGGAATATCCTCTCTGTCACTCCTAAAAGCGACTGATGAGAAATGCACCCCTTCTTGCCTAAGATGGTTTTCCCATCCTCTTATCATTGAAGGCAGATCCAGCCCATAAGCTTGGCTGCATCAGCTTAGCAGTTTCTTAACATCAGCACTTGTCAGGGAAATAGAAATTGCAGATTTCATGGTGCTTACCACTAGAGAGACTCCTTCAGTAACTCAGTGAGGTCCCTCAGAGGAGTCTCAGCATGGTAAATAGGAGTTAGCCCCCAGGAACTGCCCTCCCTGTGAGCAGGAAATGGTGGTGAAGAACTCAGTCCCACAGAGGCAGGATGCACCAAAGCCTTCCAAATCCCAGCACTGCCAAAAGACAACAAAAGAGACATAAATAACATATTGCCTGCAATGAAAAGCATAGGCAGTGAGAGAGATCCTCAACAGCAATTCAACTGAGTTCTGTCGACTTCAGTGAAGCTTCAGTTCAGTGGGCCTTCAATTTTTAAACTTTTAAAAAATGTACAGTTCTTCCTATTTGTAAAGCTGAACTTAGTTTAGCACTATAAATCACTCCATAAAAGTCTATAAGGGCAATTACATTTTTTTTTTCAGTAAATCAGGCCACAGTGGTTCTGTGTTTGACAGGACTGAGATGATCCTCCCTCTGGAGGCTATCAAAAGGTGCAAGTGGCCTGCAGGGGAGGAGAGGTCATGTCCATCCAGCCTGGTGCAGGGCTAAGCACACCCGTTCCTGGTTCCCTGTGCCCACCTCTGCTGCCCTGGCCCAACACAGTTCTATCAGAACCTAGCTGGCCCTTCCTGAGACCCTGTACTTAACCTGCAAGTGGTAGAGGAACTTTCACAGCTTACCCAAGGAAGAAGATGCTATTTTTGTGGCAGATCTATCAGCCACTGCTGCAGAGTTGGTACATGTTCCTCTGGCTCAGCGACTCAGTCAAAGCACGACTGGAGAAATTCACAAAAGAAAAAATACTGAGGTCTACTAAATACAAAAATATGGAGTCCCTAAGCTACAAACTGCACAAGGCTGGTAGACTGATCTGTGAGACACACTTGCCTTCTCCTGACAGTGCTCTCTGTTCATCTCCTGTCAGCTCACATCAGAGGCCAGAAAGTGTCGACTTTCTTTTCCTACCCCAAGGCCTCTTCTTGCTCTCCCATCTTTGTCTTTAGCTCACCTTGCTTCCCAGCACGAAGACTTATTGGAAAAGACTTCTGGTGAATCTGAGGGGCAGGGAGATGCAGGGGATGGCTGCCTGTGGCTCTGACCTTTGCCGCAGCCAGAGACATCTCCATGTGCTGTTGAGCAGACGTGGTGGATGTCTGGAACCTCATCAGTGCAGATGCATCCCAGCTAGTGGGGAGTGATTGATGATGGCTGAGGAGGTCCTGGAGTTGAAACCAGAGTGAAGAGGTGATTCTCTGTCCTCACCAGCTGTGGAAAGGGCTGGCTGGCACCTCCACAGTGCCCTGGGGAGAAGGAAAAAGCAAGGATCTTATTTTTGCCTCCCTGACTGTGGTATTCCCTGCAGACCTACCTGTTTTCAGCTTTCCTATTATGATGCTTGGACTTGGTGGGAAAAATTGCTCCCAGGGGCTGGTCACCTCTTCTCTGTGTCTCAGCATGGGATGTGAGGAGCAAATTCCACCTCTGGAGGGAAGAACAAGGGAGAAGCAGTGGGACCATTGTAGGAGGTGGCTGCCTCTATGGTCACCACCAATGGATTTTCCTATAGAGACTGGGGAGGGGTTTCCCATTTCTACCTCTGAGATTTATAAATCCCCAAGAGCTCACAATGAGGGAGAGCAGTTAAAAACCTGCCAATCAAACATCCAGTAAATGCAGATCCCATTCTTGTCTCAGCTGCTCAGGAACAGAGGAAGAGGACTGACTAGAAGGGGCATCACTTAGGTTCCATTAAGGACACAGCTGGTAGGGAACGTCTTGTCAGCCTTGATAGTCTGAAAGTGCACTGGATCAGCTCAGGAGCCTTCAGACCTTTAGAGGATGTAAAGCATGGGCTGACTCAGAATGTTGCAAAGTGGCAGTAGCATACAAGGGGGCAAGAGGTTTGGGATGCAGTTTCTGTTTTATAAAGGTGATATACTTTAATGTACAAAATAAATGGAGTAACATGAAATTCTGAATTGTCATTTATTTTCCCAACGTCTTTTGAACATAGTCCATGAAAACACCTTTAGAGTTTAGCAAAGGCTTAAGCGTGTTTTACTAGACATGAAAATACAGATATAACTTCAGCATCTTATCTCATACTGAGAGGAGACAACTGCAACCTTGACTTTCCTTCCAGCAGCATCTCCCTCCCTAATGGCACATTGTCTTTGTTCACATTTTAAAACTGAAGTACTGAGCAGCAGTCAGAGCCCAACAGAAGCAGCTGCTCAGCAATGGAGCGTTTCAGTCATAAGGAGAAAGGAATAAACAGGCTCAAGGATTTGGATAGCGAGAGACGAAAAGAAAAAAAAAATAGATCTTTTCCTATAATTGAAAATAGGTTTATTGCTTTCTTCTCTTTGAAACTGGATTATCACGTTTCATAAATAACACTTTCAGGCACATTTTTCACAGTATTTTTCAGTCTTCTGGCTAGGAAATATGCCTCAGCTTCAAGGTAAAGTCTTGGAGGAAATACATATCTCACACTACCAAAGATGCAAGTTAATTTTTCTTGTTGTTTTGTTCCTGAGGCTCAGGTATGTAAAATGGAAGAGAAAGCAGTATTACCAATTAAAATTGGATATATCTAATATTCAGAAGCTTCTCGGTCCTTCGAAGGCTCAGCTCAAAAAGCCTCCTCCAGCATAACCTGACTTTAAAAATGTGAGTGGTCCCTTTGACTTCAGCATAAATCCCACAGGTTACAGTCACAGGTTTTACCAGTAACTTCTCTGATTTCTTAGATTAAGGCTTTATTGTGTCACAGACTTCAATGCCACTAAATGCTCCTGAAAATTAGGAACTGCCCTTTTCTAGTGGAGACATGAGGATTCAGTGTCTGGCCAGACCTATTATGGAGGTACAGGATGTTCTTAAAGTCATGGACTTTTCAGACCATGGGTTGTTCTGCACATGTGCAATAATGAACTTTTATATCCAAAACCAGTGTCTCTACTAAAAAAAAACAAAACCAAGCCAAAACAAAAAAATCCCCAACAGTCCTTGGGTTTTGGGGAGCTTGTCTAAGTCTGCAAGGCTGGTGGGGTACAAGGCAGTGGTGGGGACACCCTGTGTCTCTGGTTTCCCAGGTGGCATGACAAGAGTTGGTGCTTAGAGGGCAAGGGCAGGAGAAAGAATACAGCAACCTAATCTGTCTCTGCTTGGAAATATAGACAGGAGTTGGGCACCTAACTTGCCATCTGCCATGTAGGCTTCTCCTGCCACCATGGGCTGATTTGGGCAGGTTGAGCAGAGAGGGCAGCATCTCATGTGGCAAACCCACTGCCAGCCCATATCCCTTGGAGCAGGGAGCCCTGCCATTTACAGTCCTCCCCAGCCCTGTTCCAGCTTTCACCTTCCTCCTTCCTCTGTCAGGAAGCCTGGCCTCCCATCCTCTGGGGGGAGATGGCACTGATGCCATCACAGGCTGGGGGAGATGGGAAAAGCAGTGCCTTTCTCCACTCCTAACTTTCTGAGCACCTCAGTTTCCTTTCAGCATCTCTCCCCCACAGAGGTCCCCCTGAAACATCTTGCAAGGCCTTGCAAACATGTGCTTTTCCCTTTCCTGCAATCTCTCTGATCCCCTCTTTGCCCCAGGCACCACCACCCAGAGCCCACTGACTCTCTCCCAGGTTTCCCGTCTTCCCCGATTTATTTTAGTGCTGGCATCAAACTGCATTTTTTCGCTCTGAAAAGCTGTGTCTAGTTTGGGTAAAATCCCTTATTTGCATTGCCTGCAAAGAACAGTTTTGCAAATATTTTGGTTTTCCTCATATGAAACCCCACCAATTATGTGTCGAGTTTAGGGCGTGGAATAAAAATCTGACAGTGCTCAGTGTGGTCCTCAGTCAAAGGCAATTTCTACTCCTGACTGGAGAGTGAAAATTCAGTGTAGCCTCTAGGTGAACCTATAAACCAGCACAGGCTTAGAGAGGAGCTTAATGGACCACTCAATCTGCCTGGCTGCTAAGACAGATAAATGTATAATTTTACAGCATTTCCAAGCACCACAAGGTTCATATGTTTTGCTTAGGAACCTCTTACACAGCTTCAGCAGTAAGAAAAAGTCCTGAACTGGTGAAGGCTGCTGCTGAAGGGATGGCCTTGTGCCAGTCTGTACCACCCGAGATGAGCTCTGTCCAGTATATAATAGCAGTTACATCTGACAAACTGAGCTGTGGCATAATCAATAAACTTAATTACCTATCACAGCCTGCCCACATAGTACACAGTTTTAATTCAATTATAATTCCCCCAAAATGATCCATAGCAGAGCAGATATATTTATCACGGAGGTCTAAATCAGCTGTGCGTGTCAAGGCTGACACTTAAAAATGAAGACGTTTATAGATTCTGGAGCCCAAAGAAACCCACATAAAAAAGCTCATTCTTTTATTCTCAAAATAACTAAAAATGATCTGTCACTGATGGAGGATTCTCTGCCCAGAAAATTAGTCCTGAACCACTGTAAGGAGCACATTGCCTTCCTAGAGCCCTGAGCATAAAAATCAACCCTCCCGCACACAGGCAGTGCTGGGGGGAATCTCAAAGTCATCTCCAGGGAAGCAGCAAGCAGACTCCCCATTTCTCCACTGCCCTGGTTTTTGGGAAGCAGCAAGTCAGGAAGATGCCTCCTGACCCAGAAACAGTCCCCAGCCTGCCTAGTGCAGTATTAAAAGTCAAAAACCTTGGTACAGCTATCCCAAGTGCAAAAACTTTCCACATGTGCCATCACGTGGGAGTTCCTGGTTTTTCTCTGTAGGGATCTGGTTCATCTCTATTCTGCCTCTGCAGGTGAGCGAGTTTCAACAACTGCTCCAGATTTTAATGTTTCTGTAGCCTTTACCTTCTCTTTTCTCACTCTGCCTTTCTCTCACCAACATCAGGAAAAACTTTTCCCATCTCCTGCATGATTTGGGATGTGGGTGGGGTGGGTTAGATGCTCTTGCTCTAAATATGTTTTTTGCATGACAAATATACCACAATGTTTCACCCTGAGGAATTAGACATTACTTGCTGGCAAGGAGCACAAAGCTAAGAGCAGGAAATTAATCAGGAACAACAGCCAGGGGATTCGCTGCACAACTTAAAACCGATGGGGTGTCCTGGTCACCAAGGCAAGTCCTTTGCTATTGTAGGCACCATGTCCTGTAATCGTATTCACAAATGTATTCATGGCCTCTTCATACTCTTTTGTTCTTGTGCAAGTGCTGTCCTTCAGCATAACAGCTGTTTTCCTTCCCTGGTGTCTACCCCCAGTATGTTTATAGGCAGCAATCAGATCCTTTGTTTTGCCAGCTTTAACAAGGAGAGCTCCTCCTCCTCCTTCTAAGTGAGTCTGACTGTTCCCTGTAGCACATCCCCTGGCCTGCTCCTGTTGATTTTGTGTTTCATTGATGTGGGATGTCAGGTTGACACAGATGAATCGAGGCCTTACTGGTGCCTTCTACACCAGCATGGATCTTTCCCTCTCTTTTGTGCAAAATACCTGGCTTCCGAATTGCTTTTCACAGCTGCACCAGGTGGTTACAGTCACTGTCAAGTCAGGTTTGATAGAAATCAGCCCATGCCATCTCTCCAGACAATTTCTATCTTGAACCCTGCCTAAGCCCTTCCAGAGGCTGTTTTTCTGAGACATCCTTCTTGCAAGGATGGGCCTATGCCCAAATTAAAAAATTTACCATTTCTTTCTTCACCCTTAGGCAAAACCTATTTTAAAATCTGTTTGGGCTGTTTGGTCTGGAATTGGATCTCTTTTGCTGGTCCCAGTTATCTCTCTGGTGCCAGTGACTGCAATGCTGGATCCATGGGAGCCTGCATCCCTCCTGGAAGGAGCTGTGGCCACCCCACAGCAGTGGAAATCCAGCAGGACCTTCTAACCTGCCTTTTCTTTGCTCCTAGCATCTTAAACCAAAGCCATTCTTTGGCCAGGTCCTATTCCCATGGGCTTGCTGACACTCATCTCACCCTGTTCCTCCAGCTGTCCCTGTGGAGAAGCCCTTGCCTGCATGGGACAGATATATCTCTTTTTTTCCTGCTCCTGGTCCTGACTTGGCTGTGGGAATGGGGCAACCCCAGCAGCCATTTCAGTAAAGGCCTCTTTTGGGAAATCTGGTCCAACATGGCAAGAGCTGGGACAGCCAAAAGAGCTCTGAAAATATGAAGATGAGGGAGGCTCATGCCCTTCAGTCTCCCATTACTCCAGGACAGTGGTGCCAAACACCTGCCCTGTTGGCTCACTGTGATTGGGCTGTTTATGTGCTTTTCTAAATTTGCCTTATCTTCATCAAGAAAAAGACTGTACTCCTGCTATGTATCAGCTGTGGCTGAGGCTATTAAGGCAGTTTGTGGAATTAAAACAAGTCACTGGGGCAATATACAATTTTCTTTCTCCCCATTCTGTTAATTCTGACACACAAACAGGCATGAAAGCTACAGGTTGTCTTAGCTTCAGCAGGGTTTTACCTCAGCAGGCAGCATTAGGCATAGAGGCTGATGAAAGCAAAGAGCATACCCTGCTCTTCCTTGCAAAGCTTTTGCTTCTGAACTGTCATTAGGAGGAAAAAAAAGAAGATTTTCCAGCCTTTTTGATTCCGTATTAACCCCCAAACGTGAGCAGAGCATCAGTGACCCTGGGCAGGCTTCCTGCTGCTTCCTGATAGCCTGAAACAATGTCTGGGAGATGTGCAAAATCTGCTGCCTGTGCTGATGTACCAGCAGCAGTTGTGTGAATGCTGGGCACTAACTCCAAGCCTGACAGCATTAGAATTTCATGGCATTGGGAGAGGTGTAAGCCCGAGAGCAGATGGAGGTCTGTGTCTGATGGGGAAGGAGTTGTCACAGGGAAGGGATGGCAAAGGAAAGAGAGCAGGGGTAGGTGTCTTAGGGCTCACATCTCTTACCCAGCCACTTCTCTTACCCCTTGGGGGTTCTTTGCCTGCAGGGGCTCTCCTGTCTGCTTACATGTGGCCTCTGGAGGGGACCTGGTATGAAAGATCAGTTTCTATGTGGTTGCCCTGCTACTCTGTCTGCCAGGGGGTCTGGCCCTGCTCCCCCATTCTTCTGGCACTAGCAGGACATGGTTGTACCTCAAAGATTAGGACAAAGATTAGTATTAAAGGAATACCCCACAGAGACCTTTTGAAAGTACAGCCTCAGATTCAGGGTCTTCCCCATTCTTTGTTACCTGGGACCAATATGCTGGGAGCAGACTAAGATCTGGAGACAGCCATGGGATAGATAGTCATGGTCCTTTTTAGATGCTCTAGAAGACAGAAGAAGCAAAGGCAGAGCTGACAGGGAACCCCAGAGAAGGCTTCTATGTTGCCATTTACTTCATTGATTCAGCTTTTACCAGTGCTGAGCAGAGAGGAAGAAGATGGAATCTGTGTGAAGATCTCAGTTGTGACCAGTGAAGTTTGTGTGGGGAAGTCTTTCCCTGTACCATATCCTGTCCCAACAGAGGTACAAGGAAAAGAAATGCCAGGACAGGAGGCACTTGGAGAAGTCTAAGAATTGGAGGAGAGCTGGAAAAATGAATGTGATTACTGCTAGGTTTGGAAAGATTTTGTCCTTCAAAGATGACAGGAAGATTTTTGAACACTGAAACTAAGCAACAGAGAGTAAGAGAAGTGTGCAGATCAAGGTGAAAGTCTAGGAAATGTATTTTGTATGGAGGATTTTGAGTGGCAGGTTATGTGCCAGAGAGGCTGGAGAATACAAGAGATAGTAGTGTGGAAGTCTGAGATGCTGTAGATCTAGAGGTTGTTGGAGGTGTCTCCCTGCTGACTTTGGACAGCAAGACTCAAAATCTGTTCAATTGCAGAAAAAGTAAATATGTTGGATGTTTGATGGGGAATGGAAGAGTCAGACCCACAGTTTAATAATCTGGTCCCAGATGAAGTGGATGGGAGATATTAACTAGGTTTAAAAGAAATAATGTGAAGATATTTCTACACATAAAACTAACCTGGCACTTCTGCTTTCAGATGTAAGGATTTATTTATGGTAATTACGGTGGATGAGCAATGAATGTTCAGTTTTTTATATTTTCTCTCCTGACATCTATTCTGATTTGCAAATGATAGGCCACCACTCTACTGATTACAGGATTATATGACTAACTTCCAGCAGAAAAAGAGAAATCTGTCTTTTTTTCTGCTTGAAATGGAAGCAAAGTCATCAGCACTGAAGATTTGGCATCAGGGCTCTAGTTTATTTTCAGCTGAATATTGAGAATTCTGGGCAAACTCAGCACAGTCCATCACATTCAGATCCTTTCATGTGAGACTTAGCAAGACTCACAGCACTGACAAAATAGAGAATGCAGGAATTATTAATGCCAGCAGTATTCTGTAGTGCTTGGTACTTACCTTCCGGGAATAGTAGCAAGCACTGCTGACACACAGTACAGTTTTATTTATTTTTCACTACTTGGTCCATTTCCAAATTGCATGAATCCCACCTGCTAAGGCTGAGATGCGAGGCAAGATGATCCAGGGAGTCAAGGAGGAGGAATCTGCCTGCATGCAGATATTCTGCGTAAAATGTGCCTCACTGTGATGTCCTCTGTGAGTCCACATCCCAGGTGGGAGTAGCATCTGCTGCTTCGTTTGATATGTCTGCATCCTGTCCCAGAAGGATATGCATAATTTGAAAATCCTTTGGTGGTTCTAAGGACAGCTTTACCACTCACTGCCTCTCACCCTGCATGACCATCATACCCCCTCACCTCGCTTTCCTTTTACTTAATTCATAAAACTCCTCTTGAGAGCATTTTGAGCAGCGTGGCTGTGCTGTGGGGTTAAGCTTGATGATGCTGAGAATATATGATGTGATCACATGGGTGTGCCATGGGTCTGTGTACCATGGTTAGGGTGGCAAGTTGGACCACAACATCTGATTGTTAGCCAGAAAAGTCCCTGCTCCTGGCTAATACATACAGGCTTAAAAGCATTGGGTGCAGGAACTGGGGACAAGTGCTACTCCCCATGTGGGAATGTAAAGGCAGGGGCTGTGGGGCTGATCAGAAGAGGGAGCTGTCAGCCTTCCCAGTCCTTCTGATGAATTACTGCCAAATATTCAGCTCCTTCACTAGCCCAGTGTGGTGATCAGGGTTTGTGCAGTTTCTGGAGACCTAAATGTTCCAGGTAAGAGCTATTATTAGGTGTCCTGCAAACACAGGAGCAGAAAAAGCAAGCAGCCAGCTTTGTAACCTACAGATACAGAATTTGAAAAGTCAGGAAGGGCATGAGAGAGATTAGGAAAAGAAGATGCTCTTTCTGCAGACACAGAATCTTCCCTGACAAAGATGTGCATATAGAGTGGGCAGAGACACAGGGTAACAGCAAGGTTTGAGCTTCAATTTCAGTGGTTTGACTTCTGGATCTGCAGAGAGCAGCCTTGAAGAAAGACAAATGCCTTGGGATGACACAAAGCTGGCCATGTTCCATCTGGAAAAAGAGTTACACCTAGGAAATTAGGAAAGGTGCATGGGCAGGAGTGAACAGGGAGTATTTATTCACTGTTTTTTGTAACACAAGGGCTGGTGTCTCCCCTGAAACAAACAGGCAGTGATTTAATGCTTAGTTTGTGTGTGTGTTTTCTCACCCAGCACATTGCTAACTCATTGAGTAGTCTTTTATAGCCATCACATTTAATATGTGAAGATCTAGGTATGATCTGCCCTGGAAGCAGACAAAGAACAGCTCCTTGGAGCCTGCAAACCATGGACGTAACCCTTTCTGTGTGCCCTGTTTTGTATTTGTAACAGATCTTTTGAAGGATGAGCCCTGGTGTTCACCCCAGGAGTGGGTCAGAGTGAGAACGGGTGAGGGTGGCGAGGTTGAGTGAGAGATTCTGCCGGGCCTTTGGGGACTGCCACTACCACATGCTTCGAAGAGGCTCCTCTGATGCTCTGTGCTCACATCAGAGGTAGGCAGAGCTGGACCTAATCCAGGGCCAGCTTCTCCAGCACTGCTCGTGTCACTGCCTCCAGCTCACAGCTGAGAAACTGGCCTCTGGCAGGACAGCTTGGGGTGAGACCTGCCTGGAAAAACCCTTGGGAAAAAATAAGACCAAGTGAAGGTTCAGACATCCTCTGGCTAACATCTGCCCTGCCTTGAGGTAGCAAGCTCAATTTTAAGTTTAGTCCTGTCTTTGGACTTCAGTTTGGTCCTGAAAGGTCCCTAGATATCCTTCAGACCCTCTCCCTGGTCTCCTGAGCTTACTGGCAGAGAACATAGCTCCTAAAGTGATGGTTGATTTGGAGGTACAATTTGGCCCCGAAGGAGGAGCACAGCCTGGCGGGTGTGCTGCCCATGGGGATAGCCCAAAGAGACCTGGAAAAACAAAAGAAATGATCCCCTCCCCCTAGCAAGCCTTACAGCTGCTGCTCCTGCCTGCTCAGCTGCTGCCCAGACAGCAGGCAGCAATGCCTGCGGGAGCTGGGAAAAGGGAGGGGAAGCTCTCCTCATCCCTGGCTCCAAAGATGGATAGCATGGCCCACGAATGAAGCATCCAGAGTGCAGAGCTGCCACGGCTTGCAAGAAAAAACAGGATGGGGAGGTGGAGGTGTGAGGCTCCCCCATGGTTTAAGAGTTTGCCTGCCAGCCTAATAGCCTCACCACCTTCTCAAGCTGGGGCTGGGGGGCTACCCCAAAGAGCTGCAAAGCAAAAGAAAAACCCTGCCCATCTGTAACCCCAATAGTTCATTGCTCCCTGCTCTCCCAGCTCGGGGCTGTAAACACACACAGAGCCAAAGTGGAGTCTCTGCACCAGAGAGCTGTGATCCCCATCTTCCTCCTGCTTTCAGAAAGCTTCCCTGGGGACTGACTAAGCCTAATGGCAGAGAGCAATAATTACTTCTGCTTAATCAGGGCTGTTTTAGGATAAATTCTATTTAATGAGGATCCATTTTGCATGTAGCAGGTAATTAAGCGGCGCTTAAACAGGAAAAAGAGGTGTGAGGTTCTGAACGTGGCTTTCTGGAGGGACAGTGCAAAATGAAGACAAAGGTGTATATTTTGCTAAGCATTTCTGTCAGTGTCTGGAAGGATGAAAAATGTCCCTCCACAACCCACACCACTGTACCTGCCCGGAGATGGTGATCTCTGTGTGTGTGTAGCCACACCAGAGAGCTACACCCGAGCCCTGCAGGAGACCTCACGCCTCACTTGACATGGAGTGGTGAAAAGCAGTGCAGTGACCAGAAAAACCTTGCAGCCCATCATTTGCATGCTCTGGGGATCACTGTGTGAATTGGAGAGGGATGAAATTACTGTGAATTGAGGGATTATCTCACTATACAGGACAAATGGAGGAAAAAAGAGAAGACATTTCCAGTTTCATTATCTGTAATATCTCGTTCACCATTGCGCCTTCCTATGCCTCCCTGCATTTTTTTTGTGTTTTCTCCCCAGTATAGGGTGTGCTAGTGGGCAAGCAATGCTCTGACTCTGGGAGAGGAAGATCAGCTGGTTTTGGGACAGGTCTCCAAGCCTTGTGTGCGCAGCATGGCCTCTCTGAAGAAAATTATGCCCTTCCTTGCCAACACCCACAGTGGTAGCTACTGACAGAGGAAGAGAAAAATTTCAGGGAAGACAGTGGCTTAAACGATACCTGAATAAAAACGACACAGTCAGGTTTCATTTGCCCTAAAAACCCCTCCCTCCTCGCCTGGCACTGTTCTCCTAAGCTTTCCATATTCCCAGAGGCAACATTTAAAACCACGAAGAGACGAGGGAATTGGGAATGGCTCAAGTAATTCAAATTCCCAGGACAATCTCAGAGGCTTTCCTAGCAGCAAATATCTCTGGATAGTAGCTCATACCAGCTATCTTAGGTTTCTGTAGCTGAGGGAGATGACCAAGATGACCAAGAACTGTAAGTCACTACTTCTCTCTGTCAACATGAGGGAATGATAACAACCAGTTTAGATTAGACACCCAGAGAGAGATTAATTTTGCTGAACTTTATAAGCCTGTATCATAATGATAACAGTCTGGACTCTCTTTATAGTTGATGGAGAAAAAGCCACTTCTCCATGTGACTTGCTGGATGTCTTTTAGACATATGTTTTAGGATGAGATGTGCTTACGCATCAGAAGTTCCTGTTTCTCTTCATTGCCTATAAAGGAGGCAGTGTGACTGGCTCAGCTGTTGACGTGTGCACTGTAGAAATCTAAATTTGGGCAGATGAATCCCATTTCCAACTTTCAGGCTGCTGGAGTTAGGTAATATGAATTCTACTGTGGGCATGTGCTAAATATTTGAATAGATGCTATTTTTTAATTCACCCTCTCCTTGCAAGACGATCACATCAGTAAGGTTATCTGCGGGAAGAGGAAACAGTGTGTCATTAAAATCAGAAGAAATCCAAATTCTGTACTTTTTTTTCTGGCACAGATTACCACGTGAGCTCCAGTAGATTCCTTAATCCCTCTGCTTTTTAAGCTTTTCCAATATTCAGTTCTCAAACGTTAGCTTGCAATTTAATTTCTGAACACACACACACACACACACACACACTACTTTTTAGCACTTCATTGTTCTGTTTTTAACTCGTACCACTCTTGTGTGAACATATCATTTTGTGTCCAGATTCATTATGTTTTGAGTGTTTTGGCTTTCACTCCCTCCTCTGGGAACTCCTATGCATTTCTTTCATAAATCTGAACTCTCAACCCTGAAGAATGGTATTAGTGCTTAATATCAGAGCAGCATTTCTCCACATTTTTTAGTTGTGAGAAAAGTATTTCATGTTTTCTCTCCCTCCTAATTTACTTACTTTCCTTGAGTCTGGAGTCCTTTGCTGATGTGTAGGGCAGTACATTCTGTTCCAGAAGAAGACTTGGGAACAAATGCCTGCCAGAGAAAAGGCTTTTATAATCTATTGTGAGTGTGCCATTGTGCTACTGGGTAGTTTGACACCTATTTCTGCTGGGAAGGGTTCTCCCAGTCTCTCTACTAGAAAAGTCTTTCTACTTTGGAGACTTGGGAGAGAACTACGGAGGGCAACTACTGCTTTCAAAGACAGAAACACACATCCCTTACCCCATGTGGCAATAATGTGAGAAACGGTGAACACTGATTAAAAAACCCGACAGATGAGTCTTAAAATCCACCACATAAGATCCTATGGGGAAGAGACTTGTCACCATATTCAGATCATTCTGCCAAAGAGCCTATAAATTTTAAACAGGAGCAAACATCATTGCAAGCACCAGCAGGATGTTCACCACCTCTGAACAAAGGAGCAGGGAAGCACTAATGGTTCCCAGAGGAGTTCACAGCTCCCGGTGCAGCTCAAAGGGCAACGGTGGCTGCCACATGGCCCCGGTGAAGTGGGGAGGGACAGTGCTGGGGCATCCCAACAAGGTCGTGGCTGAATGGCTGGAGAGCATGTGAAGAGTCTGCCACAGCTTCTGAAATGAACTGGAGTATTTTTTCGAAAGAATGCACACGAAAGAGCCACAAACATGGAGAAAGTGTAGAAGATGCACCCACAAAGACTAAATTTAAAAGATGTGCTTAGCAGGGAACACATGCATAGCATATGGATGCAGCTGACGGAAGAGCTGTTGGACTCCATTCAAGATACCACTCACATAGCAGATGAACCATCATAAATTTAAGCTACACATGTCACATCCTTACTGCTAAGGTTCCCTTTAGTCATGTGTGAATGCAGTTGGATCCTGGCTGCCGAGCTAACTTGGTCGCTCTCTGAGCACATAAGCGTGGTGGGCAGGACACAAAACGTAGAGAGATCCTCAGCTGTTCACTCTCCTTCACAAATTACTAGCCCGTGGGCTTTTTGCAGCCCCTACCCTGGCATTTGTTAGCCCCAGCATCCGCTGCCTATAGGTGTTGCTTGCTGTCTCCCAGCTCTTCAGCTGCTCGCTGACTGACAGGCCAACTTCTTTAACATTTGCTCTGATACATTTTCTCCTATTAAGCTCCTTGAGCTGATGAAAAGCCTTCCAAGATCATATCATTGCCAAGCCTTCAACACACACATGCACAAAGACAATGATTCTGAAAAGGAAGATAAATAATAAAAACTATTCTGGACAGCTCCAATGAGAGTGCTAGGAGCTAAGTCTCTGTCCTCTGGCCAATCTTGTGTATTACTGAGCCAATCCACATCCCTGATGGACATATAAGAATGCCAGCTTATTATTCTTTGGCAACTACTTCCCACTATCAAAGTCTTTCAATCCAAAATACAATGTACTGACAAAATTGGTAGAACATTTAGGGAGTAAAATACCCTCTTTTTCCTCTTCCATGCAGCACTGGAGTTGCAGCTGCTTGCAAGGAATTGTAGTTTTAGATATGCACTGTCCTTTTGGAACCTGATTTTATAAGCAGCTGCCATTAATTTGAATCCAAGATGCCCTCTGAGCTTGACTACTGCTAAAGAAAGCATTAGTTTCCATTCCAAACTGTGCTTTATCACACATTCCTGCTGCCCCTTTTTCGTATCTGTTGGACTCAAGGCAATAGCAGCATAGTACTTCAGCACCAATTTACTTTTTTAACAATATTGTAGCAGGGAGAGGAAGTCTGAATGACCTTAAACCTTTTCTTAGGGCAAGAAAAAAAAAGATTTAATATTGACTGGAAGGATTTTTAGGGAAATCTTGCATATTTCTTGGAAGTGAAGCTTTTCATCATCATGACTGACACTCAGATTTTGTGGATCTACAAAACTGGGACTGATTTCTGGATTTTCAGTTTTCTTTTTCTCTCTGAAGTCTAAATGAAATTAAAATTCAAACATATTCTCTCTTGTCTTTAAAGTCTGATATTTGTCACTAATGAATTTATATTATGGTAGCAGCTGGTGATATCACTCTGCGATGGCAGTTTCTTTCAGATTTGGGGCTGTATGGTAGAAACACAGATGCAGAGGCAGTCATATGATTTGGGGCTGTATGGTAGAAACACAGATGCAGAGGCATCTGTGATACAATTTAGATGATAACCTGCTGTTTGATAGTGCTGGTGCAGGATTTGGAGGTTTCTTTGGTGGCAGGTTTTATTGCTGATATTACTGCTATTTACTTGTGGCAAAGAGGTAATGAAGAGAAATGGCATGAATGTGAAAGCAAGCTGGAATAGAGAGAAGAGGAAAGAAAAATTATCACTGAACCAACTAGAACATCAGTGTTCTGTTTTTTCTTAGGGTATTATGCAGAGGTGAATATTAGTATCTCTGTGAATATGGAGATTTTACCCAAATCTAAAACGCATTATGAGAAGATGTATCTTCTAAGAATGAAAGGTAGACTGATCGATAGAATAGGCTGGAACTATTCTGCAATAAATAGCATGGTCAGTGTCATAATTTATTAGTCTAAACAGAAATGGTGAAGCTAAAAAATGAAAGGCCCTAAATACACAGGTGAGAAATTTTGACTGAACCATAGAATGCACTTGACAAGCCGTGGGTGGTGCCTGAAAGATGACCTGAACAATTACTACTTTAAATTAATTTCAGGAAGCTAAAACTGATGCAATGAAAGGCAAAAAGAAAGGAAGTTTTGATGGTAAAAGAAACTGAGCTTCTGGATAAGTATTATAAGGATGAAAAGGCTAAAATCGACTGGTGATGTGGAAGGACTGAGTCAAAGGTAACATCTGTGATACTGTAGAAAGATGGGAAGAAGGCAGAATTTCATGTAGAGGAAAAGAAAATGTCAGCTAAGCCACTCTGAGTTAAAGATTATAGCGAAGCAAAAAAAAGTCAGACAGAAAATTAAAGGTGTGATTTTCATCAGAGGTCTGGATTTGTAAAGCAAATTTCTCAGCCCAAAGTGGCTAAAGAGGTGCAAGACTTAGGGCTGCAGGAGCTGCAGCAGCAGGTCAGGTCCTCTTTGTACTCTTGTAAACTACCAGAAGTACAAAAGGACTGCAATGAAGTGAAGGGAGCTGAGAATCATTAAAAAAAAAACCAAACAAACATAAAAACAACCCAAGAAACCCAAGTCACAAACCCCTCAAAGTGAACTGTGTTTCAAGAGCAAAATAGAAGCCAAGTTTGAAAAGCAAGGGGGGAGAAGATGTAGTAATATGCTGAGGTATTGTATTAGTATGTACCTAGTTAGTCACAAAGTCTGTTCTTGCATTACATATATATAAACTCTGCACCTCAATAATTTTATAATTTTAATTTTTTAAAAAATTAAATGAACCATGATGTGAGTATATAAGATTCATAATGTTTCCATGTGCCTGAAACTTTAGACTTACAAGCCCTTAGAGAGAAGAAAACACCATGTATTAAATTTTCTAAGCAACCAAAATGCTCTTCATTTTTTTCTCTGTAGCTTAAATTAAAATTTATGTTTCTAAATTTACATATTCAAAACCTTAAACTGAAATCTGTTTGGAATTTGGATGTCTCTTGTTATCACATTTCATTTAATTGTAGCTTCTTCTTGAATTGAGGCATCACCCCTGCAGCTACTGGATGTCAAAGGACAAAAAGAAAAATAAATTGCTTGAAGTAAGACTGAAGCCACATTCCTGTTCTGCATTTGAGCTGCTGACATTTTCTAGATAACATGAAGAGATGTCAGAATACTGGCTGTTAAAGCAGTCTATGTTTGGAGCTTATTAAGCTGAATTCTGAGAGTGAAGGGAAATGTGAAGACTTCTGGAGAGACTGACATACACCATGACTTTCTTTATTTCAGTTTTACAGGTGAAAAAAAGGAGGATTTTTTTCCTATTTTTTTTTTTTTCTCCAAGAGCTCCTCTAAAAATGTTTCATCAAGAGGTCATCGAGAGCCTGCAATTTCACTGTTATTCCTCTGTGTATCCATAGGCTCCACAATACAGCTCCTGCCCCTCTGATGAGGAACTGAGGAGCTGAGAGGAACTCCCATCAGAGCCTCTTAATCTCTCCCTGCTATCAGGGGACAATGCTGCCCTGTCTTCCTCTTTGGCACCAATAATTCTGCCTTTGTAATGCTCCTACACTATGTTGCTCAAGGGGTCCAGATTGCCTCTTCTTGTTGATGAAGCTGAGGCTTCATCAAGATCTTTAGAGTTACACCAAGGAAAAGGCTTCTGGAAGGAGGAGGGAGGCTCTTTGAGTGTCTTGTTCAGGTCACCTGCATACCATGTAAAGCAACCAGAATGATCTTGGTCTTGCTTCCTAAGGAAACTGGTTTCCAGACAGCTGAATTCTCCCTAGAGCTCCTTGGCAGGAGCAGTGACATCCCTCCAGAGACCACATTTGGGATTGTGGTCTTAGCCTCTTACTCCACCTCCTCTGTCCCATGCAAAGAAAGAAATGTCTCAGCATGGAAATTCCCCCATCAGGGGGGCAGTGAGCCCAAGACCTTCTAAGAAAAAGCATGAAGAAGGGAAGACTTATTGCTTCCAGAGCCAAATTGCTTTTCTATCATGCTTTTCCATGCTCACAGCCTTTGAGAGGATACATACAGTTGGGTCACGTTGCATACGGCTGAGCAGGGTGCGTGTGGTTGGGGAGGGTGGGTAGGGTTGGGCAGAGCTGAGCCTGGAGTGACTTTTCAGACCTATCTGAGATGTCTCTGCCATCGTGCAGAGACAACCTAAGATCTTGATCTTAGGTTAACAGACAGCTGGTGGCATTTAATCAGAGGCAACATTTATGAATCCCTTTGACACCAGTCAGTCTCCTGAAATGCATCATTCTGGGTAATGCAGGTCTAGCAGTTGCTTCCTTCAGTTGCTCCCGGAGCCTTTTGTGTCTGACACTTTATAGATGATCTTTAATATTGTTTCTGACTTCAAAGAGAAGTGGATATATTTAAAAGCTTTTGAACATCCATCACATCAGAGCAAAAAATATTACAGAACACCTTCTCACCCTGCATAGCCGTTGGCCAAAGGTTTTCTACTGAAGTTCCTGCCTCAGCCTATGCTACCATTAGCATTGGTCTTCCCCACTTCCCTGCTCTTGTGGCTCAATCCTTCTTCAGCAGTACTGCTGTCACCTCCCCCAAAGGCAGTAAGGGTATGTGTCAGCCTGATTTGGGCTGCTACAGGATCATGTAGACCCCTTGACCAGTATTGCAAACTTAGAGGAAGCAATCTGAGCAAGCAGAGCTGCATCAAGTAGTGCACACCTCAGCCTGGAAGGCTGAATCAGAGCACAAACAGCTCAAGAAGCTGAAATATTTCATATATGGTCATGTTATTATCATGTGAAGTAATCTGTAGCTAATTTCAACAAATTTGTCTTTCCAGTGACTCTTTTCAGGAGGTAACCCATAATTTTCCTCAGTTTGAATCTTTGTGGTTTTGACTCGTAGTGATAAAGGGTGCAAGTGGATGGGGGGTAGATAGCTGCTGTCTTTACCATCACTTTACCTTGCCTCAGCCTCTGGGAAGATCAGAGTACATTAGAAATGTCTCAAGCCTTACTGCAGTAGCTCTAGTATCCTGATTAGCTAAGCTCACATTAACTTAAAATTCAGTGAAATGTGATACTTGGCAGGGAAAACACTAGAGGCTGAATGCTTTTCATCCTAAGCAGTAATGTTTGACTCTTCCTGAAAGCCAGCAATGATCAGCTTGTCCTGGTGAGCTAATAAAAAAAATTACAGGTCTCATTCTCTCAGGCTGGAATCATGCAGGAGACAGTCCACGAAAGTGGGTTCACCTCAGAGAGCCAAATGTAGTGAAAATGAAGACTGAGGCCCACACAATTTTAAGGTTTTGACTCTTCTCTTAATTAGAAGGGAGAAAAAAAATGCCTTGAAAATACCAATAGATATTTCCAGATGAGATAAGGGAAAAATATGTAAACACCCCAACCAGTACTGAAGGCCCTCCAGAAAGAAAAAGTATTGCTCAAAACCAGAGGAGAAAAGAATGAAAAAAAGACCCTAAATTGCCTTCAACCATGCATTCAGGGACATAATGATGTTATTTCATTCAGTCCCTTCTTTCTTTCTAATCAGATGAATAAATATATATACACCGGGAAACATTAATATTTTGGATATGTGGGAGCTGATTTTATTCAGCATTTTGCAAATCCTTAAGTCTGCATCCAGGCATCCAGAGCTCAGAAAAAGATCAGAGTCCAGCTCTCCTCAAGACTATATTTCTCTTTAACTCTCAGTGATGTGGTTGAATTTTTCTCTGTTGATTATTCTTTTCCATTTCTTCTCCACATTCTATTTGTTTATTTTGAGTTATAAATTATACCACCAAGTGAAGGGCACATGTCCTCTGAATCATTCCCCTCATGTCTCTGACATTTCTGCAAACCTCACGTCTGCCTTTCACATTTCAGCCCTCGGTCCCCTCACTTGGCCGAGCAGCCCAAAACCCAACTGCATAATATTCTGTTTGACATTAAGCCTCCCATATACTTTACAGTCCCCAGGTTCTCTGGGGCAATAGCTGTCTTTTTGAATTATGTATAGTGGGGCCAGCATAATGGGGCCTCAGGCCCTGAGATGGCTCCCTCAGGCACTGCCACCAGTGCAGGGTGTATTTCTAACAGCAGAGAAGATGAACCACCAGGAGAAGTGCCTAATTTGATGTCCCTTGGTAACTCTGCATCCCCACTGGAACACATACTACAGCTAAACACAAGTTCAGTGCCAGGGTAAATGATGACATTTAGGGGCTCATGGAGGTCAAAGGAGATGATTCAATGGGTCCTCCCAGCTTTTGATCCATGAATCTATGAATACAGATATCAGCAATTAAAAAGCAGCTCTGTGAAAATGTCTCCACAGCCACTGGTGGAAGGACACTGAGAGAGTTTTGCTGGAAGACCCCTTCAGGAATGAGGCCATGGAACAACTCTGCTTTCAACAGGCTCCACCTTAGAGGGAGAAAAACATTTTCTTGGGGCAGTGGAAAGAGGTGTCTCTAAAATAACAACACCTTAACTACTCTATTGTTGACTCCAAAGTGGTGCCACAAAAAAATAAACCAAATTCTCCATGTGTGAGCAACAAGGAGCGGGAAGTGGCATGGATAAATTTTGGACCATCCACTGGCAGGCTGTTTACACTCCTTTAAATTCCCACCAGTTTTGGAGCTGCTCTTTTCTTCTGGCTTTCACACTATAGCTAAAAATAAGCTGCAGCTGAAAAAAATAAATAAAAACATCAGAACATTATTTGCAGATGTGGTCCAGGTGAGAGAAGGACTAGACTGCACATTTATGGAAAGTTTGCTAGGCAGAGAGAACATGGAGTATACCAGAAGCATTTCTTTGAGGCAGGTGAGACTGAGCTCCCTGTGGAGAAGAGGTAGGAGTCAGTATGTGCCTGGCTCTTAACTTTATGCCCTTGCTATAACTTCACAGACCACTGCCAGAAGGCAGTGGATCATTTATGGACATTTCAAAAAAGAGCTGCCTTTTTCAACCAGCCTACTTAAGCAGCAGGCATCAGTAGTAATTGGCAACAAGAGCAAAAAATAAACTTTGAGCAACCTCACCCTCCCACCAAATCCCTTCCCAAACATGTATTGTTTTGCAAGCAGATAATATTTCTAGTAATGAAGCAACAAAGCAAATACAGTTCAATGCTCTGTAAACACGAATGCACACAGACCAATATGTGAGCCTTGGAATAAAATTCTTTGAAAACACACTTCTTCAGATGCTTCCCAGTGATGGAGTACCTGATAACAAGAAATCATGACTTTTCAGAAATTACTTTATAATGGAAAAACACTAAAAATGATTGCAATGACTTTACAACAGAAATGATGGTCAGGGTCTTCTTGGGTCAAAGATGCAACAGGGAAGGCTAGAAATAGCTGATGGGTCTTGGTTTTAAATGATCCAGCAACAATTCTACTTCAGTTACCATGTCTGTGTTATTTTGGCACAGATATATCCGCAACTGTCTGGCAAGATTTTGTGAAAAATTGTTTGATCTTTGCCTGCACATTTCTGCAAGGCCTGTCTTGTTTCTCCTGCCATGATATGACACCTTCCTGGCTTCTTTCTGTCAGTGCTGGTGTTGCCATTGCTCTGAGGAGCCAATAAAGACAGAAGTCTGGTTAACCTCAAGCTGTACTGAGCAACTGTGAGCCTGCAGGACTCTCATGACACAAGTCAGCTCCAGACATCTCAGAACTGCTGGCAAGATTGGATTTTGCTGCAAAAGAGAGGCAGCAGAGCCAGAGGAAGGTCCTGGGGAGTCACACTTTCCAGCAAAGGGGAACAAAGGGAGGATGACAAAGTTGCAGGGAAGCCCTTAGGTCTTCACCACTACCATCAAAAGACAGGGCCCCACATGTTCTGGTTCCTCCAGCACCAGCTTCCAGGCTGGCTCTCCAGGGCACTTGCACTGACAAAGGCAGCTGCAGGAGACCAAGCTCACTCTGGTTTCACCATCAGTCTGTTGCCATAGGCAACTGCCTATTTTGCCTATACCTAGAGCTGGCCCTGAGCAATGCACACAGCAGGATTGCTATGATGAGATTAGCACTCTTTATTATACTGCCCCTGCTCTTATCACTAACCCCAGCTCTCACAAATTCAAGATAAGGAAATTTCTCTCATGTACTTACCATGGTCTTAAACAGGACTTTAGAGCGAAGCTGAACGCCAATGTATTCACATTTACATGGGAAAATTTATGGAGTTGTTGCTATTCTTGTTTTCAGGTTCTCTGAACCCTTCAATGTCCCAGTTCTGGTCTGGTTGCTTATCAGTTATCCCAGCTTGAATAGCTTGAGGGTGTCTCCTCTGCACTAGGCTAATGTTAATATGGGACCAAGACATCATAATCCCCTCAAATGTAGCCCATAATCTTTTCCATTTGTTAAAAGAAAAAGTGTCTTCCTCCCGAACCTTAGCCACCCAGGACAGGACTAACCTGCTTCTTAGGTCAGTTTTAGCCTGTGCAGAACTTCACTTTTGAGAGCTGAGACATAGAGCTATCTCAGATAAGCACACCTGCTAGCTTACAGGAGGGCAAAACATCTCTAAAAATGCTCTAGGTTCCACTGAAAGCCAAAACAGGATTTACTTTTGAGACACTCATACAACCAAGTCACTGCCACTGAACACATCACCATCCACCAGCTGAGCAGCTCAACTGCAGGCACAGCTGCATTGGACCCCCTGGCCTGACCAGGGATCATCATCACAAAACAGAAAGGTCTCTGAATTAGAAATGGTGAGCCTAAACCCTTTCTTGCATGTATTTTCCATCTTGGCTCCTCACTCCTTATTGAAATGCCTTGTTGATTCTGGGAAATAACTCAATTAATGTAGCCTGTATTACCAAAGATACTGCTTTTTAAACCAAGTGGGGCACCCAGTTCCTTTGCAAAGCCTAAATTTTCGATTTTTCAAGACTTGCATAGCTCCAGAAGTCTCAAATTGGGTTCTGCTGAAATATACTTACGTAATGTGAAATCCTGTTGCATTAAACAACAAATACAGGCCTAAATTGACCTGAAAGTGACCTTTTTAATAAGAGAAAATCATCAAAATAAGCAAAGCACAATGCAAATACAGATGATTTGGTTACAGTATATTTGATTGAATAAAACAGACAATCTAATTAACCAGTGATTAGATTAAGTAGAAGTCTCTCTGTATTGAGTGATGGATAATTAACTGCAATTATATTTACTTATTTTTATTGTACTGCAGAATAAGGCACATCTTTGCCTTTTTTTTTTCCTTTCACTGCAGTCTTTTAATTGAACAAAATTATTCAGAATGTTTTACACAGAATCTAGACCTCAAAGTAGTTGCTAAAGGAAAGGCAGCCCTGAGATTTAGTTGTTGATCAATACCATTTGGATAAATCACATCCAATGGAGCAGTCATGAGCCTGGCTTTTCAGAGCTGCTTGGCATTTATAGCTCCAGCTGAATTCAATGTGAGCTGCAGGTGCTCAGCCCTTCGGAGAGCCATGCCCTCATTGTTCAGACATAATTTATGCTTGAGAACAAACAAACAAACAAACAAATTCAAGGCAACTCCTAATTTCTGCACCTGAGTTGATCAAGATTTATTCTTATCGAGGCAGATGCACATAAGGGAATGGAGCACAGCTGATCAACATCTAAGGCAGAAACTGATCTTGCACTTTGAAATCTGTATCAGAAATGGTTGTGGTGATTTTTAAGTGTAGCCTCTGTAAGAGACAGTCTTTGAAAGTGATTTAATTCCCTCCTTTTTAGAACTCTAATCTGGAAGACTGGTTTGGCTCCCCATCACTACCAGGAAGCTGTTTAAATAACACAGCTTGTCAAATGTTAGATGTCATTCTATTTTTTTGAAGTATTTTTTAATTGTGTGTTTGCCAGAGGCTCTGTGATTTCCTATAAAAACTGTCACAACATGCAGTCATTGGGTTCACCCTACATGGGTTGTGTATTCACATGTTCCTCTCTTCAGAGCACGTAACAGTTAATTTGATTAACTATCTGCTGGCAAAATTTCTCCCCTAGCTGTGGGAATACTGTCTGTTTGTCTGCCTAGACACTCTTGCTGGTCTCATTACCATGGTATCTCAGTGCATCCAGACCCATGGATATCTGAGGAGGAGTTAATAAGCATTAGCTCTTGCTAGGTCTCTTCAGAGGATGCTTCTGCCAAACTGCAGGGGACAGCAGACAAAACCAGCAGGATTCCTTGAATGTGATGAGTTGCCTGAGAGCTAGCAGGACAGTGTGGAAGGAAGCTCTGGCATCTATTTAGCAGTGCCTTGCAGCCTGCCTCTGGCCAGGTGGTGGGCATCCACGTGTTGGCTCAGAGGCAGGCATTTTCCTTGCTTGTGTGCAGAGATGAGCACAGCCAGAGTTACTGCAGGCTCTGTGCTAGTGAGGGTGCCAAGGAACACCATGTGGAGGCGGGTGAATTCTGGATGAGAGAGTGGGTAAACAGAAAGGCTGAAGTGCCAGGGGTAGCCTCGGGGGCATTCCCTTAGGGAACAAACAGGGACTGAGCTAGAAAGAGAGGCCTGGCTGCAGCAATTATCTTCTCAAAGTGATGTCAGGTATCAGGTAGACTTTTAACAGAACAGCCTGGTTAAGCAGGTGATGTGCCTGCCTGCAGCTGTTGTATTTTAAGGCTATGTTTTTGGTCCTGAAATGCTACCCCACGAATGTATCCATTTACTTGTAAAACCTGGAATCTCTCCATTACCGCTCAAACTTTTATTTTGCTGGTGCTGAGTACAAGCCAGAAACAGATAAAAAAACACCTTCTCAACACTGTTGATGTTCTAGGCTTGGGTCTTGATCCCTGTGACTTTATTAAGAAAACTTCTGTTGTCCTCCAGGTGAGTTAAGCAGGCTTTTAATTAATTCAACTTTATTCATTCCCTTTATTTACATCTGAACTACTCTGACCAAAAAATCACTGTAACCGTGGGAGCAAAATGTGGTCTCTGCTTTGCACTGTCTCAGAAGTGATTCTTCAGTTCTCCTCAGATGGAGTTACTGTACCTCTACCTGTCAACAAAAGTTTGTTCAGAGTAAGAGGAAAATGGATGTGACTATAACAGAAAGTCGAAGAACATAGCTAAATTATCTGATATTTCTGGCATAAAATATTTAACAATTATTGTTGTTGAAAAGGCTGGGTGTCAGGGAGGCATTCCTAAATAACATGGGGAAAATCATATCATCACAGCATGTTGTTGTCCACGGACAGAAATCTCACTTGAATTCTCTCATCTTTCTCTTCACAAGTCCATGAAGCCAAAAAATTGCACACAAGCCACAGGACTCAAGAGTGTTTTCCATTGTCCTGTAGTCTAGATGCATCCAGACTCCATCTCATGACAAAACCCAGGCATGTATTATTATCTCCTCCTCCCCTGCTCCTTTTTCCTCTTGTCTTCCTTTCTGGAAGGCCAGATGTCTAGAGGTAGGCAAGCAGGCCTCACTGCCAGCAGGGAAAGTGCTGCAGAAGATAAGGGAAAGCTCTTCCAGTTTTGGTGGAAGCAAGGTAGGGGGAGAATAAGTAGATAAGAAATACCATATCTCCTGAGAAATGTCAGTTCGGTGAAAAAGAAGCAGCGCCTATTTTTTCCTGTTCAGTGGTGATATATGCATGCAGACACCAGCCTGGAAATTGTGGGGGAACTCTAATGAATCTCTCTGAGTTGTGTCTACGTTGCTGATTACCACTGTTCCTGCAGAAGACACTTGTATTTGTGAGCTGGAGATGTTTTCAGCATGCAATATTAGTCGCTCTTTAAAAAAACCGTACCACATAACTGCAGAAGATAGCACATTCCCATTCTAATTAGAAGTGAACAACTGTAATACCTGATAGAGTCTTGTGAAGCATCTGTAGGTAAATAGTGCTCTTTGTAAAGGAATCTATGCACACAAAAATGCATAATAGGCTTGTGAAGGGTAAGGTTTAGATATAAACAACTGAAATGAATGAATCAATATCCAAAGGAGAAGTCTAAGTAGAGTTTGAGACGTTTTTCCTAAAAAAAGATGCAAAATACATTGCTAGCAAATCGTGCTCTCCTTTATTGCTTATATATCAATGTGGCGAGCAGAACACTTTCTACCTGAGAAAAGTTTGTCCTCAGTTCTTCATGTGAAAATCACAAAAAACACTGACTAAGACATGGCAGTGCTTCATCTTCAATCAAAGCCTGCCTTCATACATTAACCATGCATTCAGCCATTCTCAAACACCCAGGTCAAGTAGCATGAATGGCTCATATTGACTCTTATAACTCCTACACAGCATGGCTGCTGCACAGTGTTTACTGGGACTGTTCGCAGTAAACATCTGAATTAGCTCACTGCAAATGCTGCAATTTCCCTTCACTCTTAGGTTACACAGAGGAAACGTAGGGGCCTGTACTCAACACATACACAGTCTTTTGACATGTGTAGAGCAGATGGGTGGATTCTGATGATCTACATGTTGAAGGTGGTTGCTGAAAGTGGCAGTGCAGTGACTAAATCCATGCTTTTTGTAGATTCAGCCCTTAGCAATTTATGAAAAGCTCCCATTTCATTCCCATCCTAGAGTTAGTAGCATCTAATCGGCTTGCACCTATCATGTGGCGATATGCCAGCTACCTACAGAGTGTCCATGAACCAGTAAATGAACGTAAAATCAACTAAAAAATCCTGCTGATTTGTGGATGGAATTATATCCAGACCCTCGCCAAAAAACACAACAAGTTCTGAAGCTCCAGTTTGCTCCTGTGTTTGGTGATGTGTTGATAGAGCTATGAGGGCCAACTTTGATTGAGGAAATTAAACTGCACTCTTAACAGCACTGCACTTGCCCACCAGAGGTCTGACTCTGATCCAAGATCTTTGTACACCATGTTTTAGTTGCTTTCTTCAGATAATTGTACAGTGCTGAAAGATGTTTGAAACAACTTATTTCATAGAAGGGAACAGAAATATTTAGGGGGCAGGACTGCAGGCTTGCAAACAACAAAAATACCTGAAAACCCCTCTGTTCTGCTATTGATCCAAAGGAGTGCTGGAAACATTACTATGGCAACAATTCTTACCCAGTGGAAGAAGCATGCCATTATCTGTGCATAGGAACAAAACAAGTGGAGGCGTTTTTCAGAACAGTGTCCCACCTCCCCTTGACCACTATAGATTTGGTGACCTGGCATGAGCTCCTGCTGCAGGAGCTTTCAATGAGATATGACTTACAGAATTATTTAATGGCCCATGCACAGAGAATAAAGAAATTCTATTGACCAACAGAGTCTTGTCACAGAAGACAGCGCTGCATGGAACTCCTGTTTTCTAAGAGTAACAAATATTTTCCTTACCTTGTTAACAACCTGAGTTATCAGTGTGAATAAACAGAGACAAGACTGTTCTGGTTCACTCTAAACGTTGTCTATGTCATTTGGCTGCACACCACTTGAACCTTTCACAAGTACAGTTACTAACTCAAAAAGCTACTGAGCATCTAATCTGTCCACACTCCTACTGAGAATGAGCTCGGGCTAAAGTACAAATCTGTTGGTGTTGTGGTAATGGTGTTATTTGGTCTATTAATTAGCAACTAAACTAATAAAGTCAGCAAGAAATCATTTTGCATTACGTGGCTAAATTGAAAGTCCACATCCCAGGTAGCCTGAAGGCAGAATCAAGAGCTAATCATATTCCAGGTGTTTGTACCACTGAAGAGGCTCTGCCTGCTGCTCCTAGCTGCAGCTCCCATCTCCAGCCTCACATATGGGTAATTTTACAGAGTACTGTGACTCTGTCCACTGCTAGTAACCCTGGGGAGAGGAGTGATACTGGCTACAAGTCCAGGCAGATTGCTCTTCCTGTAAATGGCTGAGGAAAACAATTGTGTGGGAGATGGTGCCAAGCGAGGAGAGAAAAGGAGCAGCCTGGAGGAAAGCTTCCAAATACACACTCCCACTGCAGAAACACTTTATGGCTGTCCTGAGCCTGGGGAGAAGAACAAGCAGCTATAAGCTCCTTCCAAGCTGTTTGTTCGCCAGCCTTCTCTCTGCTTCTCTCTGGGCAGCCTGTGGTACAGCCAGCTGTGGGAGCAACACAAGCAGGCAGAACAGCTCTGCCCACTCAGGAGCCCACTGCTGCTCCACAGAGCCACTTAACAGCAAGAGCCAGGTGGGTATGAGTTTTGTTATCCCCTTTCTTTGGATGAAAACAGAAAAATAAAAAAGGCCAGATGGATTGTAGAAACAGACCACGACTAATACAAAGTATGTGATATACAAGGAAGAAATGGAAATGACATTGCTACTAACTAATCATGCTGAGAAAATATACAAAATGCCATCCAGAAGTTTTCTGGGGCCCAGCCTAAAAAGCTGAGTTCCTGCTTATTCTGCAGAAATGGTAAAGATCTATTTCTTCCTGAGAAGTATGTAGCCCTGCTGTTTCTGGAAATTATTCATCTTTCCTTCATGTTAACTATCTCCTGCATCCCATCACAAGCAGCCACAGTGGCACAGAATAGATGTGCACCTGTGTGTATATATAGAAATATTTTACATGTGCATACATAGGAAAGTGTGCTGAAAATATCTTGATGAAAAAAACCCCATTAGAATACACAGTTGGATTTAACCTATTTGGTCAATCTTTTCCCTCTCCCTAGAGACAGTTGGTTTTATTCGATATTGACAGATGAAGAAATAGGAGCTATTATTAAGGATTTAATTATTATTTTTGACAACATTGACTTTGACAGCTTCATGAACTTTATTGAATAAATGAGGGTTCGTTCCCTACCACACAGTATTTTCCCACTCCTCCAGCTTTCTCTGCCTCCACTGAGAGCCTCCCAACGATTTTATAAAAGTAATCAACGCTCTTCTAGTCTTTAGGGAAGTAGCTTGATCAGTTCCAGAAGTTTTCTTCCATCTTTGCTGTTGCACATGCGAGAGCAGGTATCCTGGGAAGAAATTATTAAAGAAAGGCTCAGTCAAACAGACTGCTACATGTATAGCTCAAATGCAGGGACATTATCTGGACAAGTGTGCCCTCGGTCAGTTTGCAGATGTCAATGAATTGGGTGGGAGTGTTGATCTGTCTGAGGGTAGGAAAGCTCTACAGAGGGACCTGGGCAGGCTGGGCTGAGGGGCTAGAGGCCAATTGCATGAGGCTCAACAAGGCCAAGTGCTGGGTCCTGTACTTGGGTCACAAAAGCCCCATGCAATGCTACTGACTTTGGGAAGAATGGCTGTAAAGCTGCCTAGAGGAAAAGGGCCTGAGGGTGTTGATTGACAGCTGGCTGAACATGAGCCAGCAGTGTGCCCAGGTGGCCAAGGTGGCCATGGCATCCTGGCTTGTACCACAAACTCTGTGGCCAGCTGGGATAGGGAAGTGACTTTCCCCCTCTACTTGGTGCTGGTGAGGCCACACTTGGAATACTGTTTTCAGTTTTGGGCCCCTCATTGCAAGGACATTTAGGTGCTGTAATGAGTCCAGAGGAGGGCATTGATGCTGGTGAAGGATCTGGAGCACAAGCCTTATGAAGAGCAGCTGAGGAAATTGGGGTTGTTCAGTCTGAAGAAACGGAGGGTAAGGGGAGACCTTGTCACTCCCTACAACTACCTGAAAGGGGGTTGTAGTGAGGTGGGTACCAGTCTCTTCTAGAAGTTATAAGTGATAGGGCAAGGGGAAATGGCCTCATTGTGCTGGGGGACAGACTGGATATTAGAAAAAAAATATTAACCAAAAGGATTGTCAGGCATTTGAACAGGCTTCTCAGGGAAGTGGTTGAGTCACCATCCCTGGAGGTAGTTCAAATGTGGTGCTTAGGGACATGGTTTAGTGGTGGACTTGGCAGTGTGTTAGGTTAATGATTGGACTCAATGATCTTAAAGGTCCTTTCCAATCCAAACTATTTCTATGATTCTACAAGAGCTGTGTTCATTTTCAACGCCCATTAAAGCAAATTTCACACAGCCCAGGTCCAGCTCTACACGCACAGGCAACCAACCCCCTTCTGGCTGCGTTTCTTTATTCTGGGAAATGCATTTTCTGCTGGAAGTCATGCTCACTGAGGAGGAAGTTCTCACAAAGATAGCTTGGGACATCTGCAGAGGCTTTTTGAATATCAAAGCAGATCCCTCAACATGGATTCCATATAAAATGTGGGAGCATCCCCTACAAACACTATTTTTGCTCGATGCGGATGCTTATAGCAGGTAGGCTCTTATGTCCTCTACCTGCTGGCCCAGTGTCCCACTCGGAGTCAGAACTGTGGTCCAACATTCCCATCCTACACCTGATGGCTCATTTCCTGACTGGGGGCAGCATTTCTTGGGTTTGCACAGATCCCCTTCACGCAGCGCTCTGGCACACCGAGTGTTGAGAACTGCTGCAGGAAACCTGGGGTAGCATTTTAAGAAACTGGGATCAGCCAGAAAGATTTGAATCTAAATCTGCTTTTTCCAGACGTTGGAAAAGAACTAAATGCTCCAGTTGCAACTGCAAACATTATTCTTCAGGATCCTCTTTTACAGGCAGACAGCTCCCTTGGGTGCCACAAATCTTGCCGCCCATTTTAGCAGAAAGTCGAGCCTGCGCTCCCAGCATGTCCGACAGCGAGCGAGGAGCCCTTCAGCTGCTCTCACTCCGGCTGCCACCTTCAAACTACGATCCCGGGGCTCCTGGCCCAGCCCCACCCCGAATAGGCACAGCAGCCCCCCGACTGAGCACAGAGCGGGCCGGACCGGCAGCTCCGCGGGGGTCGGCCCCAGAACTGGGTTGGTCTCGGTCCCGTTGTGACGCGCCCGGGGTCTCCGAGCATCTTGAGGGGCCGGGAGGGCGGCGACATGGCGCTGAGGGCGGATGGCGGGGCGGGGAACCCGGCCCTGCGCCTGCCTCTGCTGCTGGCCTGGCTGACGGCGGCCTTGATGAACGGCAGAAGCGCGAAGGCGGCGGAGGTCCCGGCCGGGAGCGCCGAGCAGGGTGAGGCGACCCCGGCCGGTACGGGCGCCTTTGGCGGGGTCCCTCCGGGCCGAACCCTCTTACTCTGGCGTAGGGGCCCTTCCCTGAAAGAAGCGGGCGCTGGCCTCACCTCAGCCCGGCCGGCTCGTCACCCCTTATGGCTTCTCCCTGGTGAAGGAGAGAGAAGTGTCCCGCCCGGCTTCCCTCTGGAGACAGGGAGTGCTTGGCCGGGGTGCGGGGAGACGACCAGGTTTCGTGTGGAGGGCCCTGGCTCAGAGTCGTGTTTTCTGAGCAAGGCTTAATCACTGCCAGGATGTAACGATCTCTCCTCGGTGTCATATGCAGGCAGTGGGAAGGTGTCGGAGTGGATTCAGAGCTTTATTAAGCTGTGCAGCATCACGGGGGCCCTCCCGAAGAGGGAGACTGGGGAAAGGGGGAAAGCTCCGGATCAAAGCTCCAGATCTTCTTGTCACTCTTGCAAGCCAAAAATGTGGGCTAAAGCGAGTCGGGTATGTGCAAACCACCTTGGTCTGCCATCGAGCAGCAAACAGCACAGATTCAAAGCCCAAATGCAAAACTCAAAGGCAACGGGGAGATTTCCAGCCTGGGAAAACCCTGCATCCCCTTAGCTGCCCTTTGTGTTGTCCCTTTGGGGATGGAGCTCTGCTGCTCTTCCTCCCCTCTGCGATTTGTCCTTCAGCCCGTAAGTACTAAAGCCACAATCCTTGGCAAGACTGAGATACTCAACTCGGGAGTGAGTTCCCCTGGGGTTAATTGGACTTCTGTGGGGTTTTAAAATGTTTATCTGCATTATATGCTGTGATGTGGCCTGTCATTAAAATGCTGTATAGCAGCAAAGATTTCTGTTCTACATAGGTTTTACAAGGCTTCCAAACGTACAGAGGAATACAGACTGCCTTTGCTGTGCTGGTACTAATTGCAACCCCCTGACAGGAATTTAAATGCAGTTCCTTAGCACATTCTTATCTCAGCATGTGTGGGATTTACATATATAACTCCTATTAATGCTAATGGAAGCTATATACATAATTCTTTTCACATAGGGCTGACACTATATTTTTATCTGAACCTGATGCAACTGGGACCAGTCATCTTATATAAGTAGAAAGAACTGAAGTTTCTTACTGGGAGCTCTCTTAACATTTTGGCTCATTTAAAATGTAGGGAGGAAATGCAAGTAAAGGAAGCAACACAAACCTTTGGATTGTGATATTGCCCTGGAAGGTTTGTAACAGTCATATAAAAAGTGCTGCGTGTTCCACTGGATGACCATGATCCTCTTTCCCTTAGGAAGTTTCTTTTTTTTTTTTAATTTCATTACATCAGAAATCAGGATTGGGGATTCCCAATTAACTCAGTAGTTTAGAACCAACCAGCTTTTAATGTTTAGGTGTGTTTAAAGGTTTACTTGGAATATGCTACTTAGAAAATAGGGGTTTTTTTTATTTAGAGCTATAGGACAATTCATCTTTATGTATCTCTAACAAAAGAGCCATGTTGTGTGTTGTGGTGCTCTTGTAGCCAGAAGCACCTGAAAGGGTATGATGGTTGGTATCTTTACCTGTAATTAGGAGGAGTTTGCTTTCACTGGTTAGCAAAGTTCCTCCACCTTATATTAGTAATATGTGAAGTTTTGTGTCTTGTTTCTAAAGCTTTTTCTTCTTTGTGTCTGGATGGGAAACGGTAGTTTTCTCCTTTCAGATGTGATGACACCCTGCTGTGTCTACGCTCAGCTTGTCACCTCAAAACTGAATGCAGTAATTCCTACTTTTAGGGAAAAGTATGGGGACTTACTGTAAGCTGATACAAATTGTCAGAAATCTACTGAGTTGAGAATTTGCATCATCTGAAGCTGTCCTAGCCCTCCCTCCCCTTCATTTTTGCGTGTGTACATTTATTCTGCGTGAGCAAACAAGCACATATCGCGTGGTACCAAGTTGAAAACAGGTATTTACTTTAACAAGGCTGTATTTAGACTGTTGGGAGGATCCCTAAGGTCTCCTCCTCCTTTCTGCTGTGCTGTAGGAATTGCCATTAGACAAAGCTGTTCAATGACTGCCCCGTTAATGTCACAGAAGCTCAGGGAAACACGATAGGATGTCCACAGTGGGGACCATTATATAAAGAAGTTGTTATTTTTCAAGGCATCTTACAGACAGAGTTTGAGGGTGCACCAGCTGTTTTAAAAGTTGTCTCTGTTTTCATAGGATTTTAGTCTTATCATTTTTTCCTTTATGTTTTGGCTAACGTTGGATTTTTTTATCATTCAACTGGATAGTTAAGGAGTATTGTGCATTGAAGCCTGTTCTGACGAGCACAGCTTATATGCTGAAGTAAATGTCAAAACCATAGAGACAGTTAGAGATAACAGAAGAATAACATTTTGATGGCTCATTTATAATGTTTGGAAAAAGAGTTCAGTATCTGTGTGTCATTATGGAGACTGCACCTTGCTGCTGTATTGTAAATCCCTTACAGTGGAGGAAGAAAGGTTTTATATTTGTGTATCACTGACTCTGAGAGAAATGGATCTGTTCCTTTCAACCTGAGAAATTTAAAGTTTTGGATGGTGTGTGAAAAATGTAAATGTTACTCAGAGATTTAGTAGCAAGAAGTGATACATAAACTTGCATTGCTGCACAGATATAACATTTTGTAAACATAAATCTTGAATATAAAAAACTGAGAGACAGTGAAAGCAAACTTTACATTGGTAAGTATTTGTTATCAGAAAAAAAAATAACCTTGAGTAGGCAGCACTGGCAGTGTACTTGTAAAAGACTTGTAAAAACAGTCATAGTGCCTTTTTCTTTTGCATTTGGAAGAACTGGAAAGACCTGATATTTATTTAATGAATAATTTCCAAAGGACCAATCACTAAGTTTCTCTATGGAACAGTATCCTAATCAACAAACATTCAAATTGCATGCTATTAGGAATAAAATATATAATCCAGATTTGAATCCCAGATGGAGATGAGAACCTTTTGCTTTTGTACATTCTGTGAAACCCATTTTGTAACCTCATAGTACCGTTCAAAATGGAAGGACTCCAATCACAGTGATTAAAACCACAGTACCTAATTAAAATACTGTACCTGCTTGACTCATCTTTGTGCTGGCTGTCTAAACCTGACCTTGAAGTGTGATGGAGAAAAAATCACGTGGGAAGGCGTAGTTAGCCAGAAGTAACAAGGAAATGAGTAAACTGGATATTGTTTAATGAAAATTTTTCTTAACTCTTTTCAGGAAAGACCTATAATTTGCATAGACCCTGGACAATGCACTTCTCTGAGTATTCAGTAGGCTAATGCAACAGACTTAAATGTTTATATGAAAATGCATTTTTTCCTTTTGGAGAATCATCTATAAGGTTTAAACAAACATGCTATTCACACTATATTTTATGATAATTTTTTCTTAAATGTCTTGTTTTTCTGGCCTAGTTTGTGAAAGCAATAATGTTGGCAAATTTCTCATTTCAACTAAAAAGCAGTAAAGATTTCAAGGATAGAGATTCCTGGGCATTCCTACAGCCTTCAATGTATTAGAAATGTAACTTCAGACTTTGTGTTCAGGTCTGAATGCCAATGTGTCCATGGAGCTACAATTTGGAGCATGCACAGTTACATGTGGTAAGTAGCAAAGCAGATGAATAACACATATTGTCATTTTTTTTGGAAAAAAAAAGAAAAAAAGTGCTAACTGTAGCAATTTAGCAGTTGTAATTTGCTTACCCTTATTCACCTCTCATTGATTTCAATTGCCAATAACTATAATTAACAAAAACAATCCGGCTGATTGTCATTAGGAGTTTAGGTCAGATCTGTTGTTTTATTAATTTCACAGCCTGCAAGCTCCTATTCTAAACCAGTTCCCTGGGTTTATTGGCACATGAGCTGCCTTCCCCAAAGTAACAATTTTCGCTATTTGTGAACATCTGTGAGATGTTCAGAAGATGAAAGATCTTCTGATGCTTCTCACAGATGTCTTCCCACATACAATATTGCCAAAAAATTGCTTGCCTGCAGTAGCCTGTTCTCTATTCCACATTTATACAATTTATAAATTGTGCAATGCAGAGGAGAGGTATCATTCTGGAGCAGGAAGGGAGAGAGGAAAAATGAGATGAGCCTTAAGAAGAAACCCCTGTGTTTAGGGTAGAGATAGAACTGCTGTGAGCTGGTAATTATTTTCCTAAGGAAGTAGTCTTGAATTAGAAACACTATTAATTTATTTCTGAACAAATTCAGCTTCTCATAAGACAACAGAAAAAAAAAAGATGAGTTTTTGCCTGCATCAACCTGATGTTTTCTGGAATATCCCTTTTCAAATTTTTCAGTCACTTTTTCATATTTCCAATGACAGAATTTCCTTGATTCCCTCCTATTTCCAATCTTAGGACATTATGGTTTTAGGAAATGCCTTTTGCTTTTGCATACTTTAATATTCTTCTTTCTTAGCTCTTTAATTTCAAATTTGCTTTTACATTCTGTATACTGTCATATATGTATTCCCGTACTCTTAATAACCTCACCCACTCTTAGTATTCAAAACATCTTTTAAATACTAAGAAACTGCTCCTGAAGTCCCACCATTCTAGCAGATGTCTCAATTGTTCTATATTTTCAGGGATTTTCCCTAAATTTTGTCTCAGTTTTATCTTTAGCTCCTCAGAGTTAATGTTGTGGGTTAACCCTGGCTGACAGCCAGGTGCCTACCGTGCTGCTCTGTCACTCCACCCTTCAGTGGGACAGGGGGACAAAATAAGATGCAAAACTCGTGAGCTGAGATAGAAATAGCTTAATAAAGAAAAGCAAAGGCTGCATGAAGAAGCAGAGGAAACAAGCGAAAAAATTTCTTCTCTGCTTCCCATCAGCAGGTGATGTTTAGCCACTTCCTGGGAAGGAAGTAGGGCACCAGTCTGCATAGTGGTTGCTTCAGGAGACAAATGCCTTAATAACATATGCCTCCCCCTCCTCCTCCTTTCTCTCAGCTTTTATTGCTGAGTACAAAGTCTTATGCTATGTAATATCCATTTGGTCAGTTTGGGTCAGCTGTCCTGGCTGTGTCCCCTCCCAGCTTCTTGTCCACCCTCATCATCGTAGTGGCCCTTGGGGAGCTGTGAAGAGGCAGCCTTGGTGCTGTGGGAGTAGTGCTCAGCAGCAGCCAAAATATTGGTGTCTTATCAACACCATTCCAGCTACAAATACACATCACAGCACCGTGAGGATAGTTAATTCCATCTCAGCCAGACCCAGTACAAAATGCTTAACCCCCTTTATACTGAAAGCTGTGTAGTCTTACAGAAGAATCAGGAAGGGGAAGCTCCAACCAAAAAAAAAGCATCGCCTCATATCTGAAGTTTAGATCCTGTTTATAGCCTTCCTTTTAGTCTAGGCTGTTTTGTCTAGTCATGGCATGTTTGTCTGTTCAAAGTCTGAAAAGTGGCTTCTTGGTTCTTCCAGTAAAGTTGTAAACTCTTTGTCTCCTCCAGGTTTGTTCTTATTCTCTGGAATCATCTATCTAGTCCTTTATATTTCTTGTTTTCTGAACTATCTGAATTTTCTTTATTTTTTCCCAGTCATGATGTGTATTGCTAAGTTATTTATGGATGATCCTTCTTCACCCATCTCCCTCCACGGGTCTATTAATTTGCATGTCTCTAGGGTGAATTTCATTTGGATAATTTATACTGAATTGTGGACGTTTTTCCATTCGGTTAACTTGTGTCACTCGTTAAGGCTGCTTTTGTTAGAGCATGTCGGTAGAATAATTTCATCAGCATTGGCAGCTACTAAGGAGAGATGGGTAAAGAAAACATGGGAGTGAAAGAAAAACCTGTCTAAAAGAAAGAAGCAGAGGAGTAGCAAAGAATTTGCAGATCCACTGTAAAAGAGCTTTTTTCACAAACCCTTTGAATATGATATACTTCCCAAATTTCAATATTCCTATAGATAGGACATGGTGAGATTTTTCCAGATGGATGTGACTAGAGCTAGCCTAGTGCCCAGATTTTATCAAGCCAGCTTTTTCATGAGTTTCCTGTCCTTTTTGTTAGCTAAAAAAAAAACCCTAGATGGCACTTAAAAAAGAGGAATGCCTTTAATAAAAGTGTCGGTTCACTGCCGTTTACACTTCTCTCTGCATCTATGAGATGAGACATTCTCTGGAGTGGAGAACAATCATCATTTCGTGTCATTTTCAGTAAGTGGTGTTGTCTCCCTCTGTCATTTGAAGTATTGTTTCACAAGTTACATGACACCTCTGAAAAATTCTGAAATCCACTGGTTTGTATAATACACATTTAAGGAAGGCAGATGCATGATAAATGCCATATTCCAACCAATTCATTATTCTACTGAAAGTGGGGTTTAACTCTCCTCTTTCTCTGCCTATTAGTAAACAAAGTGCTTCTGGAAAAATGGCAAAACCTTCAGTGTTTACTGGGCCTAAATATATTATTCCTGCCTCCCCCACAAGCTATGTCATTCCAGTGAACTGTGTACACACTCTCTGGCAAAAACAATTACAGCACTTGTTTTCAATTTTATTAGTAATTGTTAAAATGTCGATGTTCCTATTGAAATCCTGATAATGAGAGTGAACATTTTTTTTGCTTCCTTGAACATTATATGAGAATTTTCCTTAACTTTACATGTTTGACATAGATTACCTCTTTGTCTTCAGTATGACACTCCATGTTGCAGGTGGTTAACACTTGGATTTACTTTTTGTCGAGAGAAACCCTACCTTACTAACCACCAGCCTCCATGCTCTGAGAGGCCTAATTTTGGAGCCTGGTGGTGGTAATACCATGTCACTCACTGTTGGTCACTCTCCTAACGTCAGGTTCCCCAGAAGCTTTTTAGTGCCTTCAGTTTCTTTGGACCCTGGTGGGAGTTGAAGACACTCAGTCACAAGACTGAAGGCAGATTGAGTTGGCAGTCTCTTTGTGCCATCTGATTTGAGCATTTCAAGGCCAGGAGCCTGAATGCCTTGATGTTTAAAGTGAATTAACTGTTTTGCAGAATATATATTACTTTCATTTCAAATCCTTTTTCTGTAAGAATAGCT
The DNA here is from genome assembly GCF_036169615.1 of Heliangelus exortis. Classification (NCBI taxonomy): domain Eukaryota; kingdom Metazoa; phylum Chordata; class Aves; order Apodiformes; family Trochilidae; genus Heliangelus; species Heliangelus exortis. The sequence continues at coordinate 79,279,845 of NC_092424.1, read as the reverse complement.
CTGAATTTATTTTGATTCTTTTTCCTGACACATGATGATTCTAAGAATCTGGCTCCCTACAGTGCAGAGTCTGACAGAAGTTGGTGTTGTCTTGAAATCTTAGACACCAACATGGGATGGCTTTAGCAGCCACTCTTGAGATCTGTTTTGCCTTCTATTTGATAGATGAATCGTATTAACATCCAGGATAAAGGAAGAACAAAAAACAAGAGTATGAAGGGAATGAAGAAATGCAAAGTGAAAGACTTTTTTTTTCCTCCCCCAAAGGGATTGGCTTTCGAGAAGTCCTGTTAACCAGTGGATGCCCTGGGTCTGAAGCAAAATGTATTTTTCGTGTGGAGGAATGCCGAGGGCCAGTAGACTGTGGATGTAAGTGGAACACTGTAATGCAGTAATCTAGAGCAAATAAGTTGGCCCAAAGGAAATATCCTGGTTCTCAGTGAGTCTGGTGGAAGGGGAATGGATTGCATTCTACTCTCCAGTTACCCTGTTAAGCAATCCACTAATGTTTCAGATCTCTTTTCTGTACTGTGCCTTTGATTTCAAGTCCCTGTGAAATGCCATTTTTCTGCTGTGTGCTTCATTCCAGACATTAGACCAAGCAAAAAGTCTTTGAAGTAATTTTAAGGGAAAGGATAATTTTCAAGTAACGTTCTGTGGTTTGAAGAATTATGAACTTTATGATCTATACAGAGATGTTTCATCTAGTTGGTGATGTACCTATTAAAACTTCCTCCTACAGGGGGAATACCAATTCCTGAGGGCCATGACTGCATGAAGATGCTTTGTATTTCTATACCTCCTGAAAATCGATTTAAATATGTTTGGAAGATGTTCGCTTCAAGGAAGGTAAGTAAAGGAACCCCACTTTGTGCAAAAAAATTGCATACTGCATGCATTTGCCACATACTCCATCTGAATTGTACAGACTTCTGGACAGATTATTTCCTTTGCTGTCATAATACAAATAAGCCCTGATTTTTCACTGGCAAGTTAGTATTGAAGGGGTTTGCATGACTTTGTTCCTTTATGCAGCTTCAGTTTGCTATTTATGTGAGGGAAACAATAATTGTAGAGAGAATGTTTACTGCTTTTTTTCAGAAAAACTTGGCACAGTGGCTGGTGGGTATGTCAACAAGTCACAACCACATTGCCCTTTCCAGTTGCTCCAGTATGAAATGCTGAAGAGATGGGAGAAATTTTACCAGGGGCCAAGAGATCCTCAAGGGCTGAAAGTTTTTGGAATAGAATAAGCACTTTTGTGTGCTTGATGTCTTTGCAGACCTGCTTGAAAAAAAACACATAACTTTTTTTTTTTCTTTTTGTCTTTTATATCTGGCTAGGCATCACACATCCTTCCCCATGATTCAGCTGTTATGGAAGTTTGCAGAGATACCCATTCAGTTGCTTTCCAGTGTGAAACTCAAGAAAATGGAACTATCATTGCCTCTGTAAAATACAAAATCTGCGCGAGAACTGGTAAGCTCATAGAGATGCTTATGGTCTTCTAGTGGTATGGTCTTGTCTCTTTTATGTAGTATTCAATCTTCACAACATCACCTGTAGTATATGGGCAGGAGCTTGTTCCCTGTGGTAAATAATGACTGTCATGAAATGCAGGCCAGTAAAAGAGGAATGACACATAAAAATGACAGAACGGGAATGAAGCGGTTCCTTGTGGTAGGAATAAGTATTTTCTTTATGCTCTGTGAAGAACAAAGCAAAAATAAGGAGGTTTTCCTAGAACCTGATTAGTTTTTTACTGCACTCATGCTGGTTAGCTGACTTCTTTTTCTCCCATTAAGCCACATAGCACCAGCAGCATCAGTTCTTCAGTTAAATCTCCTTTCCCTTTCAGTGCTGAAGCAGGAAAACAACCTCTTGATGTTTTTCATTTAGAAGCCATCTGGAATTTTCTTATACACATGGATTTAGCAAAGTTTAGCATTAAAAAGAATACATCATTACACAGGTTTCCCAGTACTATTTTTGTCACCTCCTCTGCTAGTGGAATTTTTGATGACTTCATCAGGAATGGTAGCAGTGTGCTGATTTTATCAAACTATGAGTACCCATGCGGAAGCTCCATCTTTCTTAATCAGAGAAAGGGTGAAAATGCCTTGCTCATCAAAACTTGAAGTTTTTCCTGAAGGAAGGTGGATTCAGGTCTTATGCAAAATTGTGGCAGACTAGAAAGAAGTCCTTGGAGAAACCCCTCCCCATGTTTCTCCCCTAGGTAAAAATGGCCTGGGAGTCCTCTGTCTTGAGTAAAACAGACAATTTCCTTTATCTCTACTGAGGTCCTTTCTGCCATTGTATGGTAACATGAAATTTGTTTATTCATTTTCTAAATCCATCTGGCAGTCAGAAAACATCCAAATGTGGTGGGGTTTTTTTTCCTCTTTTTTTTTTTCTTTCCACCCCTCCTCCCCTCCCTTCTTCCACTACTCTGAGTCTACATTCCATTAGCTACAGAGGATTAGCAAAGCACATAATCTGTTTTAGGATTAAGCATGCAAATGGTCCCATTGATGTGAGTTGTCATCATCATCATCATCAATACTCACACACTTGTGTTTAAATTGTGGCTGAGTAGTTTTGGTGAAAAGTGGTCAGATGCCCAACAGACATACCCACTGAGAACTTTTTACAAGAATAGAGCTTTACTGGTTCAGAAGATATTTATGGCTATGAAGAAATCTGAGAAAGACAAGCTCTAAGTTTTATTAAGTAGCTTAAAAGGAATGAGTTGTTCTTGAAAGGGACAACATTTCTCTCCGTGGTACAATGCTGCCTTTCTCAGTTTCTCATTAAAAGCCTTTTTGAAATGAGGTTTGGGAATTTGAGGCTTAAGTTTATCATCCGTGTCAAGTGAGATGGTTTCTCTACCTACTCCATAAAATCTTTCTGTTGAGCCAACATCTTTGCCATTTATCTATCTGGTCTCCAATCTACAATGTGAAGAAGGGCAGAACTACAAAATCAGTATCAGAAATAGGACAAAAATCTCATGTTTCAGAGCTCAGTCTACAGAACTGAAGTGTGTTTCCTTCCAGCATCCAAAACTGGCCCTGGAGATTTCCAGTCAGGGCAAGCTGGGCGGCCTCCACCCAGGTGGGTTGGTCAGAACCATCTGGGCAGCCCTGGCTGCTTGTCACAGAGGCCACCTTGCAGCCCTGAACTGGGGTGCAACAGGCTAAGCTATCTGTGGGGAGAGGATATCATACAGATTTTTGGAGGCTGTGTTTATTATTTGAATCGTCAGGAAGGGCAATTCAGTTTCAGTCAGGAAGAGAGCAAATCCTCTGTATTACCTCCTAAATTCCTTTTTTTTTAATTTTTTTTTTAAACTAAGGAGATTCTGACCTCTTCACCTCACTCAAGTCAATGCATTTAAGTTTGTCTATTTTGTCTTTCTCATCTCCTAGATCAGTGCTTTCACTATTGCACAGAAATACATTTCTTCATGCCAGAGTTGCAGGAGAGGGCAGAAGAAATGTAAATGTGTTTGCTCTGTGGCTGGCCTTTCTTGGCACTTTCCTCGAGAGAAAGCCTTAGGTCATCAACGGAGCTAAAAGTTACCAAGGTGGCTGGTAGGGAGCGAATGTGTTTGCTTTGGTGTCATCCTTCCTCCTCCCTCCAGTGCTCTGGTATTTTCCCCACATAAACATCAGTGGCCAGATTCAGCAGCACCATCTGCAAGCCTGGCCCCAAAGCCACCACTTGAAAATACATAACCTGACAGGTTCTGAGGCGTATGAGGTGGAAGGAAAGGAAGACATGTTGCAAAAACATGTCATAAGGTAAAACCTTACATGAATTTGTGTGTATTTGGCGTGATTCTTATGAATTAATTTTCAGTGTGTGCATGGAATTCTTCCGTGTGTTACCAGTGATCACAGCACTTCTCAGTGACCTTTTGATGAACAGTCTTAATGGTCTTTTTGCATAAGTGAGTGATCTTCAGTAATTTGATGTGTCCTTTTGTTTGCAGAACTGTTCAGACTTATGGGTTCTTTTAGTCTTCTATAGCAAGAGAAATATAACAGAGGAAAAAAAAATCTTCACTAAAAATTACTGGGATCTCTGCAAGTGAAATCCCATCTTTTAATAACTGACACTTCTAGATGTCCTTCATACTGAACCACTACCCTGAAATGCACTGAAGAGTGTTGTTTCACACTCCTGCATGTTGTGGTGTTTGGTGTTTTGTGAAGACTTTGGAGCTGGAAGGCAATTTGCTCATAGTTACTAATAATAATCCTGTGAGAAGAGAGGACTCTGCAAGGGAGGAATTCACAAGCAGAGAATGATCCTCATTAGGATGCTATGTGAAGGGTGTCAGCCTACTGCAACCCCAGCTGAGCTTCAAGCTCCACACTTCTCATGAGCAAGAGAATTGGGGTGTGTGTCTAGTGGCACTTCTGTGGAGAAGATGGAGGTAATAGCATTCCTGTGTCACAGAGGCCATTCCAGCCCCCACGTCTCAAGTTCAGTTGAAAATGGTTTGAGAACAGCCTTGAGGAAAAGGACCTGGGGATGTTGGTTGATGAGAGGCTCCACATGAGCTGGGAATGTGTGCTTGCAGCCCAGAAAGCAAACTGTATCCTGGGCTGCATCAAAAGAAATGTGGACAGCAGATCAAGGGAGGTGATTTGCACCCTCAGCTCCGCCCTCATGAGACCCGACCTGGAGTACTGGGTCCAGTTCTGGGATCCCAAACAAAAGGACATGAAGCTGTTGGAGTGAGTCCAGAGGAGGGCTACAAAGATGATCCAATGGATGGAGCACCTCTCCTACTAGGACAGGCTGAGAGAGTTGGGGTTGTTCAGTCTGGAGAAGAGAAGGCTATGGGGAGACCTTATAGTGGCCTTCCAGTACCTGAAGGGTGCCTACAAGAAAGCTAGAGAGGACCTTCTTGTAAGGGCATGTAATAATAGGGCAAACAGTAACGGGTTTAAACTAGAAGAGGGTAAATTTATGTCAGACATTAGGAGGAAATTCTTTACTGTGAGGGTGGTGAGACACTAGAACAGGTTGTGCAGGGAAGCTGTAGCTGCCCCCTCCTTGGAAGTGTTCAAGGCCAAATCAGATGAGGCTTTGAGCAACCTGGGCTAGTGGGAGGTGTCCCTGCCCTTGACAGGGGGGTTGGAACTGGATCTTTAAGATCCCTTCCAACCCAAACTATTCTACAGTTCTGCAATTTCCTGTTGATGACTTCAGTGCCATCCTTGAGAGAGAAAAATCACACCTCTGTAACCAGCTACTGTACAAACATGTAATCCTCATGGTCATGTTTTCCTTGTGTCTGCACAGAAATGAAATGGGGAATCTCAGTACCTAAGATTAACATCCTCGAACTTTTCTGTGTGTATGTAATCCTCTTCTCTAGCTAGCATATATCCATCCATTTTTAATACACAGAGAAAAGCTTATAGGTAATCTAGAAGGGAAAAAAAAATGCTAAGCATCAATATTTTACTAAGGGGGTGAAAACAGCCTGTGGAGGCAACATCTCATTCTCTGAGAAATGCCAAACTAATACATACTTTCTGGATTTGAAAACTGGTGGAAAGAACTCTTGTTGGCTCTTGGGCCATATGAAATCTTGAGCATCTGCTTGTATCATAGAATCATAGATCATGCCAAGTTGGAAGGGACCCATCAGGATCATCAGGCCCAACTGCTGTCCCTGTGTAGGGCTCACCCAGGATCACACCATGTGCCTGAGAGCATCTTGCTTCTTGAACTCAGGCAGGCTTAGTGCTGTGACCATTTCCCTGAGCAGCTTGTTCCATTGCTCACCTGCCTTTTCCTGAAAAGCCTTTTCCTGATATCTAATCTAAACCTCCCCAAATTCCAGCTTCCTACCATTTCCCTGAGTTCTGTCTTTGGTCACAGGAGAGAAGAAATTAGTGCCAGTCCTGTCTTTTCCCCTTGTGGGGAAGCTTTGTAGTGCAGTGAGGGTCACCCCTCAGCCTCCTTTTCTCCAAACTGAACAATCCCAGTGACCTCAGCCACTCCTCATAACTCATCCCTTCCAGACCCTTCACCATCCTTGTTGCTCTCCTTTGGACACTCCACAACAGCGTGCTGTCTTTTCTATACTTCTATGTACTGTGTGCCCAAAACTGCACACAGGACTCAAGGTGAGGTTGTACCAGTACAGAGCAGAGTGGGACAATCCCCTCCCTTGACTGGATGGTGACTCTGTGCTTGATGCACCCCAGGACACAGTTGCCCTCCTGGCTGCCAGGGCACACTGCTAGCTCACGTTCAGTTTGACACCAACCAGGACCCCTGGGTCCCTCTCCACCATGCTGCTCTCCAGGCACTCCTTCCCTAGTCTCTACTTGCCACCAGGGTTGCCCCATCCTAGGTGAAAATTCAGCACTTTGTTAAACTTCATGCAGCTGGTGATTTCCCATCTCTCCAACCTGTCAAGGTCTCTCTGCAGGGCCTGCCTGCCCTCGAGGGAGTTGACCACTCCTTCCAATTTTCTGTCATCTACAAACATGCTTAAAATTCCTTCCAGTCCTGCATCCAAGTCATTGATGAAGATGTTGAAGAGGACTGGGCCAAGGATGGAGCCCTGTGGGACCCCACTAGTGACTGGTTGCCCCATTCACTGTCATTCTGTGCTTGACCTGTGAGCCAGTTGCTCACCCATCACGTAGCACAGTTTTCCAGCTGTATGCTGGACATTTTGTCCAGGAGCATGCTATGAGAGACAGTATCCAAAGCTTTCCTGAAGTCCAGAAATATTACATCCACTGGCTTCCCTTGATCAATGAGGTGAGTTGTAGATGGAGTACAGCCAACACTGTGGTCCAGGAGGAATTCCATCTCAATGAAAATCCCAGCAGAAGAGGAGGATGAAGAGGAACAGTGCTGCTGGCAGGAGCAGTGGGTTACCTTTGGGCAGAAATAGTGCTAAAAAAGCAGGGGTTCCACTTTTTTGATGGTTTTTTTTTGCAGTCTTGTGAACCTCTCTCTTATTGAAGAGCTGACTGATCAGAGTGCAGAAACAGAATTTGTATGGTTGATATTTTCAGGAGGGAAATGCAGTGCTTGGACCACTTATGTTGGGAAGGGCTTCCATGAGTCATGATCAGCACACTCTAGGGTTTCTGCCAGGGGGCTGGCCTCAAATCAGAGAGCCCTGGTGGAAACTAAATAATAAATTTGAGTGTTCCTTCTTTTTCTTCCTTCATGTCTTGCTCAGGCTCACAGAAAAAAATGGATCTTCATAGTTTAGATCCAACATTCCTAAAATTTAACTGCAGTATCCCACCCTTGCATTTTATTTAGGTTCATTCATTTTTTAATTAATGGGAATATAAATAATCAACAGATAAAGTGAGAATGCCAAGTTTTTGATACAGTTGGATGCAAACTGTTTTAAACTATGAGATATGGTATCAATATCTCTTTTGCTTGTAGACCCTAGAAAATTTCCAGTGGAGTGCACACAATTTTTGGAATATTTGTGAAGTGTGATTGTGGAATATATATGATATATATGATAGTGCTGTTTTTGTCATTCTTTATCGTGAAGTAGTTCACAGACCTGTAGTGGGCTGTAAACTTTGCAAGTCATTGAACTAGACTTTGTGTGTTTTAACAAAAAATTGCTTTTCCTACTTTTAGTAAGATGAGTAGGTTTTTTACAACTTTGTAAAGGCATGTTCTGGCTGGGGCAAAATTCTCACTGACTAATTGGGAGTGTTATCTGGATTTCAGGAGTGCCATCAGGGGCTTAAAAGTACACTTGATGTCAATCAGACTTTGCTCATTATAAATCAGTTTATTGGGAAGCTGCTTTTCTCTGTTTCCTCCTTGCATTTTACGTACATGTGTTTACTTGGAAGGCACTCCATCTGTTTTTCCAGGTTGTTTCTTGGGCAGTTCTTGCTCTTGACTAAAGGAAAAGAATTTGGGTAGGTTAACAGTCAAAATAGAAATTGCTTTTCTCTTCTGCAGGCTCCTGTTGCAGCCTGAAGACAGAGGTATTATTAGAGCTCTAAATTTGAATCTTGCCAAGGAAAAAATACAATATATTAATGAAACTTCAAAATAAAAGGTAATTTTCATTAACCTCCATGCCCCACAACTGCATGTAATTCTAAAAAGACATAGTCTAGTCAGTGAAGTGAATTAGTCTAAAAGCAGTTAGCTCTACACTGTGTGGAAACCACAGTATTCAGACTTACTACCTGTAATATTCTCAGCCAGGTCACCATTCTTACCTGTGCTGTACCTTGCAGAAAGATCAGGACAATCCTATAGATAAACTGTGGATTCAGAATATCAAAAGGAAAATTGTGTGATGCAGGAGAATGAAACTCAAATGATGTGATGGAAGAGTTGCTTAGATACTACAGTGATGACAGAGGCACAGGACCTTATATAGAAGCAGAAGCTAAATAGAAATAGAAGTGGTTTTCTTGTAGTCATTCACACAGAATTCCCACCAGTGTGAACATGAATTTTGCATACCAGTCAGCAGTGAGATAGCACCTTGTAGTTTTAGAAACTATGTGAGGGAAAATGAAAGAGAAATTAGGGTTGGCTTGTGTAAAACTGTCAAAGCTGGAGGGATCTGGGAAGATGTTCATTGATTTGGCTGAATGTGGCTGAACAAATAAGGTCAATTAAATTTCAATACAAGATGACTGGGCTTGATTTCCAGGTGTTTCTTTATACAATGTCAAAAAAGAGATGGGGGAACTTGGTTAGCCATCTTCAGCATGTTCCAGTCCTCCTGGGTTGTTTGTTAGAGTCATCTCCTAACTGGTACATCTGGTCTTACAGGAACAGCTTAAGTAATGGCAGGGCCCTCAGTTTCCTCAGGTGAACCTTCCACAGTTGAACAGGGTGCAATGTTACAAAATACTTTAAATCCTTGCTGCGTTTTTCACTTCTTAGCTTCATGCAGCTGCTCCTCTCTGTGTTTCTGGTCCAGACAGAACAGCTTGCCATGCACAGTGGTTATTTGCTTTAAATAAAAGCTTTGCAGACCTAGATAGAGACAGGAAACTGAAAAGCAGCACTTAAGACCTTGAATCTGTTCTTTTGTTAGCATATTCTCTCTTGGCTTCATTATTGCCATTGTATTGCAGCAATTATCACTGTCAGAATTCTTCTGTAGGACCCTGGTACCTTAGTGCCTCAGCTCTGGGTGATGGAGCACCTGGTACCAGGCACAGAACAAAGAAGGCAGCCTGCCTTGAGTGGCTGACAGCCCGTGGTACTTCTTCTGTCTATCCTTCACATATCTAATGTGGATATGTCTTGAAATATTACTTCAAAACATTTTCTAAAGGAAAAAATAGTGTTAGTCATTCTTAACATGCATCAAATAGATACTTTTCCCACTTTTAAACTTTTCCCTTTAGGAATTGCGGTGGTTTGTGTTCCATGGCTACATGACTTGTTCCACTCCACATGCCTTGATCCCCCTTCCTTTTGCACCTTCCTTGGTTACCTATGCCATTGCAGAGAAAGTATAAAATGCTACTCTTCTAACCTTTGCTGCTACAATGAAGGCCTGAAGCTTGTGAAAAATGTCAGACAGTAAATAATCATTCCTGGCTCCTTTTCAGTCCTGTCCTTCAGATTAACTGCCTGATTCATTTGCAAATTTGAGTGTAATAATAACCATGTATTTCTTTTCTTCAGAAACACAAAGAGAAAAATTAAGGAGAACAGAAGCAGAACAATCAAATAGAACAAAGATAGATGCAACTCTGGTCGTGCTGTTCATAACTGGAGTCATTGTGATTGTTGGTTTGATCTTTGCCACGATCTTTCTCATTGTTCGCTTCTGGTAGGTGGGCAGCATACAAAGTGATTTATGTCTTATTTGATCAAAACATGGTATTACCAATAACAAACATGAGCTGGGGTGAACTTTTAAAGTTTCTCTGTAGTTTAATACTAGTATGGCTAGTAGAGAAGCCAGGAGCAAGCATCTGGAGATTGGAAAGAAGTATTTTGCAGAGCAGTTATAACGATTGTGGATGGGAGGGGAATGATTCAGAGGAATTTGTGTAAACCTACTTAAAGGTATGTTTTTGTTTAATTCTTTTTTTCATTTCAGGGCTGTTGGAAAATCTGTTTGGGAATCAAAATTTAGGCAGGACAGCCAATACAGGAAGCTGTCCAACAAAGGTTCACTGCCTAACGTGGAATAAACAGCCCTCCTCAGGGTCCACCATTGGTCTTTTGAAGAACTGGTGTCTGCATTTACAGTGTTCTGACTGTCTACATTAGCCTTGACACAAGAATTGCAAGAACCCTCATTCATAGGGGATGAAGTACAGAAATCATTCCAGGACTTGCATAACAGAATTACAAAAGAAAAAAATAAATTATATGCATAAAAATACAATTAAAAAAAAGATCAAAATATGTTTGAAATACTGGTTTTAAGATTTACTCTTTACATTTCTTTCACTGTCTTGGGTTACTGATCTTTAAGTTAAATGCATAAAAACACTTCTGTTTTAAGACGGACATAATTCCCCAGGTAGCTTAATGATCTGAGCACTTCTGAACTGGAGAGCCAAAGCCAATTTTGTGAGGATGTTGAAAATTATATATTTAACATGTCTTAATTTTCATATAATCATAGGATTGTTTTGGTTGGGAAAGACCTCTAAGTTCACAAATCCAACTGTTAACCTAGCACACTGCCACTTCCACCACTAAACCATCTCCCTAAGCACCACATCTACCATATTTTGTGAAAATGTTAATCTGGACTAGATGAAACTAGGTATATTGTCTAGGCAGATTATTTTTTTTAATGAAGTGTTTTTTATTTCCTCATAGATCTTCAAGCACAGCATCTACTATGTAATCACTATAATCCGCTTTCCTCTTAACACATGGAAGGATGTGTAATGGTGTAAGGGAAGATCATTAAAAGTTGCTTCATAAGTCTCATTAATTTTTTGCTTCTTTTTTCATTAAATGAAAACTCCTGTCATATAAAAGATCCTGTGTGGAGGAGATCCAAAGCACAGCCTCATCTTCTGTCTGTCGAGCTTGAACCTGCTTCCTGCTGTCTTCATTTGTCACACCTTACTTCTTGAAAAGCAAGTGAGCTGTCGATCCATATTGTCCTCTCCCATAAAGGGACGGTCTTTTAGACCTCTAACATATTCCCTGCTTATTTTCTTTCTGGACTGCAAAGTGCAAGGTTATGCAGTAATTCTTCATCCTGAAGCCGTGCCTCTGACCATCCTTGTTGACCTTCTCTGGCTCTCCTCTGTTATGCGACTATCTTGCTTATTAAGGTGCTTTCTGTTTTGTTTGATGCAACTAAAAAACTTGAGCTGACGTTGAAAAATGGGCTGTGGATGGTTTAAAATGTTTAATAGATTTTATGATTAAGATTTTCTCTTGAGTATAGTAGAAGCTCTGCAAAGAGGCCAAATATTGAGCACTCTAGGGTAGAGAATACTTGTCGGTAAAGAACATTGCAAAAAAATTGCAAAAGAAAAAAAGGCTGGAGGTACTAACTCATCTTCTCAAAGATTTACTGTTCGTTTCAGATCCTCTATTGCTGCAGATGTTCTACTGCACCATCTGCACATCCTTAAAAAAGCATTATCATGTTTTTCAGAAATACATCATTTCGTTTGCTGTTTAGTGAAAAGGTCATTTGCATTTTTGCAAACAGAACATCATATTCCAAAATGATGTGCGCTTAATTCTGTAAAAATACATTTTTTAAAAAAAGGAAATGATATTTTTTTGTAACACTATCATTAGTTATATAATTTGATTTAATTTGGCAGACAGACCTAAAAGTCTTGCAACATTAAGGAGAAAATGCATAGAGAAGGAAAAAGACAGTAACAAATTTGCAGTTTGCAAAACTAGCTTGCACATTCAAGGTGATTTTGTGAACCCATGCAATCAAAAGCAGCATACTGTGATGAGTCTGGGATTAGGTCTGGAATGCAGGTCTTAAAAATAGACCAAACCCAGTTGCTATTACTGAAGAAAATGTTTCTGCTGAAAGTATGGGAAATATAAAGCCCTGCCAGCAGCTCTGAAATTGACTTTTGAACTCTTGCTTTTGTGTTATAATTCAGGTGCAACATAACTGAAAGAGAGGGAATGGAATATTTTTTTACAATAATGATGCAGAGATGTGCTATTATACAACCATTTTGTATTTTAATAACATTTGCAAAGAATCCCCGGTCTGATTTGGGTCAGTATTTTGAAGGTATTAAATTTCCATGGTCTGCCTGCAAATCCAGGAAGAAGTAATAGATACATAGCAAAGTAGTTCAGAAAATGAAATTCAGAAACAGCTGAGTGAGTGTGGTGGTCCAGAGGGTAGATCAAGGAACTTCTTTTTTAGCTGGTATTTTGTAAAATATTATTATATCGGGCTTTTTTCCTCTTGTAACTCCTGAAAGCTACCTACAAAATTGAAAACAAAACAAAACCAGCAAAAAACCTGTAGAAAATTCCATGTAAACTCTTCAGTGCAAAATACAGAAGTGTGCTTTGTTGCTCAAAAGAGGGTAAAGAGGTGGTTCTGTTGTTGAAGCTGCAATCACAGGCTCCAAGAAGTGAGGAGATTCTTGAAGTTAAGATTACTGTGGCCAAGCAGGAATTACTCTTAAAATAATAAGTACTCATGTGGTTTTTTTTCTTTGCTGCTATGCATACAGGAGAGAAGTTGCCAAGGAAATATGGGGCACTTTTGAACACAATAGTTTATAAAATAAAATAGAGAAATGATAGTTGAAATCACATCCAGTGCTCCATGACTGATGGCAAAGTTTCAGCATTCTGCAACTGTTACAGGGAGAAAAAAACCCAAATATCTTGATTTATGATTTTATGAATCAGAAAGCTAAAGCTAAATGCTAAGTCAAATGTGCAGCATTTTATATGGATTTTGGAAATGGGGCTCTAGGGTTTGTTTAAAGTGAAGAGATGGATTTTTCAGCTGAGTATTCAGCTTCTACTTCATTATGTGAAGCTGTTAAATTAGGCCAATATTGTTAATTTACAATTTACTAAGGTTTTACTTAGCTTTATAGAAAAACTTCTGACTTAGAACTGGGTCACAGTCCTCAGACTGGAAAATTCATTATGGTGAATTTTCAGGACAATGCTGCTTTAAAAGGAAATTGTGTTTATGAACTGTGAAATGATAACTGAAGGAAAAGCTTGGATGTCTGAAGCAATTAAATCCCAAATCCAGCATGGCTGGATATGGATAATTGGTTATTTAGAAGTATTTAAACTACATGTGTTTTGCATTCTATCCTCATGTTCTTATAATCAGAAAGTTGCTGGGCAGAATGGGAAGACTCAAGCTGATTAAATCTTCATTTTGGATTGTAAGCCTTTTCCCAAAGAGATGGTTTTATACTATACGTGCCTACCAAGTCGTATAACATGATGTCCTTATCACGTGTTATCACAAAATAAGAATTAAATGATGGTATGAAGTTGTCATGCAGGTGAAGTTGTTACTATTTTGTGATAAAGTATTATACCTAATTGTTAATTAAGAGTCCTTGATATTCAGAATGAGCCAATTTTTTGTTGCTTATAACTGCCAAACTTTATACTTTAGGCAGAAATTTTCCATGGTGAATTTGTGGTCCTGAAGCTACCATCTTTCTTTCTGCCTATGCAGAAGGGTCAGAGGTTTTAATTTTTTTTTTTTAATTTTTTTTTTTTAAATTTTTTCTGGGGACCCACTCAATAGGAAATAGGTTGCTAATCCCACCCTGACCACTTCTCTCATATTGTTTGTTCCTGCTTGGGTCCCAGTTTCCCCCATACCAGCCTACTTTCCCATCAGCAGCTCTTCCTTAGTGTGGTAAGACTAAGACTGAACAGAAAAATAATTACTCTGTGGCTTGGACATCATGGATTAGAAGGAGGAAAGAGTAAGAAGATTAAGACAGGCTGGGCAACTATTTTGAGAGGGTCTGGTAAGAGAGGGCTGGGAGAGGGGGTACTTGGAAGGGAGGAGAGACAGGGAGTACTAGAGAAGAGAAAAAAAGAAATTTCTTAGAACCCTGAGATTTGAGATTAAAGAAACTGTGCTTAGAAACCTGATGGGAGTGGGAAGAAGGAGCAAATACTATAAAAAAAGAGATGCCTGTCAGCAGGATCTTCACCAATGGGAAGAACTGGTTGTATGGAAAGCCAGGCAGGAATTATGAGGAACGTGTGGAAGGAGACTGGGATTGTGAGACACTGCAAGGCAGAGGGAGTTAGAAAACAGGGAGTCAAACATGCCAAAGGTCAATATGGAGAGGAGAATGGGAGGATGAAGACACTGAAACAGGGGTAACAACCCAAGTCTGAATGTTGGGATGGGATGGCCAGGGGACTGGAGTGATAAAGAACAAGGCTGGCAGGAAGACTAGAACTGAATGGATAAGAAAACAGGAACCTGAAGAGTGGAGACTGGAAGTCACTGACAAGAAGAAATTGGAAGGCTGAGCAAGGAAGGGATACATGGAACTAAGCAGGGAGAGTTTTGGAAGAGTCAAGACAGAAGAGGTTCAGAACAGGAGTTTTGTTTAGAGGCACCTGAGTCCACTTGAATACTCTTCCATCCTGAGCCTGGACTCGAGGTACTTTTTCTGAGTTTCTTTGTCCCTCTGTTGCTAGCAAATTATGTTCTGTGCTCCCTACATTTGCAGTTGACTGGAGGGTGAATATGTTACTGCATTAGTTCAAGCATTCAGAGGAGGTGAAGTCCCAACCCTCTCAGTGGTGTATGTTGTTAAGAATATGGTACTACCTGGCAGAACACAGAGTTTAAGAAACCAAAGTAAACTTCAAAGGTACTGCAAGCTTGAGTGTTGAGAAATGTCAGTGTGTATGTGCTGGCTTGCTCCTGCAACACGTTCCCTCAGAAGGGGCAGAAGATCTGGGGAACAGAGGACCAGACAAAGCTGTGGGGGTTGGCAGGGCTAGTTAAGCAAATCTGGGGACCATAGCAGCATATTAGCCAGAAAGCATTTTAAAGGCAAAAGAGAGGCTGAAAGACTTCTCCACTAAAGTTGGGTGTAGGCTGATGTGGCACTAGGACTTCATCCAAGCAACCAAAAAAGGAGGAGGGGTCTGCTGAGGGATTTAATGGGGCAAGATGCTGAGAGACAAACCATATAAATGGGTAGATTAGTGTGTGTGTTTGCTCTGCTGTAAATGGTCCAGAAAAGGCAGCCAGTTTTTTTTTTTAATCTACTTTTCACTTTTAAAGTCTGCAGACTTCAATCTTCATAGATAAATGGATAAAGGTAAATTCCTTGTCTCATAAAAAGTTCATCAGGTGAATGATGTAGTTCTTTCAGAATATCATCAGTCTTCCTGGTCCAAGTGGTATTCACAGCAGGTTCTCAGCCAGTGGAAGTCAAAATGCCAGCTCCGTTTGAATAGCATAGAGGCAAGTCATGTATAATTGAATCTCTTATTTTTATTGTTGTAGCACTGATTTTATCCAGAATGCCATGTGCTACACTTGCTAATCTTTGGGGAAGACATGTGTGATTGTCTAAGAAAGTTTTAAAGACCTTAAGTTCATCTGTTCACATCCAGAAAGACCCATCAGATCATCTGATCAGATCTTATGTCTGTAAAAGGCTCTTTCCTGTCTGCTTGTTACTCTTGGGCTGAGGCAAGCAGCTCAACTGAGGGCTGTGTTTCAACAAGATCTACAAGAAAAGCACCCAGCCTTGCTCTGGGGACACTGGAAGACTGAAGTCCAACACTTCCCTTGGCTCTTTGTTCCAGAGGTTTGTTGCTTACTGTGCTAAACAAAAATTGTTCCTTGTTCAAATTGTGAGCACATTTGGCTTCATCTTTCAGACACTGGTTTTTGGTTCTGATAAAATCAGCAATCTTTTAGTGCTTCTTATTTTTTCATGGAAAAATTTTTCTTTGCTGACACAAGCTAATAAATCACTTTCCAGTCTTCTTTCATGACTAAGCTTCTTAAAGATCTTCTCAAAACCTTTGTCTCTCGTGTTTCAGTACTTTTTCTGACTCGCTTGGACAGCTTCTAATTTTTCAGCTTTGCCTGGTCTGCCAAAACCCATATATACCCTATGGCACTGATGTCTGCATTCAGCTGCTTGCTCTCCCTACATCCTAAATCCCCTGCAGAGTCATGTTCATAAAACACAGTTCCTCATTTACTAGATACAAACTACATTCCTTGTCCCTGAAACAGCTTCTCATTTGGCCTTGGTAAATCACATGTGGGTGCGTGTTGTTTCTCTAAGTTCCTGATTGCTCCTTTATGCTTCTCCCAACTTCATTTACTGCTTCGTCCTTCTTCATGTCCTCCACCCATTTTGTCTCCAGCAGAAGCAGCTGTTGGGGCACAGCCACTGTTCAGGGAAGAATTCAAGATTTGTTGGCCTGGATATACAAAGGTGCTAGTAGGAACACAGCCCTAAATCCCATCCAGTTTGAAGGGGATACCTGTGTCTGCATTTTACACTAAAGAATTGTATTATAAAGTTACAAAAAGCGTGGATTGGTGCTTCACCATTCATAGGCTTAGCAGTGAGGCTGCATAAAGGGCAGGTTCCTGTTTCTCCTTGTGCCTTAACCTCAGGAATCCACACACTGGCACAATTTGAGTAGAAAGGGTGGAGTGAGGGAAAAAACCCTGCATATTACCCCCTAGCCTGGGAGCTGAGGTGCTTTCTGGGGAGATGTAGGTCCGTGTTTCCTTCAACTGGGAAAACAGATCTGGTATGGGGTCTTGGGCTGCTGCACAACTGAGCATAATGAGAGGTTACTTTATAAAGAGGACAGTCCATTAAATTGCACTCAAAAGTGCTTCTGGGTGCTTTGCCACTGCCTCTTTTTGCGGGAGACCCCTCTTATTCCCTTGCATCCTGACTGCTACAAAGTATTGCACCATGGGGCTGGGGAAGCTCTCCCCTGCCTCTGACTGGAATGAGTGTTGGTTCAAACTGGATAGACTCTTGACACTGTATTTCATTCTAGAGTGAAAATTATGTTTCAACATTTTAAATAATATTTTTTCAGCTTTTTCTACACAGTTGGAACTTCATCTCTCTACTTTTCTCTTTTCAGAACAACTGAGTAGTGGTCCATGACTGTGGTCCCCAGTAATCCCTGTTTTCCTTCTTTTTTTTGTTCAAGCTTTTTTAACTGGTGAGGGGACAATGCAGCAAAAGAAAACCCTGAGACCTTTAAAGTTTCAAAAGTTGAAATGGCAAATTCAGTGTCTTATTTTCACAGATTTTCTTGTTTATGGTTTCCATAAAGAATTTCATGGCAGGACTGTGCTCAGGCATCGCTTGCAGGAGCTCCAACTGGGGTGAGTTTTATTTAAACCCTTGAGATAAAACTTCCTGGAAGAGTCTTATCATACCCTTCAGTATTGTCTTAAAATTTCAACTTGTGTTGGGCAAGATTGGTTCATCAAGCAGTCAGACCTTTGCAGATAAAGGACCAAATCTATTTGTCTCTTGCAGACTGATTCAGTGTTGCTTGAAATTTGAATTGTATTGCAAAACTTTTCCAATGTGAATGAAAACACATGAAATGGGAAGCAAAATGTGAAGGATCAGAATATAGCACAGAATCCTTCAAGTCCCTTGTAAATGCAAGGATAATCCCCTCCCTTCCTTTCCTTTTCTCCTTTCTTTTCCTCTTCCTTTCATTGTCTTTTTAAATCTGTCTCCCCTTCTGTCCTGATTTCATCCAGGATAGAATAAATTTTTCCCCTTCTTTTTTTTTCCCCCCCCCCCCTTTCTTCTTCCCTTCTCTCTTTCTTCCTTTCTGTCCTTCCTCTGCTCCTCCCTCCCACCCTCCCTCCCTTATCCCTTTTGAAACCTATTGCCTCTGAGTAAAAGAAGGCAGTTTTTAAAATTAAAATTGGCATAGGGAAAAGTACAGTGTCCTACCACCTCTCATCCTCAGTTCTGAGGATTCCAGGGTTGTCAAAAAGTAGCTTTTGAAAGCACAGAATTAGCTCAGAAGTTTGAGTCAACCCTTACAGATACCAGGTCAGGTCATGATGACTAAAACTCCATAACAATCATCTCAAAGTAGTAATCAAAGTCTAACTCTTTGCTTTGAAAACCCTGGCCAGGCTCCTGGGCTGTGTTTTGGGATCTGCCTGTGGCTGGCTGCTGACAGAGTACAGGGGGCAGGTAGAGGATGCAGGACACAACCAGCAGGAACCTGGCAGCATCTGCTCTGCTCCCCTGGCATCTGAAACACCTCCTGGCTGCTGTTTGCTTTTGGGCCAGTGATAGACTTCACTCAAAAAATAAAAGAAGGGGCTTGTATCAGAGTGGCATTAATACAAGGGGAAGCACTGAAGAAAGCCCTTGAGCCTGAGGCTGCCGAGCTCCCAGAGCTCAGAAGGGGGCAAACCTAATTGTTAATAACATTTGAGTCCAAAGTAGTTCCTGATAACAGTGAAGATGGTGGAAGGTTGTGCTGAGTCTCAATGTATGGGAGGACCCTGGCTGCAGAGAGAGGAGTAGAGTAGGACCAACAGCAGTCTACTGCTTGGCACAATTTTTTTCTGGTGCCAAGGCCATGTCCACCAGAGTCTGGCCATCTGGGGGGGTGTAATCCCACACAGGTGGCTTTAAAATCCCCTTTGCCTAGAGAACAAGCTGCATTGGCACTAGCTCACACCCAGTGGTCCCCCCCATTCTGCTCTTTTGGCTGAGCTCTGCAGGCCTTGGCAACAGAGCAAGCATTCTCCCTACTCAGACTCTTCATCCCGTGCTGAGGATGAGCCTGGGAAAGCCACAGGTTTCTGTGCACCACTGCCTGGAGTCATGGTGTCACCTCTTCACCCTAGGAGTTCCTGTCACCAGTTCAGAGCATCACTGGCAGTGTCTATTACCTGTCTCTGCCAAACAGCACCTTTCTTGGGACTGCAGTGAGACACAATGCTGCTCTGAACACCCTGCTAAGAAGGGCTGGGGGGCAGGTCTCACCCTCATGAGATGAGCTCTGTTTTGTGTGTGCCAGGCATGCCTTCTGCTTTGGCTTTCTCTTTCTGAGGGGTAGGTAGGCTCACAGAGCTTTGGACATGGGCAGCCACAGGGGAGTGATGCCTTCTGCGGAGATGGCTGTGCCTCATGTCACCACCTCACACATCCCACTGTCCTCCTGGGTGTGTTTCCCCAGAGGAACCTCCCTGCACAGAAACTGCACACAGCATTGGACATGTCCTGTTGCTCAGATCATCACCTTGTGCCCCAGGTCACCCATTCCTGCAACTGGGAATGCAGAAGCCATCAGCCCTGGAGAGCTGGTGGGTGCAGAGGATGGGGAGGTTGAGTTCATGAAGGTTTCCTCCTGCCTTTCATAGTCAGCTGACAGGAATTAAATGCACTTTAGAGGATGGCAGCTGTGTTGGAGCAGCACAGATTTAAGAGCTACGTGGTTTAAATTCTGGTATGATAAACACTTGTCAGATAGCTGACATGAATCAATAAATGTCATCTTAATAACAACAGACTGCCATCAGACATGAACTTTATCCACAAGACTTTCACCTTGGACTTACAAAAAAAAACTTGTGAAATCAGCAGTTGGGCTGGTTATGTTTCTTGTAAAACATGGCTCTGAAATTCTTGGCTTACCTCTCTCTGCATATCAAGGCAATTAATTTTTTTTTCATTTCAGAGTGGGTCAGTCCACATATACATAGCAACAAAAATTATGCCAATAGAGTCACATGGCAGGAAATACAATGTTAACTTGATCCTGGCTGTGCTTTTTATGCTTAACGAGAGAAAATCAGGAAATAAGGAGAGCGTTGGATTTAATTTTGAATTCTCTGGCCCCTTACTGTTTGTTGTCTTGAAGATAACACCATCTAAACATACAGGGTCTTAAAAATTTAATTTCCTTTTTCTATTTCCTAGTTCCTATTGCCCAGGCGTTCAGTCTTCTACTGTGGCTTCCTTTGAAGCAGAGACTTTTTAGAATTCTGAGTGTGTTTTCTGATTCACACTGCATTTAAATTCCTCTTGTTACTTTCCACTTTTCTCCCGAGTGTCTCCTCTCCGCGTTCCAGCACACGGACTCAGCCTGCAGTGCTAGAGGGAAGGCACAGAAAGGAGAATTTGTTGGTACTGCCAGACCTTTTGTAGTTTTCTTTTCACTCTTCTCTGTAGGCCCTTGAATGTGGCTGTTGCCCAACAGGACACATCAGCAGACCTTACATAGGGTGTGTTTGATCTTGGCAAGAGCAAGAAATCCTCTTTCTAGAGGCCAAAAATAAACCCCACCTTGTCATTACACCTTGAGGCCAATAGGCACAAGCACAGATGCTTTCCTGTGGTTTGACTGAGCTCAGCAGTATCCAGCTGCTGCCACCTCAGTGGACGAGGGACCTCAGACAGGATTTTGGCCACGTTTGTGCCCTTGCTGCCCTCGCTATGCAGGGGCTCCCCATCCCCCGTGTGCCTAGGAGCCTGTTTCCCATCTCACAGTGGATTCTCTACAAAGAAAGACCAGGAAATTCAGAGGGATTCTGGCAAGGGACTGAAGGTCCAAAAGAACTTGGTTGCCTCATCCAGACCTCTTTGAAGTTTTGGTGCTTACCCTTGCTTGATTAAAATACAGGATTCACATTCAGAAAATTGTCTGCTGCCCTCACACCTTTGTCTCATAGTCTGAGATTTTTTGTGCTGATTTCTTCAGTGATTTAAACCTACACAATGTGTCCCATCATTAGAAGTTTTATATGAGGCATTCTTTTTATCAATGCCAAAAGGGCATCACCTACTCCTCCAGGGTGGCCTGGCAAGCAGCACTCTGCAGAGAAGGAAAGATAGCCACATTTTCATAAGAGAGGGTCTTTTGTTAATTCTGGCTGGGCACACTACTTGCCATTAAAGTCTAAAACAAATTAAAGTAAATTACTTGATACATGTGGAAATTATTTTCTAATAATGGATAGATACTCTTGTTTATTATTTATGTGCATACAGTTCGAGTAGCAATTAACATCTTAATGAAATCTTCAGAGAGAATAAATTTTTAAATGAAAATGCAATTGTGAATATGATTTGCTGCTCCTAGCAAGCCAAGCATAATTAGATCCAGTTTAATAACATGCAAAACTATTAATGTATGAAGAATGTACTCTGAAAACATTGCTGTGATGACACAAGATCATCAGAAGCTGAACTTAATTTTGCCAAGGTCCAGCACCACAGATAAGGCTGAAATGCTGCTGCAGTTGCATCAAGCTGATCCCACTGGTGAGACTTTCAGCCAGCTGTATGTTTGCAGAAAGCCTGTGCACTGGTGAACCTTTATTTGCCTTTCCTTGCCAGAGGATTTTACCCCTTGAGCGAGGGATGAAACCTCTTTCAAGTTCAGATTTCAGGAAACCCAAAACACAATGAAAAAAATTAAGGTCTTGTTTGGTTTGGGGATTTGGCCATATTATATCCACTGGTGACACCAACTGATGGGGTTTTGTCAGCCTTGTCCTCAAGTGCACAGAGGGAAAGCTGCTATTTGCACTAGTGGAGATTAGCTGGCCCCCAGACAGGAATAAATTGCACAGATGCAAACCACAGCTTTCTGCACGTTGCTGACTCGCATAAAGGCTTTCCCCAGTGTCAATATCTTGGCTCTGCCAGGGGAGCATTTCTCCAGGGCAACTAAAGGCTAACAGCTAGCAGGTATTTGGATGCAACTGATCACACCTAAAGCAGAGCATTGGAGAGGACAGGCAAGCTGTGAAATGTGCTGTGGGGAGGCTTTGTACACACTCAGGCCCATCACCTTCCCTCCCAGAGTACACAGAAGCCTCTGTAAGGCTTCTGATAAGCTTGTGCCCAAGATCTGAGTTTATAGAAAAGCTTTAGTGATTTTTTCCAGGTTTTTGTTTTGGTTTATTTGTGTTTTTTTCCTTTTTTTTGATTGGTTGGTTGCTTTTTTTTTTTTTTTTTTTTAATATGAACATATTAACCTGTACTGTTCAAACTTACATACTGCTCAAACTTATGGTGGGCAGACCAGGAAAGGACTGAGGTGGGGACCTTCTCTTAAAGGTCTTCTTTTCTCTTAAAGGTCATTCGAAGCACTTAAGCAGGCTTTGGCCAAGGTTAAATCCACCTGGGCTTTTTCTTTCTGAGATCCATTTTGTCATGGCCTCACAATTATTTATACATCAGGACTCACACTTTCCAGTATGGCTGTTTCTAGCCATTTTCCCCCACCTAATCAAGCCCAGAAATGCTTTTTTAACATTCAGGGGATGACAGAAAGACCCAATATTCTTTAGCACTTATGTCCACAGGAAATGGTGCATACAGCATCAAAGCTGTGTACACACATTAAATAACTCATCCTGGTAATAACCACTGGAGGTGGGGATGGAGAGGCATTAGCTGCACAGCTAATCCCCAGTCGTGCAGCAAGTCACTGGTGGAGTCAGGGTTAAGCTTGGTGAGGGTTCAGTGCTGAGCTTTATGCTCCTTCTATTAGCTCACACATCCTCTACAGTGGATGTACGTGGCAGCTCGTGTGTTTTTTGGAACTTTTCCCACTCCAAGACGTTCTCCTGTGGGAAGCAGCGATGAGTCCACATCAACCAAATGCACCTTAAAAATAAACTCGCGATTCCCAGCTGGAGTGATTGGTGCTGTGGAAGAGAGGCAATGATACACAGTGAGTGGTGCTGCTGGAATTGCTGGTGGTGATAACACCCACCAGTGTCACCAAGCAATGGGCAGGGGCACCCGGGTGCAGGAGCATCAGGGAAGGCAGAGCCAAGGAGGGGTGGGTGCTGGGCAGTAGAGAAAAACTCAAAACAAGATGAGCATGTGTCCTGGTTTGGGCCAGGATAAAGGTGATTTTCTGTCTTGTACTTTTGCTTTCAGCTAAGTCTCTTGTAAGTAGTTGCACTTGCTGAAAGTAACAGCAAGTTTCTCAGACAGTGTCTGCCTCTAGGACTGATAACACTTGATGTTTATAGTTACTGCTAGAGACTGGTGTGCAGAGCCAAGGGCACTGCTCAGCTCTGAGGAACATTTTACCCTCCAGAAGGAATAAAGAGGTCCCACCTGCATCCCTTCTTTGGGGAGGAATGGACAAGATAGATGCCAGAACTGACCAGAGTATTCCATCCCATACACGTCATACTCAGTATAAATTTGAGGGATCACAAGGGTCAAGTGAGCTTCCAGTTTCCTGCCCTTCCTTTCCTGTTTCCCTTTCTTTGCCCATTCCCTGTTTTGCTTTGGCATCCTGGGAGGATTCTGTCCGTTCGTCTGCCTGTGGTCCTGATCCGTGCCAGCCCATATCTGTGTGTTCCTGCCTCCAGTTCCTGACTGCTGCCGACTCCAGGAGTCCAGCCTGGACTTTCCCAGGGCTGCCCTGCAGCCTCAGTGGTGACGTGAGAGTTACTGGGGGAAAAAGGGGGGAAGGAACATGGGATCAATTTTCCTGTATATTTGTAGATTTGTATATATTTGGTAATTTTTCCTATTTATCATTATTGTTTGACTAAAGCTGTGTAGTTTAGTTTCCAACCCATAAGTCTCTCTCCCTTATTCTCTCTTCTTTCTTTATCAGAGAGGAGAGAGAGATTAATAGAGAGCGTCTGTTACTCAGTTTAATTGCTGGGCCAGTGTTAAACTGTGACAGCATGGCAGCCGTGCCAGGGGCTTTTCTGCTCTGCTGTGCAGGTCAAAAGAGTACAGCCCTACCTTGGTCACCCTCCTACTTCTTGCCAGGATCAAATTCAATCACCTGTCACCAAAAATGGCATAAAACCCTACCCGTTTGAAAGGGGTTTCCCTTTCAAAACACGAGTTTTTGAGACTGCTTGGGGCTCCTTTTCCCCCCTTCTTCAGCCTTAAACCAAAGTGAGCAAAGGTAGCACTGGAAAATTTAATTTCTCTGCAGACATCCCATAGCTTTATGCATCCCCTTGCATGATATAATGTATGGTTCAGTTCTGTGTCATATGTGTTGGCTTTTTGTTTGTCTCTTCTCCTGAGAGGTGAGGGCTCTGAAAAAGCCCATCTGCAGAAGACAGCTTTCCAAGGCTGGTAGAGATGGTATCCAATGCTCTGGGAAAGAGCCAGCTCAGATGCAATAATAATTTGGTGTTTCACTGGCTGGGGATGGTAACTCTTACTATTCTGCTGGCAATTTGCAGGGATATGGTTCTCCACACTGTAAGATTCTGACAGACACAGCTATTTTTCTAAGAAGCCTTTGGACTTCAGAAGTCATAAATGTGTTGCTGTTTTATTTTCATCCAGGCTGTAGTAATCTTTCTGCTCAGTACAAGTTTACTTGTGAAGCTTATATTGCCCCTTTGGGATGCTGGCACTGTCTCCACATATTCTTTAACAAACTACTTTATCTTCAAAGAAAACACCCTAAAATTCCTGTATGTATTCAAGAGCTTCACACAGGAGCATACAGGAGCTTCAAGGGAGACCTAGATAACAGGGACCATTTTCTATCCAGATATGTTTGGACATTCCTTTATGGAGTATGTGGATATATATTCCATTTTCAAATAGATACACCCTCCTCCTGTGACATGAGTCAAGACAAGAAAGCCCACACAGTTGTTTTGGTTACTTAGGAACTTCCATGCCTGATTAATCAGTTTCTCTCCTTGCTTCTAGGAACCGAATTGAACTTGTCATTTTATTCCTCTGAAATGTATTCATAGATTTAAAAAATTCTGGCATTTCTATTGTTTATTTTCTACACTACTGTTGCCAAACTTACCTCCCTTGGGGTAATATAGATCGGCCCTGATATTAACTAAGATCATGCTGTACATTTTCTGGTCCTTGCCCCTGGGGGATGGAGCATCTCTTGCCCTTTTGATGGAGTTTGGCAGATGCTGAACTCATTCCTACACCATGGGGTCTTCTCTATCAGCAGTGCACCTTCTTCTTTTGCTCCCACCATATCTTTTCCCTCCAGCATCCTCCAATTACAGTATTTCTTCTATTACCATTAAATCTAATATAATCCATCAAGTAGTCCCAGAGGGAATATCTTTCACTTTGGATTTATCTGCTAATAGACACATGGTAGCAGATGATCTCTCTCTCCCTTTTCTGGGAGATTATTAATTACTAATGCAATTTTATCACAGAAACCTGACAGTCTCCAAATATAGTCTCGTATCTTCCCATTTCATTTGAATTTGTCCAGTGTAAATTACTGCTTGACAATCCTGGATTCTATAGGTGCTCATTGCATTCCAGCATAATTCATGAAAAATAGAAATAAATTACTTTACGGGGTGTCTTTCTTCTTCCTTAGCTCCCCATCCATTGTTTGATTCTATTCTCATTGGTGCATTTATACACTCATTTTTCATGGGTTTGTAAACATTGCAGTGGGGGCCTTGGATCAAATTCTTAGCTATAGGCACAGGGCTCCCATCTAGATGAATAGCTCCTTAGGTTTAAGGCCAGAAAGAAACATTAGATCATCTGTTCTTACTTCCTGTATATCACAGGCCATTGCATTTCACACAATTACCCATGTATTGAACCTAATAGCTTCTTTGGCTAAAGTGTATCTTCTAGAAAAGCATCCAGCCATGCTTTGAAACTCTCCAGAGATAAGAATCCACTGCCTCCTTTGAGGATTTGTTCCAGCGGTTAATTACCCCCACTCTTAAAAATACATGACTTATTTCCAATTTTAATTTGTCTGGCTTCAGCTTTCAGCCACTTTCAGCTCTTGCTGTGCATTTTTCTGCTGGTTAAAGAGCCTCTTAGTAGCTGGTATTTCCTCCTGTGGAAATGGTTCGCATACTACAACAGGGTCATCTTTCAGTCTTTGATCAAAAAACAAATGTTACACAAAAATGGATTCTCAAGCCATTGAATAATTTCTCTGGCTTTTTTGGCACCTCTTCCAATTTTTCCTCAGAAGTAGTAACATTCATGTGTATTCATTGTGATCTGCAGGAGGAAGCCCTGCAGCCTTCTCCTCGGTCCATTTAGGATATAGTCCAGGTGTCATCAGGAGATGGTCATGCATAAATGGAACACTTTGGTCTAGTCCTTGGAGAGGATGAGCTTTCTCAATCAGTTCAGCACAGCCTGAAAACTACATCTTGCCCTTCCCAGGACAAGAAGGCTTCAGAGAGTAACACAGGCTTTATTCATAGAATCATAGAATTGGCTGGGTTGGAAGGGACCTCAGAGATCATCAAGTCCAACCCTTGATCCACTACCGCTGCAGTTTCCAGACCATGGCACTGAGTGCCACATCCAGTCTCTTTTTAAATATCTCCAGGGACAGAGAATCCACCACTTCCCGGGGCAGCCCATTCCAATGCTTGATCACCCTCTCGGTAAAGAATTTCTTTCTAATATCCAACCTAAACTTCCCCTGGCACAACTTGAGACCGTGCCCTCTTGTCTTGCTGAGAGTTACCTGGGAAAAGAGACCAACCCCCCCCTGGCTACCCCCTCCTTTCAGGGAGTTGTAGAGAGTGATGAGGTCTCCCCTGAGCCTCCTCTTCTTCAGGCTGAACAGCCCCAGCTCCCTCAGCCTCTCCTCATAGGATCTGTGCTCGAGTCCCTTCACCAGCCTGGTTGCCCTCCTTTGGACCTGCTCCAGGACCTCGATATCCTTCCTGAACTGAGGGGCCCAGAACTGGACACAGGACTCAAGGTGTGGCCTCACCAGGGCTGAGTACAGGGGCAGAATCACTTCCTTGGACCTGCTGGCCACGCTGTTCCTGATACAGGCCAGGATGTCATTGGCCTTCTTGGCTACCTGGGCACACTGCTGGCTCATGTTCAGCTTCCTGTCAATCCAGACTCCCAGGTCCCTTTCTGCCTGGCTGCTCTCAGCCACTCTGTGCCCAGCCTGGAGCTCCCCATGGGGTTGTTGTGGCCAAAGTGCAGGACCCGGCACTTGGCCTTGTTGAACCTCATCCCGTTGGAATCAGCCCAACTCTCCAGTCTGTCCAGGTCCCTCTGCAGGGCCCTCCTGCCTTCCAGCCGATCGACACTCATTCAGTTGTGTATACTCTCTCCTACCCTCCCATCTCATGAGGTTGTCAAGAAGGGCTATGCTGCTGGGTGTTCCCTTGGCCAAGCTGGCACCTGACAGCCTGTCTCCCCAAGGGCCAGGTATGCATCAGGGGGCTCTCCTGGCCTCTGCTTGTCTCCTGAAGCAAACCTGTAACAGGATACAAAGCATCAGGTGATGGATGAGCAACAACGCATTGTGGTGTGGTAGATGGGCTTCCAGGGCATAATGGGGGTCCACAATGGAAAAATCTCTTTTGGATTTTTGTGTTGCGCTTTGGTCCCTCAAGAGTTGTCAGCAGCTCTGCAAATAATGTCACATCCACAGAAGAGGCTATGGAGTGGTCATTCCCACCTGGTGTTTGGGCAAGAAAGAAGCTATTGAAAAGCACGCTGGCTTACCTAGCCTGTCCAGCCCTAATGTTTATTTTTATTAGCAATAAGGTGCTGTGAGTGTCTCTGAATGTGTTTTCTAGATAATTAAAGCTCAAAAAAACCAAACAACAAATAATTTTAAGGAAGTTTTATGACTGAACTGGGAAGAACTGTTGGTTTTGTGGCTCATGGACTCCAAGAGGAAGCAAGGACTGGAAGCACTTTGTATCCAGGCTCAGGCTGCCTCAGTTCCATCTATGTTCAATTAAATGCTGGCTACCTAGCAATACCCATCACTGTGCCTGCTGCCAAACACAGTCCTGCTGCTGGAAGAGGTTAGATGTGTCTGGAATCTAAGGCAAAAGGTAAATGGCTGAGGCAGCCAGCCCTTGACAATCTGTTTGAACCAGAACCAGTTGACTGTCCCAGAGCTTCTGTTTAGCTGCATGTAAACATTTCTTCTCCAAAGTGGAGGTGCTAATGATGGTCTCTAATGATTTCAAGTGCTTTTAGATATTAGATGGTGTTAATGAATCCTGAATTAATGAGGCTTGAGGTGCCTGGAGTTGGTGTACCGTGGATTTTCGATCTGCTTATGGCTCATGGTGGAACAGGACAGTGAAGGCATCAGGCAGAGTTGCCTGTGCAGGGATGCATGGCCCCAGCCCTGCATCTGTTCTTGCTGTGTAATGTTTCATGGCTTTGTCTTCTAGCACACATGCAGGGGTGATGACTGATGCCAGGCAGTTTCTTGCCACCTGTGCCAGCCAACCTTGAGAAAGTGCTTTGACTCTCCTCTTTGAGCTTCATTAGCAGGCTCCAAGCACACATCCCCAGCCAGGAAATCAAAGACAGCAAATACATTCAGGCTTTCAAAGCAAAATTAAGGTACTCTGAGGTGCCCTGGAAAAGGCTGAGTTTCCAGTTGCAGCAAGGAGCAAGAGGTGATGCTGAGTGCTCTGCCAGACCTGCCCCTGGCTGGCAAGCAATCAGCCTCAAGGTCTGTTTTTTATCTTGGAGCCTCACCAGAGGAGTTGAGATGTGGTTTGCTGCATTACTACCAAATTCCCCCTGGATATCTGAGCTCATGGATATATTAGAAAATAAATACCTGTGTTAGAGGGTTTTGGTCTTCTTCAAACCTTGTGGCCATGCTGTAAGGTCCTCCCTTTGGGCATATGCTGAAGAAGCAGGGAAGAAGCTTTCTTTGATGTTGAAATGTTTTTTGGTTTCTTTCTTTTTTTTTTTTTTTTCCTGGGGGGGGTGGGCTATGGCTATTTATTTACTTTTGATGGAGCCAGGGCAAACAATTTGTTTGATGGATTAGGCAGTTAGTTTTAATTTGTCAGGTTGCCTAGGGTACAGAACAAGCAGGTTAGATGGAGCAATTGTCTCTATACAAATGGAAAGAATAATGTCCTGAAAAGACAGCATTAAGGGGACTGCTCTCTCCTCTGCAGAACGTTCTGTAATACTTACCCCTTAAATCCCAGTCAAGTCTCTTGAGGAGACCTGAGTTAGCAGTTAGAAGTAAAGGCTTGTGTGGCCCTTTAGCTGCAGACTAAATGTCACTCTAATAATGCAGCTTTCTACATATGCAAGGCTGTTTTTTTCTTTCTTTCTTTTTCTCAGAGGAAGGGTTTGATAATGGCTGTTTGTTTTATTGCTTGTGTGTGTGTGTTGCTGCTAACACCTCAAGTCTCTATTATCATGACTTGCCAGGTCTAATAGCAATATATGTAAAAACAGGCTGTTAACCCAGTAACTAGTGAAGAAGAATATTATACCTCTACTCCTCTTTGGCCAGAGAGCTTATACATTACTGTCTGACTCATTTATTCCCTACTTCAGGGGATTTTAGGATGTCTTAGGGCACACGAGGTACACACATATATTAGTGTGAGGAGAGGTACAGCCTGGACTGCCAGGGATGATGACGACTGCTAAGCTTCCCATGTGCATCTTTGCACCCCAGGGAAAATGTGGGGCACTTTGCCCTCCTGTGAAAGGCTGTGGTTGCAATTACTTTTGTGGGGTAAACACATCCACAGCTCTGCAATGTGAGTGACTGATGTATGACTGGCCTCTCTCGCTCTGCTTGCAAATGTGGGAGAGCTCTTCTAATTTACAGCAGCTTCTCCTGATTTATTTACCAACCCGGCCTCTAGAGAAGATTGATTTTTTGATAAAGACCTAGACAGTTTCATTTTTTAACAACACAGGCCTGTAAAATCAAGTTTGACTTGTTTTTCTAAGAATGAACATTTCCCAAATGCTCATGTTCTTATTGGTAAGGATTCAAATAAAATTTGAGGAGCAAAAAAGTGCCGAGTGCTTGTGCAGCTGAAGAGGTTGTCTTGGATGTTGTGCCTGAGCGCTGCTGAAGCACCTGAGATGTGGCTTGCTTCCATGAATGCCAAGCAATCATCCTTCTGCAAAGCACCTACCTGCCTCTCAGCAGAGATGATAAACTAACTGCTTTCATTCCAAGTAACTTATCAACTCAATTCCCAGGAGTAACAATGCAGAGACAGATGCAGCAGGACAGAGAAGGGCAATGTGAAGCAGGCAGTGGAAGGAGTTTGCCCCAGAGGTGATGGGCACCTGCACTATGGGCTGCTCACACTGTGATACTAGGGCTGCTGCAGCACCAAATTCACCCTGACTGCCCTGGGATTTGGTGTAATGGTGAGGAGAGGTGTTCACCATGGCTTGCTCTGTGAGTCAGCTCTGTAGCTGGTAGGCAGGGGGATGACTTGCATGCTCTGCCCATCCACCTGAGCAGAAGCATTTCCCTAGACACAACAGGAGCATTTGTATCTTTAAAGAGAAGGAAAAGGCAAAGGGAATTTTCCAATCCAATGTGAATTTTATTGTTGGGAATTAAAAAGCATATTCATGCCAAAGCCACTGGTACTGAGAATGGGGAGAGTTTTCCCAGCTCTGGTGAGGACTTGGCCTTTGAAGGGGACAGCTGAAGCCCCTGCAGTTTTGGTGCTTCAGTGAGCTCTGAAACTCAGTTTTCCCTTGGTGCTCCTGTTTGGAAGTGGCAAACACTTTTAGACAGCTCTAATAATTAACATCAAGGCCTTGAAAGTCCCATTACACGCTTGGCACAGCAGGAACCTGGTTTGATGGAGCTGTTGTGTTGCCCATGCGACAGAGCCTGTGCCAGTTCCCAGATCTAAACCCCAGGTCACGCAGTCTGGAAATGATCTGGCAAGCCTAACATGTCAAAAAAATAATTAAAAAAAAAAAAAAAAGTAATTTTTTAGCTGGATCTGTTCAGCTGGATCTGACTCACCAGCCAGCCATGCAAGCACTTGTGTTGGCACTATGGAGGTGGCAGCATAGAGGCATAAAGGAACAAATTGCCAGAGGGCAAAGGACCACAGAAAATGTACATCAGCCCATGCTCTAGTGCTTTGCTGTTGCTCACTTTCCTACAAGAAATCCTTCCCGTTCATTCCCAGCTTCACACTCCAGAAGGCAAGTGCCCTGTTCCCTTTTGAGACTTCAGTCTACACTTTCATAGTCAGCAGAAGGATTTAAGCCTCAGCAGGGGCCAGCTGACACAGGAGCTAAGATTAGAACCCAAACAACTATTTAAAAGCCTCATGCAATCAGCAACAAAGGGCAAAGACCAAAAGAATAAGAATAGAGTGGCACTGAGTTTAGTTTGAAGGCCCCCTCCGTCCTGGTAGTCAATAGCTTCAGTAATAAAATAAATCACCTGCAGGGCCCAGTGGTATTAAGAGTGGAATGGAAAATAAATTAAATTATGGATACCTTCACTTCAAATTAGGGCTTGAATGAGAGAATTCTAAAGGTCTCACTTTAGATACCTGTTTAGGTCAGCTCTTTGTCACTGTGGGAGTGGTCCTTGCCAGCACCAGATGAAACCACTGCCTGCATTGCTGCTGAGTGAGACAACTTTTAGCTAAGCTAAACTAGATCCTCAGCTTTCCCAGGGGGAAAGGGGATTAAATGTTTTACCTGCAGGTATCAGTTGCATAGAAAGCTACTTGGGTTGAATGCCAAAGTTGCAGGTGGACAACATGGTCTTTCTGGAGTCTTTCATTACATTTTGCTGCTCAGCTATGTTTCCTGTAATTTATCTGTAGGGACTGTAGGATCATCTTCATTTAGCCACATTTTAGTCATCTCCAGCATCCTGAGAGAAGATCATGAAAGCTGAAAGTGGGAGTTTTTCTTAAAGTACAATCTGGGGTAAAAAGGCAGACTTCCAAGCTATGAGCTGATGAGGCACAAGCAGGAAGAAGCCAGTTCCCTTGTCAAGGGCCTCCCCATGGGCACTAACCCTTGGGCATAAAGATTTTGGCTATGTCCCTGCCAAGAAGCCCATCACCAGCTGCTGAGGTGGGAGTTGGAGGGGCTGAAGGTGATGCTTTCCTCCCTCAGCAGAAGCATCTGCCCAGCACCTCCCAAGCAGGGAGGGGATGAAGGACTTGGCTGAGGAAGGAGATGCACCCCAGAAGGTGGATTTTTTCATGCCCTGTCAATTCCCCAAATGTTGGCCTGCTTGTCCAGATCAGCGTTTTGTAGAGTCCTAGCTCTGCTGTTGCAGGAAACTCAGCAACATCACCAGCCTCATGCAGAGAAACCATCTCTTCCTCTGCCAGAGCTGTCAGGTTTTGCTAGTGCTATAATAAGAATAAATAAAAGCCCTCAAATAAATAGGAAAAGATAAGGAGGCAGATAACTGTAATTCTCATGACTGACAGTATTACTCAGCTTAGACATTAACATTCTAGCTAAAGCTTTAAACCTTGGATTTACTGAGCATGCCTGTTATTAATTTTGCCTAGTCAGACTGCATTGCTAGCAGGTAGGTGTGTAATCTAAAAATGACTTTGAATTAGGTTATGAGTTAAGCATTGCAGAGACAATTATTATATTTTTTTCCAGGCTGCTGATGAAAGGCCTTGCAGGATTTATTATTATCCTTGTGAAGGTTTGGGAGGAGTGTTTACTGGATGGATCCATAGCCTGTGTAATTCTCCACATTCGTCTATTAAAATGATATCCTTAATCCTTGTTCCCTAAAGAAGTAACACCTAGCAGGTCCTCACTTCATATAACCCTGCTATGTCTTAAATCCTTTCTTTACAGATTTCCAACTGGAGATGATTATTCTTCATCCCTCTTGAAGAGGTTTCTGCTCTCAGCCAGGCTACAGCAACCACCAAGCCCTGCCCTGGAGGACAGGGACACCATGAGGGAGCCCCAGAGACCTTGGCAGCATTCCTCATGCAGGAGCTGCAGGAAGAGGCAGCCATAAACAAGAACGGGGATGTTTCCAGCTCCCTTCCCTTCTTCCTCTCCTCAGCTTGGTTGGAAAGTGGTGAGCTTTGAAGGGACTTTCAGTGAGATCCAAGGGGAAAAAAATAGAGAGCAATGGTAGAGCTTGATCCACCCAGTTATGGCTATAAATGGTAGGAGAAGTTTCCCCTTTGTGAAATCAGTGGCACTGAAGTTGTTTAACAGTATTTTATTAAATTATTAATATTATTGTTGTTGTTATCATCATAATTGCTCTTAGTATATTATTAGTGGTGGTGGTGTTTACTTATTAATTATACATGTAGACATATTTCTGTATTTTGGGGAAAAATTGTGTGGCCTGTTTTCACCATGCATATATATATGCATAGATATGGACAGAGGGAAGGAAAGCAACACCACTGCAAGCAGTCAAGAAGCAGCTCTCACCATTACTTAGCTAATCATATTTAGGTTAGATATTAGGAGGAAATTCTTTACTATGAGAGTGGTGAGACACTGGGAGAGGTTGCCCAGGGAAGCTGTGCATGCCCCCATCCTGGAAGTGTTCAAGGCCAGGTTGGATGGGGCCTTGAGTATGTCTCTGCCTAGGGCAGGGGGATGGGAACTAGATGATCTTTAAGGTCCCCTCCATCCCTGGCCATTCTATGAATCTATGATTACTGGGAGAGTACTTTTGTTCATGATGTTCTCTACCCCATCTGGACACATGGATAAATAAATTGCTTCACTCCCATGACAAGCCCATCGAACTCCTGCCAGGCTTTATGACTCTGCATTGACCTACCAGAATTCAAAATAGATTATCTTGGAGGCAAAAAAGCCTCGATGAATATGGAGGCTGTTATTTATTCTGTCTCATCTTTGTTTTAATGTCAGCGAAAATGAAAACACAATGGAATATAAAATTGCACTTTCCAAATGCAGACTCATAGTTTGAAAACCTGGCGTTAAGATATCATTTCTGCTAAAGTAAATAAAAAAATCCTAGTGACTTTATTGAGACAGGATTCCATACCTTAATATGCTTTAACATTAACCTGAGTGCTGCTCTGAATACCAAAGCTGATTTATTGGAAAGCAATACCAGGGCATGTCATACCAAGTCATTAAGATTACCCTGGCCTTATTATCACTCTTTCTCCTAACTGAATTTTAAAGATTAGTATTAGATGACTGCTCATATTAAGGATCCCTGTTAAAGGCAACCATGCACTTCATTTGAGTGCTGTTTTTTAAAGAAAATTCTGTTGATACACTTTACAACCACTACGTAAAAAGACCAAAGGACAAAGGTAGACTGAAAGAATATATTCTGAACTGTCAAATAGAAATACCCACCCTATGCCTCCTTAAACTTTTCTTTTATAATATTTTATTCTTTTCTCATCTGTTCCCAGATATTATAATTTTCAAATCAAGCCAAAGCTGGACTTTCATCAAAGAAAAAACACACATTTTTAAAAAAAACCCAAACAACAAAATGGGGATATTAATGATATGCATACATCATGATACTGTGATGTCTTAAAGCAGCTGTCAACAGAGCAGAAATTAGAATGGATGATAATGTTAAAGGCTAAAATGATGACAGCATATTTGCCTGCACACTTTGAGCTGGTATAGTGTGGGAAAGCAGTTGCTTGGGAAGTTGGCATAATTTCCTCGTGTTGTTTAAAACAGGCTTATGACTGCAGTTAGGTGTTACCATCAAGAGGACCTGTCAGTTTGTGGTAGTAGAGCTCTTTCTTTCGAGTGCACAGGGGAATACAGTGGGAATTGTCTCCTGGCTGCTTTGGAAGCAACAGTTTTCAGCAGAAACATTCAGTCATTTCTGTTTAATTGTAGTACACAGCTAAAGATTAAATTCTAGCCTGTCACTTCTAATTGCTTTTGCTTTGCCAAGGCTTTCTCAATTGATCAGTGACCTAATTTTTTTAAAATACAATTACTGTGGCACAACCATGATGCAGTACCTCTGGACATGCTCATTTGCCCCCTAAGGACATCCACTGTTCCCAAACCATAAATGTGGAGCAAGAAAATTGCCCAAGCACCATGAATCTGAGATTGTCATATGTTCCTTTGAAAAGGGCAGGGACCCTTAAACAGCATTTTGTGAGCTTTGGATCAGGCATGTGGAACCAGAAAGAGATCACAAGTCTTTTCAACACCTTTCAGTTGTGGATAAGCAGCTAAGGGAGTGCTTTAGTGTGCCCCAGTAGCACAGCTGAGCTTTGTCTCCTGCACAGCTCTTGTGTAGCCCTGTAGATCATTCCCCACCATCCATCCATTCCCTTCCAGCTCCTCCTGTACTGGCACTGACCAAAGCAACTAACTTTTTATTTAAGTTTTTGATGTCATTTATCACCACCAGTAATTAATTTAGGTCATCGTTGCTGTTGGTAGAGCTATTTTAGTATGTATTCCTTTCTTCTGCTCTTTTGTGTTTTGTTTGTCTGAAGTATATGGGTTTGTCTCAATGTGACATCTCTGTGCAAACATATGCATCTGAGGAAGGCAAAAGAGATTTATTGCATTTTGGCTAATACAGAGGAAAGGGGAAATTGCCTACATAATGAAACAGGAGATTCAGTTTTAACTATGTCGTTTCTCTCGTCTCCATAGTACTGAATACACAAACATAAAATATAGAATCTACCTCACCCTTCAAACAGATCAACGTACAATTAAACCCCACAATGCCTGACAACGTGTTGTCAAGTTGTTTAAGTAGTTGTTTCAGAATCTGACAGACAAACTTATAAACAAAACGTAGAGCACCAGATTGTGGGATGAGGCAGCATCATCACGTGGCTTCCTCAGTTATCTCAAAATTTGGAAAAGGCAAAAAAGTAGAGGAATACTTTTTCTCCTTGAATAAATAACAGTTTAATTACATTCTAGAAATAAAGTATGATGTGGTAGGAATACACTGGAAATCTTACAGAAATACTATTCTGCTACTGGTAGGTAAATGGTCAAAGCTACTTTTCATGACAATCTGAACAGTACTTGTGTACAAACTATTATACAGGTTGCTAATGAAAAATATTGCAGCAGTTGCAAGGATGTTACCAGCTCAAACAAACATCTAATGATACAATATTCTTCTAAGAGGAAGTAATAATGTTAGATTTACAGACAATAAAGAGTTATGTTCTCCACTTTGAAACACTGGAAATAAAAAGCTCAGGTAATTCAATTTCTTTACCTCATATTATCACAAGGAAAGATTTTCCTTTCACTACGAAACAGCATCCCAAGAGACCCTGTAAACAGTTTATTCAAAGGTAGTATTTGAGATGTCACAGCAATATCAACAATTGTCCTAGTCTACAATTACAGACTTTTTAGGCCACTGCTTGTACAGATGACATTTTTTTTTCCACTTATTTACATACATTCAGCCCAATAACAGCAGGTAAAATGCGCTGTCTATCTCACAACAGACACACTAAAATTGTCATTGAAAGGCCAGTGCAAGATGTGGATAGTGATTGCACAGCATTGAGGAGATAGTATTATCCAGATATACACTTAGACTGTTGAGAATCTAACTCTGCACACGTGACACAGATGGTTTCTCAGTAGATACGTGACACTTGGAACTGGTACATATACTTAACTGCAACTATTGTTGGTTGGTGGATGATGATGGTGTGGGTGGCTGTGGAACACAGTATCGTTTGGCTGTGCTATCACTAAGTGAAGGTAGGCAACGGCAAATTAGGAATACCTAAAGCTGAAGTTTAAACACAGCTTCTCCTGGAATGGCAGCAGGTTTTTCTAATGAGAGAGTAGTTCTACTTGGAGTGCAATGTGTAGGGAAATCGTTGCCACCTCTTTAATAAATGGTTCTAAGTGAACCGACACAGTTCCCAGAGCTTTAGAAAAACTCATTATGCAAATGAAGATACTGATGATAGACGGTAACGTTTCACAGGATGCTATTTCTTATTATATTGGTAAGCACCAAGTTAAGTGCCAAGACAGCCCCATTGTCCCATGATTTATCGCGTAAAATTTAGAACTTGAATGTACAACAAAGATCCACGAAGTCTGCATTTAATTCCCAAGAAGACAGTTTCAAAAATGGCTCTTAAAATACCTCTACATTTCAAGTGGGCTTTCCTCCCCTCCTTCAAGAGAACCCCTTTAGGATGGACTAGGCCTCGGTACAAGACAGATCTTTCAGGACGAGGACTTGTAACTCTTTTGGGAATCCTCTGCAATCTGCCAGTTCCAGCTGACTGCCACGGCCCCTTCCAGAGCATGGTGCCCTGTCCTACCACCCAAGGAACCAGAAGGGGAGGAGGAAAAGTACCCCTGTGTCTTCCAGCTACTGTTCAGCACCTCCGCTGATGAGATCTTTTAACACGTGCTCCCCCTGCCCCCTTGGAGCCACCTCTGTCCCACAGAGCCCCTGGCTGAAAATGGGCCAGGCTGTGCTACTGGCTGCTCCGGCCTGCACCGAGGTTTCAGAAACAACACGGGGACACCACGGTGACCAGAGAACCTGGGCTGCTGCCCCTCTCTCTCCTGATGTCACCCTGAGGATGGGTGTCAGGGCAGAACGGGTTTGGCTCCACTCGCCTGATGCCATGGAAGGAGCCACCACCCCTCTTGCAGCAAGCATCTGGCAGCTAAGGGGCTGAGCCACCTTCTGCAGCTATTTTGGCAGAAGTCAGCCAGAAGAAGGGTGAGAAAATAGTCCAAAAAAACAAGGCAGCAGAGAAGAGGACCCCAGACCTTCTGATTCAGACCAGCATTACAGAATATTGCCGCCTCACAGACTATCCAGGAAAACACTCCTTGTGAAAGTCCCAGGCTGCAGAAACAATGCCACCACAGAACAAAGTCAACATTTTCCTTCTAACTTCTTTCTCCAAGCTGATGGTGTCAAACCTTGTATCCTGGCTTCACAGTGAGACTCAACTCATTTCAAACAATCATCAGATTTGAATATGACGGCCTTAAAACAAATTACCATTTATTTCTGACTTTCTCGATTTTCAGGAACACCAACAACAGCCACTGCAGTTGTCAGTGCAGGCTCATGCTGTGCTCTGCCTCTTTTGTTTCCCCTTATTCTCAAGTACAAGGTTGCTTTCTCTAGCACGTCAACACACCTCTCAGAGTGGATCAGGATGTTCTTAGTACGGTACTTTCATCAGTAATCAGTTGGAAGAACTCAATTTTAGAAACAGAATTCATGTGCAAAGCGTGCAACAAGAAATACAGTTTACATTTGGTCAAAGTGTCCTATCTTAGTTATGCTACCATGACTCACACTGATTAGTATACTTACACACACACACGCACACACACACACGTACACACACAGATATTTATTTATATACACGCTCACACAATAAGAAAATGTCTAAGTCTGACAGTATTTCCTCCTCTTTTAGCGAAGACAGGAGTTTGGCATCCCAGGTTCTGAATCTGCTTAAACCTGGGATACAGGAATGTGACACACTTCAAGTATACATCGACTGCACAGTGATAACATCGCACACTGAGTCTGACACATGCTGTCTTCAGCGGTCCGGCACCAGCACGTGGCTTAAAACCAGTTGCTGGTTAAAGGAGGCAATATCCAGGACCTTCACTTTTCAGTGTTCATATTCACATAATGCCCAAGAGGAGGGCAGTCGTCTGTACAACCATCAATGTCCTTCTGTATAAACGCAGTGGTATTTAAAAGTCTGAACCAGTGCATTCCTCGCTCACTTTCCTCCTCTATTCCTCTGTTGCTGTTACTCTCGTATGCATGTGAAAGTAAAAGGCAGTGGGGAAATAACTTTAGTAGAACACAAAGCCTCTCCTCTAAGTCCACAGAAGACCACCAAAAGTGTAAAATTTCCAAAATAGCTCATAGGAATTCTTCAAATACACTAAGTGTTTTCAATGGGGTTTACATATCACAGTTCACATTATTTCCACGGAAGTCTACCTTATCACTTTGTTTAATCAGACAAATATCAAGAACACACAATAAAACAGCATACAATTCACGGGACACGACACGTTTTACAAAACTTCTAAAACTCAGCACTGCCGCTTTTGGAAAAAATCAAAAACTCCTATTACTTACAGACATGAAATATACTTCACATTGAAATGAACAGCATGATTACAAGGATTTTTGTCTTATTTATGATATTGGTTAGGATGCATTAGGTCTCAATTAGGTTTCACAATTTTTCTTCATACCCCCAAAGGGAAGCATCACGAACCTGGTATTTTCTCTGTGCTCTTTCAGGAAACTTACTACTATTCAGTAAACACTTTTTGAGAAAAAAAACCCAAACCTTTGAAAATTTAGCTTGAACCCCTTCTTGTAAAACCCGAAGAACCGGCTGATGGAAATGCTTTTAACACAATCATCAGCTTACAATGACAAAATAAAAAAAATAAAAAAAAAATTACAGGAGGGCACAAACACGTTAAGCCATGGGTTTGGTTTGTTTGTTGTTGGTTTTTTGTTGGTTTTTTTTTTTTTTTTTTTAAACTAACTCCTTTTCTCACAACGCTGAGAAGTCTCTGACTTACAACGCTTCGGCAGTCGTGTCCGTGGAGACAGACATGGTAACTTTGGCAATCTTAACTGTGCTCTTAATGCAGCTCTCGGCAGCCCTGTGCACGTTCCCCGCGTTGTTGGCGTGTTTGTGCTGGCAGTCAGACTCCATGCTGTTGTCCAGGGGCTGCGCGGTCCCTTCGCAGGTGGGGAACATGCTGCGGAAGGCGTGTCGCAAGTCCTTGCTCCTCAGAGCGTAGATGATGGGATTCACTGTGGAATTCAGCAAACAGAGCATGCTACAGAAGGCAAAGATAGTCTTGACGAGCTTGTTCATTTTCCCAAAGACGTCGTACACCATGATGGCGAGGAGAGGGCCCCAGCATATGATTAAAACGACTAGGATAAGGACCAAGGTTTTGGCTAACCTGATGTCCATACGAGTTTGATCGGGCCTAGTGATCTGTACCTTACCATCCTCCGTGGACTGAATGATTATGCTTTTCTGCGTGCCCCGCTGAATCATGCGCACAGCGTGGCTGTGGGCCTTCCACAGTATGTACATGTAGGCATAGACAATGAACAGCAAAAGGACGCTGGTGACCCCGATCCAGAACATCAGGTACGTCTCGTCGATGAGAGGGAATATGTCCGAACAAACGGAGTTGAGCTTTTTGCAGTTCCAGCCAAGCAGAGGCAGGACGGCTATGACGATAGCGATGGTCCACATCACACAAAACGCTACGACAGCCTTTGGTCGGGTAACAATCCTTTTGTAAGCTAGAGGCCTGTGTATGGAGATGTACCTGTCTATTGCCGTGAGGAAAAGGCTACCTACGGAGGCGGTGAAGGAGGCTGTAACTCCCCCCAGTTTGAACAAGAAGACGTTGGGGCTGTCCTTCCGGTGGAAAACATGGAAATCCACAAAACTGTAGACAAAAATCACGCTGCCCAGGAGGTCGGCCACGGCCAGGCTGCCGATGAAATGGTAGGAGGGTCTACACCGGAGGCTGCGGGAGTGGAGGATGACGCACAGGACGAGGAGGTTCTCTAGGACCGTGAAGGTGCCCAGGGTGAGGGACAGCACAGCGATGGCCAGCTGCTGGCTGGGGTTCAGGATCATAAAGCACTCCATATCCATGAAGTTCTCCCCACACTGTATGTTCTCCTCATTATCCTTAAATGTGGACAGGGACTTGTTGTAAAACTCGGTGATGTTGACCTGATCTGAGGGAATAATGCTCAACAGGGGATCATCTCCTGCAGTCATTTTTTCTTGGAAAGGATCACCCCTGAAGGAAGAGAGAGGAAACTTCTGGGGATAGTACCCCAGCTTGGATGCCATGTCGCCCTTCATGTCTTCGTACTGGATATCGTTGGAGCCCACGTAAAGGAGATCTGTCGTGATTGTGCGGAAAGTTGTATCTGCGAGGCCATCTAGGACTGACTTCATAACCCCGGGCTTGTTGGTTTCAGAGAGACTTGGGAGAGGGAAAAGTGCATCAGAGGTATTCCTAGAAGGGGAAGAGATCAGACAGCGTTAACATAAACAGGGAGACAAACTTCACAAACAACTTAGT
Organism: Heliangelus exortis; assembly: GCF_036169615.1. NCBI lineage: Eukaryota > Metazoa > Chordata > Aves > Apodiformes > Trochilidae > Heliangelus > Heliangelus exortis. Next base: position 79,239,004 of record NC_092424.1, on the reverse strand, counting down.
TGAATTGTGTCAAACCAAATCGACCTTTCTGTTACATTAAGTGCACATCGAGCCTTTGCCATCTGTGGGAATCAGGGCGAGTCAAAAAAAAGAAAGGTTCAGAAAGAAATCACCTGGATTTCCCTAGAACGGATTTACACTAAGAAGCGATGCAAAAATTGGAGGCACAGGGAACTAAGTATTCCACAGGAAAGTAATTTTCATTTCTCATCAAAACGTTCTGAGACACTACCAGAAAGATATTTTTCTCTAGATGTGGACTTGGCTTCTGATGGCAAAGTACCTTGAAGACCAATATTCCTCAGGCTTGCTTCATTTGGATAATACCAAATGCCACTGCAGGAGAAACATTAAAATGAGTCATCACCTTCATTGTTTTTCTTTTAAACAGCACCAAGGGTTTTGGAAACCTGATAACAGAGAGGGAACAGTGAAAGAGCCATGCACGCTAAGCTTCCCAGTTCACCCAGTCTGCCTGGATATTCACATTACCCTGCTACAGCAATTTGCTGAATGTGTTATAGAAAATTTATTAGCAAGGTGTTTCATCTACAAATATAGGGATAGATACAGCTTCATTACTCTATTCCTTCTTTCTGCTAAACATACCAAGGAAACTAGGATGTCTGAACTCCATGGTTGTAACACAGATTCAGATTCAGATTCAGATTCAGATTCAGATTCAGAAAAGGTGACCAGCACTGCCAAGTCAGTAAATGCATCAGGGATCCATTCTGTGTGGATCAGAAGCCTCAATCAGAACAGTTCACTCTTGCCCAGAAAAACATAGCACCAAGTTTGGGTCAGAGTGCAGTTCTGGACACAACTCCAAGCAAAAGGGTCCAGGAAGCACAGATCCATGGATGCGAGATGCACAGAAGTGTAACTCATTCCACTGGGGACACTCTCAAGAACATTCTGTCCACTCAGAAATCAGGACCCCAGCAGAAGGTCTCCAGGTAGCCAGTGGTCTCCAAGTCTCATCATGCCCACCCTTTGCTCATGGAAGGTGATTGGTTGTAGGGTGCAACACCTGGTCAAGGGTACCCTCACCAGCATCCGAGCATCCCACATGCATCAACAAGTATGACAGATCTTACAGCTCTTCTTATGCTATGCTCCTTTACCTAACTTTGCCCAAGTAATATTCACTGGACATCTGTTTTATCCTCCAAACACCAGGGTGGCTGAGAGTGGTCCGAATGCAAGTAAGAAACAGAATAATCGCTGCAGATATTCTGCATCTGCTAAGGGACATCTTGATGATAACACCAGCAACAGGAGCAAAAGCAAGCTTTTTCATACTTTTAGAATGGAGGAAATTGTATGTGACACCCAAGAAATTCCAGGTGCCATATACAGGCTTGTACTGACTTAACCTCTTCACTTTACATCTGAAACAGCTATGAAAGGCCATGGGAGATAATCTGCCAAAACCCTGAGCACTGATCACCTCAGCTCCTGCAGAGGAGACCTGCACAGTAGGTACCACAACTCGGTTTTCCTTACAATCAGAAGATATCATGAGCATTTCCACAAGAAGCAGAGATCATCTGGCTGATATTTATGCTGCACTTACACATGGTACCTGAATACTCAGATAGTTTGTCCACAGTTCATTAAAGTTTTCACTTGATTCAGTGGGTCTGGACACTGAGTGTTAAAGGAATTATAGAAACTTAGATCTCCAGAGGACACTGCAACTCCAGTGCTGCAAACAAGGATGAGTATAAACAACCTCTGGGATAGTCTATCACACATCACAAACCCTTGTTGTGTCAGCTTTTGCAGTTGTAACAAGGTAATTAGATGGCCAGACAACAGGAAGGAATTTAATTTTGAGGGTCTGAGCAGTGAGAGAGAGAAATGTCACTGAAGCACATATTAAAAATGAATAACAATAATCTAATATGTAATGTACTTTTCATCCACAAGGTGCTTTTACAACTGTTCCTAATAGAATTTGCAGATGTTACAGGTTGCAAAGATGACCCTGCTGACAACTGACAAATCCCTGCAGTGGGTGAAGTCTGGCAACTTTAAACTTGGCATTATAGCAGCAATTTAGAACCAGAAGCAAAGAACGTGTCATTCACTTGAAAACTACCCAGAAATATTAAATAAATCAAGTAGTATTATAAACATGTAAAGATGGCTGTTACTCCAGCTTATTCCTGAGACAAAAAGACAACCATTTTAATGATTAAAGACAAAGCCCCATGTTGAGAAGATTGTTTGAGCAAAGCTTAAAAAAATTATATGCAACAGAGCACTTCTGCTAGACAGACAAACAAGTTGTTATGAGGTAGCTGGTCCCTGCTGGAGTCATGTTAAGTACAGACCTCCTCAGAATAAGGTGCAAGTCACCCTTCAACCCTTACCTTTGTTTGAAATACAAATGAAAGAACACAAATTCCTCCGTGCTCTTCTGAAGGTGGCAGCGAGTTATGTGGCAATATGACTATGCATGCATATGCTATGCTAACAACATAGTTAATGGGATCAGGAGAGGCAAGTCTTACTTTGAATTTCAATGATTTTTTTTCTCCCTCTGTATTTTTACGTTGAGATTATTACAGTAATTTCCACCTTATTGTCTCTGCAAAGAGAGTTTTCTCTGAGAGTCCTTGGGAGTTCATTAGTGATGTAGTTTAGGCTTCAGGGGATGCAGCTGACATTAATTTTGTTTTTGTTTGCTGCTGGGAATATCATAATTGGAAATTTCTAGCAGTATATGTGCATGCACCTATTGAAGTAGTAGTTGATTTTTATTAAAGTTGCAGTAAAAAAGCCATTCGCCTCATCTGGAACTGCACTTTACTGAGATTTCGTTTATTTTAATTTAGATACAAGCTTGGCCCGTTTTAAGTTAGACAACTGAAATGTGCTGAAGTGATCAGCAAAGTTTTTCCATGGCTAAACAGTGCAACCAAGACCAGACCTTTGGCACCAATGTTCTCAGGAGAGTCCAGGTCACAGATGTTGCATGATTTGACACGGACTGAAGAGCCGATCATGTGGGGGTAGTGGTTTGGTTTCTGGTCTTTTTGTTTAGTTAGGTGGATGTGCCAATGTCACGCAAATTTGGGCTCTGAACTCTTCTGTCCAAACCTGGAGCAGAGAGGAGACACTGCCCAGAAGAGCAGGACACCATGCTCCACGTGGCCACATCACTTTTTGCAGTTGGCATCAACACAACTCAAACTTGTATTGCTTGAGAGCCATTAACATCTCTACATTAAATACTCCAGGAGCCTTTTAATTGACTCCCTAGTGGACAAGGGTCCCCTGCACAGATCCCTCCTCTCTGGACAGGGCTGAGGTGACCTCCATGTGCTGCACCAAGGTCACCTTGGGGGCAAGGTGGGAGCTGAGGAGCCCCTCCTGCCCTGCCAAAAGCTGCTCTTCCAACAGAGCCTTTGAGTCTGTAAATCTCTCAGTTTTGTCCCTACTTTGAAGGAGCTATACTACCACAGTCATTTTAAAATGGCTTTAAAAAGAACTAAACATTGATGAAAGATGAGGAAGAGCCCATCCTGATGCCAGCACTTAAAATTCTAAGTGTATTTCCATGACTACGTGTAGCAACTCACAGTAAGTAATGATCTATGATTACAGGTAAGGATTAAAGAATAGACAAAAGCAACACACATCTTTTATCTTGAAGACCAAAACCAGAAAACCCCCAGCTGAACACCACTCTGGATTTTTCTCCCATCAGCCAGTGGCTATTGATGGGCATGGCCAGACCAGCTCTGCAAAGTGACTGCCACTAGATGGAGTGGCTTGTACAAGCACTCTGCTTTACTGACTGCAGAGACCTGGATTTAACTTCCTCTGGCTCTTTTCTTTTAGCCTGCTTTAGTGTGGTTCAGACATAGGAGGTGTTAAAACATCAGATGAAAGTTGAAGACACGAGTTTGTAAGGCTCTGCCCTCCAAGCAAAAGAATTAGTTAAGAGTTGAGAGGGCAAGTCTTACTACTGCCCTCCACTGTATGGTTACAGATGGCCTTAAAAGAAGCTTGGATGCTTCTTGGAGTACAAAGACCCATTGGGTAAAATATGAAATATGTAATACCTAAAAGGCTGGTAACTCATCTTGAGCAACAGGGAGAATTGTACTTCCCCTGGACTTCTTGTTGGCCCAGAGGACTGGTTTACTTAGGGAGCACGAACATCTCTTCATTAAAATGCTATGTTCTCCCTTCCATTCTGGGGGAGAGGGAGGTTGGGAAAGTTTTTATCATTGTCTAAAGAAAGGGCTTAATTTATTATAATTTTCAAATCAGGGTGATTGATAGAGCAATTGTAATAGCCTGAATAGAAACAGTGAATATTTGCCTTCTTCCTCAGGAAGTAATTATGAGCAATACAATTATGCTACTGATAACTGCAAAAATGTTGACGTGGCAAGAAAAAGAATCAACACAAGAAAGGGAAATCTGCAATCAAACCTTTCTAGCTTCTCTTTTAGAAAATATTTTGATCTCCTGGTCTATACATTTCTTCTATGATACCCACAGTTAATTAAGAACAGGGGAGTGGACAGGTATAAATGAAACATAGCTTCTGACTGCACAAAAATATGTAAATTAATTCCCCCTGCTTTCATGTTGTAAGGCTTGTTTCAGAGGGCTTTATCTTCCAATAAGTTTGCATAGTACCCAGTACACTGGGACTCCTACCAAACCAGGTTCACAAAGTACCAACACAGGATAAACTGCAGTAATTTATACTTGTGTGCAGTCGGCTGAAAAAGTGTGAGAGAAATGAGCTCTACCATAGTAACTGTTGGCCTCCAGGAATTAGAACTGTCCTATAAAATGAAAATTTATATGGCTAATAATTACCTTATCCCATATGGCTACAAACAATACTGCCTCGAGGACAGACCAAGGTTTCTAAGCCTTGGAGAAAGAAATATGCAGGCTGAGAAATGGCACTCTAAGACTCAGTAACACCAAGCAAGGAAAAAAAACCACTCTGGTGAGAATGTGAAAGCAATGTTACCCCTATCCTATTTACTGTTTTACAACTTCATCTCCAACACTGTGCTACTCCTAGACTATAAATGGCAAATATGCTGTCACTGCTAATTCAGGAAAACTTGCATTTGCTTCTGTGAATTTTCTAATGTTTGAGGAGTAGGGAAGGAGCATGGGCACGAGAGGAGCAAACCAGGGATGCTACCTTCTAGTTACAGCAAGGCACTATCAGCTACGGGGTAAACTAGGGCGTGCAAGTACTGAAACAAATTTTGTTCTTATGTAACATGATGGTATCTTTGAGTCTTAATTAGCAAGGAACCACAGCTACGTGGTTAGTTATGTTAATTAACATACCCTTTGCACACTAGCAGGATAGGGGCTGGATTGCTCTAATTTGAGGGCAAACTGCCCCTACCTGACAGCACTCAGCATCCAGAAGCTGACAATCTGAACAGCAAAACCAAAACAATGGGGAAAACAGAACATTAATCACCAACCAACAATGTTTTTACAAGAAAGAACATTATTTCTTCCCTCTAGAGTTTTGTTGGTGAGATGTGTGTCCCAGTTTTACCACAGGTGACTTGCAGGCACAGAGGAAAAGGGGCTGGTGTCTTAATCTTTCAACAAGCCAGGGCATGTGCTTGTCAGGATCAGATGGGTTCAAAAGTGAGGCTGAAATCCTGCTCTGTTTGCTACAGGCAAAGTAGCCAAACTTTTGCTCCTCTGCAAGCCAGGTGAACCTGCTGGCAGCCTCTCAGCTCTGCTGCCCGTCTCCAAACTGCTCGAGTTGTTTCATGTTGGATCCAGAGTCAAACAGCAGGAAATCAAAGCACCAGGGTGCACACCTGGCAGGTGAGAGGCTTAGCATGAAGCCCTTTCTCTGAATTCAGGGAGCCAAGGATGTGCCTCCCACATCCCACCCTGCAATAGGGGAAGGAGCGGGGGCAGCTGCCCCGTCTGCCTCTGGAAAATCCCCAAAGCTCCCGAGTTCACTTGAAACACCTCAGCTTTTAAAATACAACCCCTCACACACACACATTTCCTACCAAGCCGGAGGCAAGATGAATACTGAAGACACAAACCAGCAAAGGGGCTGTAAGGGTCATGTTAATGGGAAACTACAGCTGCCTGATGTGCCTGACTTTGGAGAGAAGGGAGAGGAGGTGGCTCTCTTAAAGCAACAAAGAAGACATCGTGAACGTGGGCTTTTAACATCTTTCAAAGTTTACTTTACACATCTTAATTTCATTTAAAGGCAGCACTTTGGGAGAGGATGAAGATGCTTGCTGAAGTATGAAAAGCTCAGATGAGAGGGAAACGGAGAAGCAAGAGAGAGCTGGTATTTGCTTAAAATCAGCTCCAGTTTAAGGACACATTTCCCACTAGAGCAGAATCAACAAGTAACACAAGATTAATAAAATGCTGTGGTATATATAATTTAAAGAAAATGGAAGAGAGGTCATTGAACTGGGGAATTTTATACTCTCAAACTTTTTCACAGAAGGGTTTATCTTCGATATAAATATTGCAACAAAAATTGCTTAATTTCCTGCCTCTTTTCTAGTAATTTCCTAATGCCAAAAGGTGCAGGCACTTATTACTTCTAAGCAGAACTGACATAAATGTTAAATGGAGACAGAGAAGCCCGGTCAAATGCAAAAGAGATTGGGGCTGAACACTCAATCTCCTGGAAGTACCTAGAAGAGACAGCAGCTTAGCACATATCGTGTAGTTGAAGGGAGAGAAGTCATTTGAAAGAGCAGAGAAGAACATAAAAGACCCAGGCACCACTGGATGCTAAATGCTAAAGGTTCCCAGAAGCATGAAGATGAAACTGAGGGAAAAACATATTTATTAGGAAAAAAAAACAAACAGAGAGAAGCACTCCAAGAAAATAGCTTTCATGTAATAGTTAGAACAAAACAAAAAAGGTTAAGAATTTGTTGCAGCAGAAGTATTAGTGAACTTTATTAAAAGACTAAGGTAGCAAAACATCAGGCTCCAGGGAGAACTCTCATAAACTGCAGAGTGAATGTCTGACTCCTCCTTCCCCCGCAACAAGCTGTGGCTCTAACAAGTTTTAATCAAAGCCTGTGACAGAGCAAGGAGATGGTGAGAGCAAAGGTAATGTGGGTTAAGTGACTGGTATGAAAGGCACTGGGAGGAGACAGAATGACTGTCCTCACACAGGGAATAAAATGTCTTGAGGTGAGATAAGAGCAAAGTGGTGAAAGACAGGAAGACCCAAGTGGAAGGAGCCCAGGGAGGCAGGGGATGCACATTTTAGGGAAAGAGAAGAATTGCTTTTGCAGCTGGCTTGGGGAAAGCTGATCATGTGAGGGAGACAATTCATGAGAGAAAGCCTCTCTCCTCTTCCAAGCTATGGGAACTTCAGAGTCACCTCCATAAAGTGAAGGATCGACCTAGTGGGACTTTCAGATCTCCCCGTAAAGAAAGAACAGACTCACTGCTCTGCAGGCAATGACTTGCTCTTTTCAAAGTCCAATTCTGATCTGTATTCAAAAGGCAAAAGAAGGAAGGAGCAAAGGGCTCTCATCCTCAGTAAGGTCACAGAAAAAGACAGCGCTGTATGCACGGACACATGGGACCAAGCTGGGGACACTCGGGAGTGATCAGTTGAGCAAAACTGGGCAGGGACATCAATAAAAATAAAACTGCTTAAGGAAAACAAAGGACAGGACACAGACCTCAGAGGTGGAAAGGAAGACAGAGAGCTCAAATGAAGCCACTAAATGACCCATACAGCAGATAAACACACCAAAAGAGGAAAAGGGAAGAGGGGTTTACAGGCAGTGACAGAAAGTTAGTGCACAGATGGTCAGCAACACATTGCAAAGCAACATTCCTTCTTCCTCAGCCCTCAGGAGTCTAATGCTCCCGAAAATTGTTATCAGGCCACGAAGTATTGGCAGTGCTCATGAGCTAGGACAGAAAGGCTTTTGGTAAATGTGATGTCCCACGCCATCAGCATTAGCCAAGGATGAAAATAAGCACTCCAATTAAAAAATGTAAAACATTCTTTCATTTCTGGAGCTGCCTGGCCTTTCACAAAATTTAAATAAGCTCAGATAACTCTCTTCACAGCTACATTCAGAATATAATGATATTCAAATATACTGCCTTCACACACACAAACAACTTGTGAAATTATTTGCCAGCATATTAAGCCACTACACCAGATTGCTTGGCAATGGTGCATGTCTTCGAAATATGCAGATGCTTTTTTTTTTTAAAAAAAAAGGAGAGAGGGAGTAAAGATGAGACATGAGAAAGAACTACAGTAGAATCTGATATAGAAGTAGCCAGTTCAACAAATTGCAGAGAGATTCCAACCAATATCACATCAGATTTGGAGAAATGGTTCAAAGATCCTGAGGGATGAGTTATGACTTTTTATTTGTATGTGTGTGTGTGTGTGTGTGTGTGTATATGTATATGTATGTATATATATACTTCTATGCATAAAGTTACAGATAAGACATACACAAATACATAGATATGCCTAGAGGAGCAACTATGCAAATTCTAACAAACTCTGCAGTAGTGTTTCTCATGTGGAAACTCAAATTCCTGGAGCAGGAGGACAAGCAGACAAGCTAGAAGTGTAGGTAGAAAAATTAAGGCAAGATGAGTGCTGAGTGAATTCCCCAGTCCGCAGTCTTCCTGAGGAAAAGCAAGAATCTAAAATGAGTACATCTATCACAGAGATTCTGTAACAATTATTTTGCAAGTATATATACACACAGGTACCTGTATACACACTCCAAACCCATTCCACATCATTTTCCAGGTACGTGCATAGTCTGGACCCTAGTGCTTCATTGTTTTGAACAGAGGCAGAATTGGCTAAACACGATTTCTAAGAGCATATTTCACATATTCACTGCAGTGGGAGGGTGGGAGCCCCCCAAGCTCCTAAGCACAAACTTGGAAAGGTTTCCTAAAATGCAGAAATATGAAAATTACTCCAACAAGGACATGAAGGGAACTGATGGTACTCCCTATGGAACTTCTCCTTCTCAGTACTTTGCAGTGAGTAAGCATGCCTTTCGTAGGAAGAATATAGAACTTCCATGAAACAGGTTAACACAGGATGAGATATAATTTGATGCCATCTAGCCTTGATCTACTCAGAGACAACAACAACTGAAATGAATAAAACCACCCACTTCCACCAGCCAAAGTATAATGAGTAACGTATTAACACACACAGTAGTGAGACACCTATTTTATCTGTAATTAGGATATTGTAATTAGGTAACTTGATCAAAAAAGGATGTTCCTAATGAAGACAGGCAGAACCAGGCTTGGTGTGTTCCTCACCATAATACCCCTGCATAAGGCACAAATGGCAGAATAAAATGTGCTCCAACCTTATGTTGCAAACCCAATCATTTTTCATGGGCAACAATGGCACCTTCGGGAAAAAGAAGAAGAAGAAAAAAAAGTTCTTTCTAACGAGAAATTGATTTATAAGTCATTATAACCATTTCAAAAGGACAGGTCGTGGCTGGTTTCAGCAATCATTAACGAAGCCACGCACTTTCAAAGAACCTGAGTTCTGGGGGAGGAAATTCTTATCCCACTGACAGCAACTGGATGTGCCCTTTTTGCAGCACTACAGCGACAGTGTAGAAATGGAGATGTAAAGACCAGAACTAAGAAGACAGGTTGACACATTTTTAACTTTGCATTAATAACAAATGCTGCTGCTGTCTATTCTGGCACACTTGCAAGCTTGCTTTTAAGTACAAGGGACTGGCATGCATTTCTACTATAGATAGCAAAACAAGAGCAGCCTTGTTATGATTAAAAGGGTCTATTTCCCTCCGCCTTCTGTCTTCTGTGTCCATCTGCACAGCTGCTTTGAACTTGGCCAAGTCCCAGTACTAGGGTCTCCCGCAGTACATATTTTAAATCAGCAGCAGACTGTGTGAATTTGCTGCTAAAGAAGAGAAAAATCTCCAAAATCTCATTTAAATGGTCAGTGAGAGGTTTTGTGGAACATTGGTCATTTTATATAGCTTGAACTATTTGGGAAATTGCAGTGAGACACATCTAAAATAATTTACTCTTTCAGGAGTCTCGGATAAAGCCAATATAGACATCTGCAAAGAAATGAAGAGCTGTCACTGTTGAGAAAAATGAATTCTGCAGATGCCTAGGTAGCTGACAGCACTGCTAGAGAGAGGTCACAAAGTTTACATCAGAGAAGTTACAGGAATTTCTTTTAAAACACGCAGAAGTAGAAGAACTAGTGAGAGGAACACTAGTGAGAGGAGTGCATGAGACCTGCAGAACCAGGAATGGCAACATATTTGTAAAATTACTGGATAATATTAAGTGAATATAAGGGTTTGGGTTCTCCTTTGCCTCTTCATCTCCTCACCTACCTCTGCACAATAGAAATGAAAGCCATCCCAGCTCTCCCTCTTTAGTGCGTAACACTTTGAGAAACAAAATTCCCAGTGGGATGACAGTCTGCAAGCATTTTGGGATGGCCACATTAAAGGCTGAAAGCCAGAAATTACTTTTAAACAATAAAAATATAATTTAATTTGTAAACTTTAGGTGCCCAATCAGAAACCTGTGAACAGAGAAAAGGGGGAGAAAAGCTTACATTGGCTGAGACCTGCCATTCCTTCAAAAGAGCATGAAAGCCATAATGGGGTCTTTTATGCAACTGAGCTAACATAATTCACCAGACAACAGTCAGGATCAAAGGCACCCAAAGACTCCTCACAATAGTATAACCTGCTTCCTCCTTCACCTTGAGTTTTGTCGGTATTTTATTTGATTACTGTGGGTTTAGGTGTTATCCAATGGTCACTAAGGCAAACTGACAGCAAATACAGATAATTTCTTTACCTGGACAACTTTTTTTCCCCCCTGGCAATAGATGCCTGCTGGCTCAGTCAAACAATTACTGCTTTTATCAATTCTGCTTTAAAATGTTTTTATTCAAATGGTTCTGCCTCTCATGCCAAAGACCAACAGATAATAAAGCAATGCTGCTCCTCGTTGCTACAAAACTAATTTTAACCTCAAGCAAATCAGGAATTACACATTCATCTTCTAAACTGTTCGAAGATGTTGCGTTCGTTTCTTTTGCGGCTGATTTAATAAACTCTGCCTGCATAATAAATACTCCTATAATAGTCATAGGCTTTTTCTCCTTTCTTAGGAAGAGAAAATCCATACTGATAGTTGATATAAGGTGTCATAAAAAAAGAATTAATCACGCCCAAGTAATTTTTGCAATGTTTCTTATTTTGTTATTAAATATCATATTAAATATCACTCTGATCCTTTGCATAATCTTGGTACATGTGAACAGCAATGCCACCCCCAGCAGAGAATGCTGTATTCCTTTAAGAAAAGGTGAACAATAACAATGAAAAGAAGACGAAATATCTAAAGAAAACAAAAAAAGAAGGAACATTTAACTGGTTCAAAAAGCCCCATTACATTTCTTATAAACAAACAACTTGTACTCAAGGAGGAGTATTTTGCTAACTGGCTCTGTGTTATCTATGTACCTTTATCTTCTCAAAGAAAACAAGCAGAAACTGTGAATATGAAAATACACAGAAAATAACACTGATGAGAATTTCAGAGAAAGAAGGAAAACTGTGGACTTCATCTTCTGACACCATTTCACTTAATCAAACTGAAAACACGGTAACGAGCTCTCTCCTACCAAAAAGGCTTGGCACCTACCTCATCCAGGGGTGTTCTCAATGGAGATTTGCAGACGTCTTTGAGACAAAAAGATGCCCATCTAAAATAAGACCCTCTGGTTACTCCGAATTATTTCTCGACAGCTGAAGATTTCACACGACAAACACTGCGTGAAGTTTAAAAAGCTCACTCTTTTTCAGCTGTTTCCCACCCAAGACCTCCGAACGTCAGGCAAAAACAAAACAACCGAACAACCAGAAACCCTACCGGGATATTCTGAAGGTGCTGGACGTCTGAGTGACATCTTTTAGCGGAACATCATTGCGCACAAAATCACGAACCGCCTTTTATTTCGGTTACAGCCCCATCGGCAGAGTTTGGGGAGGGAACATGCGGAGGAAAACCGGGGCTGAATCCCACCCGCTGTAAATCACCGGTGGGGCAGAAGAAGAGGAGAAACCTCCGATGTCAGATAAGGTCCTGCGGGGACCTGGGAGGCTGCCCGCTCCGCGCACAGAAGAATAGACGCGAGTTAACCATAAGGCCACCGGCCCCCCGCACCTCCGCCCGCTGCCGGGCTGCCCTCCTCCTCCGGCCGGGATCAGGAAAGCAAACACCGCACCTCGGGCCACCGGGTTTTCCCGGGTGGCCGCCGGGCGACCTCCAACTCTTCCCCAGCCGCCCGCGGGGCCGTGCCCGGGGCAGGGGCGAGATCCTCGCTTTCCTCGCTCCCCTCAGCAGCGGGTCCCGGGGACGGTCACTCCCGCAGGCAGCCGCCTCCACTCCGGTCGCTCCGCCGTCGGGGCAGGCGGTGTCAGCCCCCGGACACCCTTCCTACCCACGCCGCCAACAAACTTTGAGGGGAGCGGCGGCTCCCTGGCCCCCGGCCGGGGGGGCAAACGCCGCACCCTCCCGCCTCCCCGCCCCGCGCCCTCCTTACCCTCCGCACGGCACCGGCCACGTCCCCCGCCTGCTCCGGCCGCGCCGACCCCCGGCAGGGAGCGGGAGCGCCGCCCCGCCCGGGCACCCCAGCACTGGGGAGCGCCGAGGAGGCGGTGCCGGCGAAGGGAAGGAGGAGGTGGGAGACTTCTCCCCCGGCTGCCTTCCCTTCTTCCCTTCCCTCCCCTCGGCGCCTCCTCTGCGACCACCGCCGCCCTCGCTCGCCCGCCTCAGGCGGTGCGCCGGGCTCCGCCGCCCCGCCGCTCCATGTGCCGCCCGCCCCCCCAGGCCGCCGCCCCCGGCCCTCCTCCGCCGCCTCCGCCCGCCGCCGCCTCGGCGCGGGGAGGCAGCGCGGGAGCCTCCGGGCGCCCGGCGCGGCTCCGGCACACGCCGCCGCCGCGTCCCCCCCCCAGCTTTCCGCCCCTCTCCGGTCCCATTTATGAAGCCCGTCTCCCATCACGTGTCAGTGTGCCTTTTGTCCCGGCCCTGGCAGCGCCGAGGGAGACGGGCGGCGGCGGCGGCCAAACTTCGCCCCGGGGGAGGGACAAGGGGACACCGGGGGACACCGCGGGGGACGGGCGGGCGAACGGCGGAGGAGGGCGGACCCCGACCGCGCCGTCCGGCTCGGGCCATGCCCAGCGCCCCCGACCGCTGTTCGCCCCACGCCCCGCGGTGGGGCCGTGGATGATTAATGGTGATCAGCCCCGTCGTGCCCAGCGCTTCGCCGCGGCGTTCCGCCGGGCGCAGGGGAGCCGGGCAGGAGGAGGCGGAACGCGGGGCCTCCAACCAATGTGGACGGCAGCGCCTCCTCCGGCCCGCGGGGGCGGACGGCGCCTCCCCGCCGCGGGGCCCGGCGTGGCTTCACGCCCTGTCCGCCCCATACGGGGGTCAGAGGAGGCGACCTACGGCAGTCGCCGGCGTGGCGTGGGGAAGGTGGGGGTCGGCCCCACACTCACCCGTGGGCCTCGATGCCGGTGCCCCCCGGGGGACTGGCCGTGTTGGTGTCCCTTGGTCCTTAAGTCACGGCTGCTGTGGCAGGGTGACCCTAGAGACCCTGACCCTCTGCCAGTATTTCATGTCAGGCATCGGAGTTTTGCCATCGCTTATTTCTCTTTTCCTCACCATTCTTGAGTCTTTCCTGGGGTTTTTTGGGACTTACATGACAGCTGTCATGGTGACCTGCAGAAGTGCTGGGGAATCCCTCACCTCTGGGGAATGAAATGGCACCAAAGGTGGACAGGCAACGAGCAAAGGCAGAAAGCTGGGCTTTGTTCAACAGACAGTTCTTCAGGACTGTAATATCCAGCTGGCTTTGCTCCTCTTGCTTCTGCCTCTGCAGTGTCATAAATATGTATTTGCCTTCACACATATTAATACAGAAACATGATAAATATTTATCATTTGACATTGTGTCTAAAGGTGTTAACTGGTCTGTCTACTGCATCCACCCGTGGAGGAGGAATATGCCGTATTCCTAATTTAGGGAAAAAGGCACTCAGCTCTTCACAAGTGAGGGTTAACAGTTTTGGGTGGCTGTATTTTTTACAGGTGTACACCATCTGACAGTGAGTCTGCCTCTTGAAGTTTTCTGGAACCAAGGCCTGATACACTCAGAATCTCAGGGTTCCATCCAAGGAAGTGCATCTGCTGAGGATTATGGACTCGTTCTCTGGACCCATTCTCACCATCCAGTGTTTTCCTTGCATCTAGTTCCACAGTGAGTCTGCACAATCATAATTACTGCCTATATTTTTACCACCGTTGGCTCTTTCCAATGGTAATCATTAAATTAACAAGAAAGGAGATAATTTCAAATGGCATTACTGTGAAAAGAAAAAAAGGCTAACTTATTTGTGCCCAGCTTGAGTTTCTGGTATTAGTCAGTCTGTCTGTTTGGTCATTCGGAAGTGGTGGTGTGTAAAAAGAACTTTATTTAACATTGCAGTAAATCAAACGTATTTTTCTGTGGCTGTGTATTTCAGAAAGTACTGAGTTCTCCTTCTCAGAGGACTCAGGCTTTTTAAAAATTATTTGGAAGAGCTGAGTACTTTTGCTTTTGGTGTGAACCTACCAGCTTCCTCATTCATGGAGGGATGAACTCCCTCAGCAGAGGCAATCCATGTCCAGTGGACACAGCCAGAGTAAAATCAGACCACAGAGAAAATTTAAGGGTATGTGTTAACTGCTTGTTCCACCTCCACATTCATGGCTTGCTTAAGATTCCCATCCTGGACTGGGAGTTACTCCAGTCTCAGGGTAATCCTTCTTTCTGTCTCTTCTAAACTCGGATGGTAGTGAGGGAGATTGCAGTGTTGAGCATGTAGCCATGCCCACACACAGAGGATTATTTTTTTTTTCCCCCTAAAATCCCCCACAGTTGCTACTGCCAGTTCAGCCCACAAGCATAGCAGTTCCACAGGAGACAAGATGCCTGGGTAGCCAGAGGTGATTCAAGCACCAGGTTCCCAAACTTCTTCACGCTGGGTCACGTTCCTCCTGTGACCCCTCATGCCTTGCAGACCCCAGCCACTTTTCCAGGATCTAGCTTTTAATTTAGCAATTTGGCAAATGGGAGGTTGTTGCAATTCTGTGACACCTGTTCGTAGTGGAGCTGGTTGGAAAACCTCTGAAAGAACAGCTTTCCACTGGAAAACGCTACCCTGTCAAAATTGAAACGCTTTGCAAAGTTGTGTTGGTTGCACTGAAAATGTCATTTAAAAAAGAGTAAGTGATGGAGGGATGTTCCAACAGTGTGGGAACATCTCGTTTTGACATTTCCAAGCTAAATGTTTCAATTTCTTCCTTCAAAGTGAATTTTGGTTTCAAAATATTTCATTATATATTATATATTACAAAGTAATACAAAATTTTAAGTTGAGTCATGTATTTCCATTGATCTGACATTAATGTTCTCCAGAACTTTCTCAAGATAACTTTCTCTATTCTGATTTGGAGCAAAATTTAAAAACCCAATGCAGGGAAACTTGAATATCTGAATTTTGCTGGGCTTTCAGTGGTGGAGTTTCAGAACACATCGACGGCTCCCTTTTCAAAGTACATTATTGAAAAAAACTTAAAATAGTGGAGGGCTAGTGGCAGTCTTGTCTTTACTCTCATTTTAAGCCATGCTGCCAGTCCAGAGAAAACCATTCAATAACAACGATGAGCTTTGAAGGAAAATGTGAGGGTGGCCACCCCCAGTACTATTGCAACTGAAGTTTTCCTTCAGTTCTTATTTCAGGAAGAAGAGGAAAGGGAATAACAGATGAAACAATCCAGCTCATCCTATGCTCTTCCCCAATCACAAATTACAGCAATTCTTGCCCTGTCAGTCAATTTTTTTTTCAAAACCTTGTATTTCATTTTTCTCATAAAAAATTACCTTTGTCTGCCACTTTATGAAAGTTGTTTTCTATCCATGAAACATATTATTTATATATTTATGATTATCAGAGTTGCCTAATGAGTGAACTTAATGATGTATTTAGCAAAAATTTGTAAAGCATTCGGTTTAGATGCTTGTTATCTCAGAAAGATCACTTGCTTTCTGACTTTACAGACCCTGCAGCTCCACGGATGTTTTCAAGATTTCTCTGCTTTTCAAGAGTATGTCCTGCTGCTGACTAATATAAACTTGGAGGTTTTGCTCACTTTTATCCTTTCACCCATAAGTAAACACAACTGTCAAACCATACATAAATGATCTTCCAAGAGGCAGCTGGAAGTACAGTGGCTTCTAACACTCTTCTGCTCTGTCCTCCCTGCAGGCAAATTGGTTTTCACAAGGTTTACTTGGCAGTTTCTTAAATTGTTTCCAAATAAGAGACAAGATCTTGTCTTACGTCCAGTTCCTACTTTAGAAGAGTAGCTGCTTCTCCCAAAGGCTCATCTTTATCAGTCCAGGTTAGGTGACTTTGCTTCTAGGATAGGAAAGAGCACCATGGGTGCACACAAGCTCTTCCACCATTCCACAGGTATAAAATCTCTGCAGAATATCAGAGGCTCTTCAGCATAAATACAGCTCTGCCTCTGCATATCTTGAGGACCAGGGGAGAAAATCCTTTGCACAAGGAAAAGAAAAGGTTCAAAACCAAGACCTTAAGTCTCTACAATTTCCCGTGCTAGCCTTTTCTCCCTAAACCACAGAGCCTGAGGACCTGACACGTTCAGGTGCTGTTGCTGCACAGACAGGTACTCTGAGGCAACGTGATTTTTCAGCTTTTCTACGTGTTCTCCACAGGCTGTCAAATGAGCAAGGGCAAGCTGGGACCTACCAAGTCCAGATTCTGCTTCTCACTTTTTGTGTGATGTTTGCCCCCTTTTTTTCAGTCCTGTTGAACACTCACAACTTTCACTGAGTTCAGCAAGAGCTCCAGGAGCTTAGCACATCCTGCTGCTCATTGTTCCTGACTGATGCTCCCCAGCTGTAAAATGAGGATCATATTATCTCCTTTCTTTCCCCACTATTTAAACTATAAGGTCGTCAAAGTGAGAACAATCTCTTACTAGTAGTTTGTGAGCACTTCTCACAGCAAAGTCATAATCCTGTCTGTGACCTGCAGGCACTAACAATGAAAACACAATAAGGGAACAGACCGAGACCACCAACTCATCTTGTGCAGGAAAACGAACTGCTCTGATAATGTAATGACTTTGTGTCACTACTGCCCCTGGACCAAATTAAAACCAGTGATGCAAGCATTCAGGTCTCTCTATCCCATCATTAACTATCCCCTGAAGCTATCCATTTCTCCAAATACGATTCTCTTCAGCTTCTTGCTTTGTCCTTTTAAATAGGAGTTGAGCAATGATGAACCAATTTAACCACTGTTCTATGTAATTTAGGTTATGAACTCAATGAATTAAGAAGAGATATGTAACACAGTGAAGAATGTATACACTTAAAAAAAATTCTTGGTTTACTACTCAGGGGTATTGGTAGCCATACCAGGCAGAATGCACTTGAGCTTACTCTGCTGCTATATTCATCTTTTGTAATGTTTTGCCTATCCTGTTGTGGGTGGCACTGCAGGGTATTAACAAGGTTTTTTCTTTTGCTCTTATGGCAGCGATATTGTGCTGTATCATGTTCCTTCCACCAACTCCTGACAAAGATGACAGAAAAGAAGAAGAGCCAGAAGGTTGGTGAGCACTTGCCACTGAGAAACCTCTGCTTTAAAACAAAGGCTTTCCCAGATTCAGAGGCGGGGAATTGCTTATCTGACATCTGTTGCCTGTCACACATTTGCTGATGCTTGGGGGAAGGACTCCTAGAAATGTTCCTTTGGGCTGAAGTCCTCCTCCTTGCTTTCTCATTCTCTCTCTGTGATACACAAGTCTCAGCTCCAGCAGAAGGGAAAGAAGCTGCTGTGTTCAGTGTGAAGCCACAACATGATGCTCCCGTTCGGATCGCTGCCTTCTGGCTTCAGAGACTTTAATTGGCTCTGTGCTTTGAACCATTCAGCACTGTGTTCTCTGCTCAGTGTGGCTCGGTATTGACTCACTCTTCATTGCAAGTCTCTGGAGCAAATGACAATAGTCTCACGAGCTTAAAGATCATGATTTTGGAGTCTCGTTTTTCTGCAGTTTGAATCTGTGGCTTCACGTCTAGGTAAGGGTTCATGAGCTGCTCCATCAGTGGTGCATGCAGCTTTGAGCACCTCCTGTGGCATTTTTGCATGTGCCTTCAGAGCTAAAAGCTGGCTGAGGTACAGGAGCTTCTTTTCTCTCCACCATATGAAAATCACCAAATGCTGGTCCAGGTGGAAAAAAGAGGTTGTTGGGGAGGAAAATGAATATACTCTGTTGAGAGAATGGGCCTCTTTGGCCTTGGGGATGCTGCTTTTGAACCTTATTTTTAATATTTTTCTAACACAAAATAAATCACTGCTGTTCCTAAGTGAACTTTCAATGCAGAGAAACACCCTCATTAGTTGTTTTTTTCACCTTCTCACCTTCTTTCATTAAACCATACTCTTTAGAGTCCCAGTTGAACAGCAGGGAACATTATGAGCTGACTGAAAAGCATTTTCTTTTGTTAACATGTTTTTCATCATCAAGCAATAGAGCAATAATAGGGACACATACCATCTTTTCATTGTAAATATGCATAGCAAAGTATTAAAAAAAAAAGTGGGTTCTTAAAATAAATAAATAAGCAAAACCACTGTGTGGTGAAGGGAAGGAACTGAGAAAAACAAGATGACAAAGCTTTTTCCTGATGCTCTACCTGTGCTCCTGTACAGAGGTATGAAAGTCAGGAAAGTCTCCAAGTGATGTTGGGTGCTCTGAAAATTGCATTTAATGGAAATAGGCATTGAATTGTATCTGCAACTTCTGTGCAATGCAAATCTGTATCATTCATCAGTATGGCAAAAGGAACTAACAAATAAACAAACAAAACCCAACTGAAAACACAACCTAAGTTGACTGTAAAATAGATTCGATCTTTCATGGAAATATACAGATTTGTTTTCTCTCTTGACTTTTGTTCACATTTTCCTTGTTCCTGCTAGATATGAAAACAACCCATTGCGTCAGCGTTTAAATAGGAACAGTGTATACCAGCCTGTATGGCATACATGTGCAGCTCCAGAAAAGAGAAACAATTACTAGTTTGGATGAGAACTACACATTTTCTAGCACAAGTTTGTTAGGAGATATAGCTGTGCGGAGGAGGCAGCCTTTCTGTGTATGTGTTTGTATGGCACTTAATAAAATGAGGCTGTTATTGGAGGGTGAGGGAAAGAACTCAACTGCTATCATAATGACTTTAAAACCCAGCTACGATAAAACACACTGAAAGTAGCAGTTTAAGTGCTGTGCCAGGAAAGAGCACACTGCTCTGTCACAGCTGCAGAAGGAAAAGAGGCTTAGTAGCTCACCATCTACCCTCCTCATCCCTCCCAACAGGTTGGGAGGACTGCAGTGGGTCTTCTCCCTGTTGGTGTGTTGCAGCTGTGCTCCTGTGTAGCCTGAGGTGTGTGTGCTTCAGTCTCCTCTCACTCCCCAGGCTGGGTGTTGCCATCAGTTTGCCTGGCACAGGGAAGCATAGTGAACCTGGAGAACCTAACTCCCTCTGCATTTCGGGAGAAACATGCTGTGACTCCACAGGAGAAGGAAACACAAACTTCCTGCTCTTCGTTTGCACCTCATCCCTCAGGCTGTATTGTAGTCTGGTCCTCAAGAAACAGTCAAAAGATTTATTTTACCTCTGACAACTTTTCTTTGCCTTTCCCATGATTATTGCAATTATAGTGGCTACATTTGTTCATATGGTCAACAATTACTAGCACTATCCCTTCCTGTCCCACAAATTCTTCATTATAGTACTGCATAGTACTCAGCATAAAATGTACACTTGCATGCTTGTTTTCATTTAATAAAACACTTCAGTCATGGAAGCACTGTCAGCTCATGTTTTGTTATTAAATCTTGTGGCACGTGTGAGATTGAGAGGTCACCTACCATTTTCAGATCTGTAAAGCAGGTTTTATGCATGTGTGTGCTTTACAACTGCAGGTTTAAACATTAAAAACCAAATTGCAAAGCTCAAGCCCACTCAACATTTTCCCTACTAGTGCTAGGGGAACCAGATATCAGCAGATGATTGTTTCACAGCCCCACAGCATTCCTGGATCCACTGGAAAATAAGTCCACCTTAATGACAGGGAAGTTCTGGACATAGATCAGCCTGGGATCAGCCTACACAGCTCAACTTGCAACATTAACCTAAGGAAGAGAACAGGGCAAAAAGCTGGAAGGACAGGGGTTCTTCAGAGGAAGTCCTCCTGTGATTGTATTTTGGCACAACCCCATCTTGAAGCCCTGTTGAGAATAGTTAGATTTTCTTGCATCATTTTGTGGTTGGAAAGGGTTTTTTGGCTTGCAGAATCAATTCACTTTATGAAGAAGAAACACTAAACAAATAAAGGTCCAGAAGATGTGTTTTATTTCAAGGAAAATCAACAACATGACGTGTTCTGAGGGAGCACTGTCTTGCAAGCATCCTTTATGGTAGATTAGGGAAAGCTGAAGTCCAATGTGGGGACGAATTCAGAAATAAAATGTACTCTTTTCATAGCTACTGAATATTTAGATTCACGGCTCATATTGCAGAATATTAAAAAACAATGAGATCATTTAAGGACTAGAAGATGGACTAGATTGTGTTATTATCTACGTTCCAATGTCCTTTTCCTATATCTGAGGCCTCAGCTTATCTTCTGCTCATCTGTACTGGCTCCAGCTCAAAGAGTCATATAACTGGCTGAGTCAATATCAGAGCTTTTAGTACCAGCACCAGGACCCATCTTGGACAAATGGCATCACGGATAAATTCTTCAATTTCCCCCCCTCCCTCAGCAATTTATAAAAGCTATTTTTATTAAAACCTTCTTGGGTACTTCTGCTGCAGCTGAGAGACCATGTGATGAGCATTTTCTATTAAACCACAGAAGAAAGAGGCAGAAGTGCTTTGTTTACTTCAGCGTTGGCTTTCCTTTGTTTCTGCAATGCTTGGTTTCTTGAGGGTGACCAAGAACACTAGAATGCAGTAGAAAATCCCTGACTGATACTTCAGCAGCAGCATTTCTCTGTTCAGAGTGTATTTTTAGACTAAAAGGTATAAGACATGTTTAGCCTGTTTGTCAGAAAATTGTTAACTCTTTTTAAGAGCAATAGAGGGAAACCATCTATTATATACCATTAGGTTATTCAGGGGGATAGCCTGCTGTACCACACTTGTCTATTGTAGAAAGTAAGAAATTAAATAGTATGGCAAGGTGTACTATCCTGTTGCCACAAACTAAGGTTGTCTTCTGTCATTAAAAGTAGTGCAGTTGTGGTTAAGTTATCCAAGAAAGAAGAATGACAGAAGACATAAAGCTTTCCAACATATTTACGTTGTCTAAAATGTGACAGTCTTAGCCCAAATACTTGCCCAAGGCAGTTTTCTGCTGGATTCAGTGCAATAGGATGACCTTAAAGGAGGAATTTTTATAAGAAGGATCACAGAATCAGATTCTGTTGTGCCTCGTTTTTGTCCTTTATGCAAGTCTGTGTAACCTGTGCCTTCCTCCTCCTTTGTCTTCTCCCCCCAACACATACACCTTCACCCCTTTGGAATGGCTATTACTATGGAAACAATTGTGTCCTTGTTATTGTTAAGGGCAGCTGAGTGACATCCAGAAATCCCATATACCCACAGAAAATTGTAATAGTAAATCATCTGACCAGCTATCCTTAGCCATTCTCTTTCTCATGTAAGAGAAGGATGATATATAAAGGGAGATTATATGAAGGAGCTTTTTTGCTCATAGAAATTTATGACTGCTCAGCTGAAGTGTAAGAAAAAAGGTAAAAAACCCCAAAGCATTTCTTGAGCAGCAGAACTAATGAAGCCTTGTTCCCTATGGATTTGTATCCTGTGGTTGGATTCTCTAATGACTAATATAAAGCTGGCCGGCTGATTGTGTCTTTTCTTCTAGCTGGGGCATTCAGTATGCCTTTGTGCCACATGGATCCTCAGGTATCTAATAAAAACTGAGTTCAAATTGCAGCTTTTTGTCAGTGAGGGTACTGAAAATGGTGTATCTCATTTTTCTGCATTGAATCCTTAGAAACGTAGCATCTGAGATTGCTATACTTCCATCATATTTGGTTGAAACAAACTATCAAGTTCAGAAAGAATTAGTGGGGGACAGACACAAACACAATGAATATGCATGTGATCTTGTGAACCTCTTTTCCTTGGGAAATCAGCTTAAATTTTGCTTGAATTCTTGTTCCTTGTAATATGTTACTGTGTCAGGTTCTTCAGGCTAGCTGGTGGCTGATCCTTGGCTACTTCATAAGAGATGATGTGAAGACTTTTCAGTCTTTTGCAACAAGTGATACAAAAAGGCGAAGTTGCAGGGAGAGAAATTCTCATTAAATATTTTCTTTTCACAGTGAAGGTGGTGAAGCTGTGGAGCAGGATGCCCTTAGAACATTTGGAGTCTCTGTCTTTGGAGATACCTGGAAGTTGGCTGGAGATAACTCCAAGCTGCATTCCCTGACTTCTGCTTTGAATGGGGTCTGGATCAGACGACCTCCAGAGGTCCCTTCTGATCCCGAGTTTCTGTGTTTCTGTATTACTTATTACTTCAGTCTTCATTGCTGTAGGCATCCTGTAGGAACCATAGTCAAGGTCAAATGTGGGTGCCTGGCATGAACCTCTGTGGAAAAGTTCAGATTTTTACTGTTTGAGGGAAACTGGAGGTTTTATATTGATTCTTTTGCGTTTCCTGGATATTAGTTTCCTCATCAGTTCTCTTTAGCTGTAGGTAAAGTCACTGTGAAGCTTCATATTATGTAAAAATCTCCAGCTTTTGCCACCTCCCTCTGCAATAAACTGAGGAATGCATTGCATGCCTCAGGACTACTGGAGTCAGTGTCTCTTGCTGATAACAGATACTTCGTAAATTTGCTACTTCTGTAGTATAATTTCGGATAATGTGCTCTGGGAAACTTGGCTGAAGTGAGAGAAAAGAAGGGAAGCATTATTTTTGTGAAACACAACACTTTTTGTAATGTGACTGCCTGTCCTGCGTGCAATCAATCTGTCCATTGGGCTGGCAGTGTTCAGAAGCAGATGAAAGTCTCTACAGCTCTCATTACTCCAACTGTTTCAGAGGCCCATGGCCAAATGGCCATACTAAAACAGGTCCAGTGACAATCCATCTGGAAATCCAACCTTGCTTAGGTTAAACCTTTTTACCAGCTCCCGCAGCATTCTTCTTAAAATAATTGGGTGCTTTATTCTTTATTTCTCATCTTGTGACAGGACAAGGAAGCCCGTGGCAGAGTTGGAGAGATCACACTGGAAAGCAGCAGCTCGTGTAACATGGGATTTAGGAGCTCAGACCAAAGGCAACAGGTGAATGGAACCAACAGCCAGAGGCAGCAGAAGGTATCAATGGGGTGATTATGAGTGGTGTGACAAGCAGCTGTCACAGCACACCAGCTGCTCAGCCACGGGTGTCTCACACTGAAAGAAAGAAAGAAACCAAGCCACTAATAACTGACCCCTCCTCCCTGAGCCTCATTGACAAAGACAATTCTAATTTGAGCTGCTACATCACTGTTTTTTTGGTTACTCACGTCCTTTTTCACCTCTACCCACTTTGTGGTGGATGTTGTTCACTCATTTTCCTGTCATCTCTTTTATTTAAGGCTAGGCTGTTCCACCTAAAGGGCATGAAGCAAAGCGGTCCTGACATGGTCAGGAAGGGAGATTTAAGATATTGGGAGGTGGAGGACAGGACATGATATCTTAAGGGTAGGAATAGGGGAGTAATTTTTTTTCTGTAGTACAGCCTGGAACTATGTGAGCATTTGCAGAGGTGAGGTTGGTAAAGATCTTGAGGACTTGAGGGGGAAGAAAGGGAGAAGAGTGGAGTACTCTTACTTACTGAGACATTGCTGCTCACCAGAATGGGAAGTCACTGTGACCTGGCCCCTCAGTACAGGCTGAAACCTACATCCACCCTTTAGGGTCATGACAGCATCAAACTTGCTGATCAGTATGATGAACTCAATATGATGAACATAATCATACATTTGGAGTGGTGGCCACCTCTATATTAAGACACCTAAATGTAAGCTAGTACTTGTAGGTGTCTACATGGGAGGTGTCTGAGCTCCCATGGTACTCTGAGAAGACAGTACAGTCAAGAGATCATGAAAAGTGCCTCAGGTGACCCACTACTTGAATAGACATAACAACACACCTTAGGTCCAATCCAGTCCTCTTTAGAACATCCTATTTTTCCTACAGTCACCCTTTCAGAAGTGCATGGATCCTCTGTAGATCCTTGATCAGACCTGCTGCTCCAGGGTAGACATCATCAGAACCAGGCACTTCAGATCCCCCTGCTTGGAAACTCGAGGTTGCAAGTTGGAGCTAATCAAATTTCTCTGCAAATTCCACTGACTGCCTCTCTGCTGACTGACCCTGGGGGCTTGCTAAAACCTAAACACATGCTCATGCAGATCAAAATGTAGGTGCTGTAGTCTCGAGTTGATTCCACTTGGGCTTTTCTTCTACTGAGGCTCTAGAAAAGAACAGATAAAAGTTGTCATGATTACTGGCAAGGACACAGCTGTTAGTTGAGATGCAGCTTAAACCCGTGCATGTATTGCTCTGTGCCACTGCACTAAATCAGCTTTCAGCACCTGATCTAATGTGTTGGACCACCTTCTCCAGGCTCATGAGGTTTACAGAAGTGAAGGTGATGGTGATGTAACCTCGTGGGGGTTTAACTGGTACTGAAACTATCAAAGCATATAAGTCAGGATTTGAAACAAAATGTCCTCCGCTTTCCCTGCAGTTTCTCTGGTGGAGAAGGAAGCAAAAAAAAAATAGAAGGAAAAGTGCCAAATTAGTAATGTTAGCAATCACTTGACCAGCACTGCTACTGGTGTGGGTGGTGTCCCCAGTCAGAGGCTGATACTAGCTTTCAGATTAGCTTCAAGATTAAACTAGCTTCAAAAATATATGCAAAAGGAGAGAAGATGAGCATTTGATGATGCCAGAGGAGAGGTTAGTTCAGAACTGAAGAGTTGGGGGAAAGTAGAAACCTAAGTCTTCAATGTTGTGCTTTTTCATAAGACTTATGGTTCTCTTGCTTTTTCTCGTAGCAGAATTAAGATGGCAAGTCTTTCAACACTGCCTGTAGATTAATGAAGGATTAAATTTAAGATTTTGAAGGAGTCTCTGCTCTGCCTATAATGTAGATATAACTAGAACTCTTACATGTGAATAATAATTAAAATATAGAACACATGATCAGCAATATGTCATGTTTTCTGGATGTATCTCTAAGTATGTACCCAACACATAACCAGTCACAGGAGTAAATGCTGGTTTGGAAGAGGAAAGAGTAGTCTTTGGAGGCTATAAGGGCATTAGCAAATTGCTTGCAAATGTCAGCCAGGCTTTATTTTCATTAACTGTTTTTCAAATTAGAATTAAGTGGCTTTTTGATTGGTTAGATGAAACAAGACTTGGGAAAAGAATAAGAGAAAGGAGAATAATTTGAAAAATTTAATTGCACACTACAAAATACATGAACATTATGTAAGGATTTACAAATCAGCCTTGAATTACGGGGTTGTGGAGACAAGCATTTTGAACTGTTTTGCTGAAACTCTGAGAGAGCTTGAAAATAAATTAAGAGGGATAAAGGTGGTCTCAAAAATCATGTTAGAAATGTACCCTCATACTTCCATTTATAAGGAGCCTCTTAAAAATAATTCTCTGTCATTATTATTTGAAATAGAGGAAACAGAAGGAAACCTCTCTTGGAATTCAAGTAGGTGAAATTACAAGCAGAACTTGAGAGTTTGAAGATCAGACCCTCAAAATTTCTGTCTTAGCAACTGAATTTGCATCAAAATTCCTGCTACCCTCTGAGGAATTTCTGGTTTGTAGTGAAAGGTTGAGATTACCTTCTGATTGTCTGAAATAGACACAGTCTCAAATACTTCACTATCTTGTTAAGTGGTGGGTCTTTTACTTTGAAACACAGGCTCTTTGTATTCAGTTCATAGCTTTCCTTTGGCTGCTTCCTCCCTTCTCCTTTTGTACGTATTGCATTGAAATCTCCCTTCTTGTAACTGGATGTAATCCCAGTCCCAGTTCATAATAACAGTGGTTACTGGTGCTGTGAGGTTTTCTAGGGGGAACCCATTATCTGAGGCATTTGTAACTGGGCTGGATAAAACAGTCAAAATATATAGGAGGGAGAGGGAACAATTGTGTAATGCCAAGGGTTGGATCAAATGACTGAAGGGGTCCTTTTTCAATTTTGGGTTTCTATGCTGATCATGGAAGCACACAGTTTAATGAGCCAGATATTCAAACATCTTCAGGCAAACCATTTTGGCCAGGAAGAATGTACACTGGATGTTCAACTTGAGGCATCTGAAAGAAAATCAATAGTTTTCCAAAGGCCATAATAGAACAGAAATAGTGCTGGCAGTTCTGGATATTTCTCTGTGAAAATTTGTACCCTCGGTTATATAAGCAACCGAGTATTTTTTGCATCAAAGGCTGTAGTGAGCAATTTTAGTTACTCTTCCCTTCAGATCTTAGTCTTGCTGTCTTTATATGGTTGTCATTAGCATACAGGCTAATGACAAAAACTCCAAAAGTTTTTTGTTGTTGTTGTTGTTGGGTTTGTTAGGTTTTTTTTAGATGTCACATGGATTGCCATCAAGTGCATTGCACTGTGAACTACCTGTATTGCAGAAAGTCAAACAGAGGACTCCCAGTATTGGGAGTCCCAGTCATCACATCTATATGGGAAATGAGGAACCATCTGCATGATAACCCAGCTCCTTTTACCATACCTGATTTAATACAGCATTAAATCTCTCAAATAGTTGAAGAGCTATCGTGGGGAAAATTCTGCCTTACCTGCAGGGAGATGTGATGTTCAGATGATAGTTCAGGAGATGATGTTTCAAAGCAGGGAAATGCTCCTCTGGGGACGATCTTCAGGAGGTGTGCAAGTGGCTGCTGTTGGGGCTGGGTTTCAGCAGAAGCAGCTCAGCCATGGGGCTGATCCCCTACCACGAGATCCTGCATATACCAAGTCATCTTAATAAGAGGAGACCCCTCATCCATTTCCCCTGTAAACTCACCCATGGGTCAGTAACATTTAGGATGCTTTTCAGGAGCAGCTATGCTGATGCCATTGAAGATGCAAGTGATGCCTATGGTCCTGCAGAGATGCTTTATCTGGGTGTCTTATCCCACAGGGGTATCAGGCAGGTGATGGACCAGCTCTGTAGCAGGTTTGGTACAGGATGGTACAGTTAAGCCAGTCAAAAAAATCTCCAAGAGAAAATTTATTTAAAAGAAAATAACTATTTGCTAAAACTTGAAACACTGAAAGGATCTGATTTCCCTTTTAAAAAGTCCTTAAAATTAAGCATTTTTCTTAAAATTAGACATTTCAGAAAGATTTTTATCTGAGTGGGAATATTTGATTGTCAGTATCATAAATCAGGTTTCATTTAAAAAATTTTTTAATATTATTAATAAAGTAACGTGTTTTGATCAATTATTTTGTACTCACTAGAGTATCAATTGCTAAATCAATTACCAAACCAATTATCTATTACAAATGACCACTTTGCTTTCTTACCAAGGAGAAAACCAAATATGAATTACCAAACCAATTAGAATGCCAATTAACAATTTCCATTGTAATTACCAGTCACTAGTAGGAATTACCCCAATGGCCATTTGGAATAGCAGTTGCCAATTAGAATACCAATTACCAAACCAAATACCAGTTACAGTAACACTTAGCAATTAGAATACTAATGAATTAATGCATTACCATATATGATATTGTTTATAATTAAAACACTTATGTTCTATTCATATATAAAAATGAAATTACAACATTGAAAAAGCTCTCCAAAGCCAAAGAGAAGGGAAACCTTTCCGCTGACAGCAGCGGCTGTCACTGAGATCTGCAGGATGGGAAATTTAAACTTGGGAGCTTTTTATGACGAAGTTGAATGAAAAATGTTGGAATTCCCCACAGAATGGAAATGTGAGGCTCCAGTTTGTAGCAATGGATCAGTCAGATAGCCCACCTGCTCCTGGCCCTCAATCCCAGGGGTAGGAAGGAGGGTTACTCAGGCTCTGTGGGAGCTCCAGAGGGTTGGGTCACAGTTGTCACAGCTGTCACTCTGCCCATGCTTGATGCAGAGATGGGTGTCTTCTCCTCAGCACAAGCAGAGGAACACTCCTTCAGACACACAGCTGAGAAAGGCACTGCTGCTCACTGCCCCTGCTTTTCTCTACAAAGATGGGGCTGCAGACCCAGGGTTAGGCCAGATTCAGCTGCTTGTGGTGGATTGACCCTGGCTGGGCACCTGGTGCCCACCAAAGCTGTTCTGTCACTGACCTCCTCAGCTGAACAGGGGGGAGAAAATATAACAAAAGGCTCATGGGTCGAGACAAAAAAAGGGAGAAGTCATTCAGTAATTACCATCATGGGCAAACTAGACTTGACTCAAGGGAATTGATTTAATTTATTACTAATAAAATCAGAGTAGGGTAATGAGAAATAGAAATTGAATCTTAAAGCATCTTTCCTCCTCTTCTCCCTTCTTCCTGGGCTCAGCTTCACTCCCGATTTCTCTACCTACTCCCACGCAGCAGCACAGGGGTATGGACAATGAGGACTGTGGTCAGTTCATCACACATTTTCTCTGCCTCTCTTTCCATCTCAGGGGTTGGACTCCTTACACTCTTCCCTTGCTTCAGCCTGGGGTCCCTCCCACAGGAGTCAGTCCTCCACGGACTTCTCCAGTAAGAGTCCTTCTCACAGGCTGCAGTTCTTCATGAAGTGCTCCAGCAGTTCATTAATATATATATAAATTATAATATAATATAAAAGTATAACAATAAACACAATATAATGAAACACAACTATGAAATAATGTATAATAAAATATAACATAAAAATATATAAATTAAATCCCTTCCATGGGGTGCAGTCCTTCCTGAGCAGACTGCTCCAGCGTGGGTGCCCCACAGGGTCACAGCCTCTTTCAGGTGCATCCACCTGCTGATCCAGCGTGGGATCCCCCAAGGGCTGCAGGTCAATATTTGCTCCACTATGGACCCCCATGGCCTCTGGGGGCACAGCCTTCATCACCATGGTCTTCATCACAGGCTGCAGGGGAATCTCTGCTTCAGTACCTGGAGCAGCCCCTCCCCATCCTTCTTCACCTTGATGTCTGCAGAGTTATGTCCACACATATCCTCACCCCGGCCTTCTGGCTGCAATTGATGTTTTTGCTGCAGTTTCTTTCTCCTCTTTTAAATATAACATCACAGAGGTGCCACCACCATCTCTGATGAGCTCAGCCTTGCCCAGTGGGGGTGGGTCCATCTTGGAGCTGGCTGACATTGGTTCTGTTGAGCATGGAGAAAGCTTCTAGGAGCTTCTCACAAAACTCACCCCTGTAGCCCCCCTACTACTAAAACCTTGCCATGCAAGCCCAGTACACGGGTGCTGTGTGTGTCTGAGCCCAGACATCCCTTGTTCCATTGGGATGTCAGGAAGGTGAAGCAAAGTCTTCAACCCTGCTGGTTCAGCAGCCTGGCCTGGGGCAGTGGGGCTCAGTGGGGAGGCACAGGCAGGGATGAAGGAGCTCCAGGGCTGAGCTGATGCTCCCAGCTTCCTACCTGCATGTGTTCAATGCCAGAAGCATAAACCAGTGTAATGAAATCCTTTCTCCTCATGGTGCCCAACCACAAGAGCACTCTGGCTTCTGGCAACCCTGACCCTGTCTGCTTTCTGGAAGAGTACTGTTTGATCCACAACAAAACCTTTCCAGGGCCTGTATTAACCATTTAACAGTGCAGAGAAGAGCATGCAACTCCTTGTGCTTGTGCTCTGGGCCTGTTTCACAAAAGAAGACATAACCTATGCAAGTGTTTGGTTAGGCAGCCTGCAGAGCTATGGTTTAGCACTGTTGTTTCTAGAATGGGCTCAGGGACCTGATGCACACAGAGCCAAAACTGGTGATTTGCTTCAGATACTCGTTTCTGAGCAGTCTCACATCCAGGAAGCATCACTGCAGGACTGTGGCAGTGTTTTAGTGGGGACATAAAAGCTGAAGGGCTGCCACACCACTTTATATGAATCTATAACCTACTCCCCAAGCTGTATGAGATCTGAGCAATACACAGACTCTTGCTCATTACATAGAATCTGTGAGTCCATATGTTCAAATGAGGATGTGTGATACATTATTCACCCTTGCAGTTTCTTCATGACTCCATGTATTTGAGTTGTTGGGGCACATAACAACCCCCAGGTACCAGGCACTGTGTTGGAGGCTTCTCTGAGAAAAACAAAATATTGCAGAGTAGTGTTTTGTTTTGTTTTTTACATAGCTGAGCTGCTCCTGGGGGATATTCAGTATTGAACATAAGCCCTGGAAAAAAGCTTATTGATGATCAGGTCTCAGGGGGCTTCTTGGCAGAGGCCAGAAATGGCAATTATAACCCTCCATAGCAGAGCTTAGGAAATTACAGACAAGTCTGCCTGACTCAGGGATTCAAGTGTTTCAAAAGTGTGCAAGCACAATGTCACCTCACACCAACACGGATCACAGTGGGGGGGGTGTGGGAGGCGAGGGGGTGGCGTGGGAGGAAGGGACCAGTATGGTTGTAAATTGTGCCCCCTGGATCCTCAGCTGCTCTGCAGAGTGTTCAAGTCCTTGGCAGAGTTTCAAGAGTCCTGGGGCACCATGTGGCATCTCCTTCAGGCTCTGCTGTGGCCTTAGCCCTGCCCTGAATGCTCAGAGCATCTCAGCAGAGATGCTTTCAGTTCTTGGCACAGGCAACTTCTGGTGGTCTCTGCAGTGCTTGAACCTGGGGGCTGCTCCAGGAGGGTGGTAAGTGACATCTGAAGCCCTGTGGCATCTCTGTAAAAAAAGTGGGAAAGGGCAGAAGCAGAGCAGACACCTTCCCTCAAAATGTCACAGCATTCAGTAGCTCTTGAGAGAAAAGAATCTGGGAAGGGAATAATTTATGGAGTTAATGTGTGGCAGAGAAAGGAAAAAAAGTAAAAAGAAAAAAAAAAAAAGAAAAGAAAAGGAAGAAAAGAAAATTATCAGCACTCTACTGCAGTTCTAGCTGCCCAACAAGTACTCCAACTCTTTACGAGACAGGGTTTAAGTGATATTTGTCTCTTTCAAAAATTGCAAGCGTTTTATTGTCTTTTTTCACATTTTGTCATACAAAATCTGAAGTTTAAGGCTACATGTTGGGACTTCTGAAGTTCAGCAGATTTTTTATTTTCCCTGTGTGAATTCTTTTTGTGGCCAGGAAACCAGCAGAGGATATTCCTGTAAGTGTTCAGCCAAGGAGAAATATAGTGCCACTTTTTACTTGCATATTAATGTCCATCCTACACTGGCAACTCGCAGCACTAAGCTGGCAATATTATCCATATCTTCATGGTTAAGGACAGAGATTAATTTGTCTGGTCCAAACTCTCATTAAAGGTTAAAATGGATCCCTATGCAATATCTCTTCAACAGAGCTAAACCAGAACGGACTTTCCCTGGACTCCTTAACTGGAGACATGAGTGATCATATTTTGCCTTTGCAATATCAAAGCATGATTAATAGAGGTGTTTGCAGTGCTCTATTATGTCCTCTCCAGCTTAGGAAAAAGTGGTTTTGGGAACTAAAAACAGTTGGCCATCTCAACAGAGTCATTCCACAGGATTTTTTGATTCCTGTGGGTCGGCTTCCACTCTCAGTTCTTTTAGAAATATTTAGGCAAGTGTAACGTGTCCATTCTGGTCTACTTTTTGTTACCCCATCTCTGAAAGACTGCACATCTTGTCATATTTGCAACTGCAGTGCTGCCTAGGTTCATACTGAAGTCTGTAATTAAGCATCTTTTTTTATTGGAGAACAAGGCCCACTCCCCTTCCTCATCTCTTCTTTGGGAAATACAGGATTGCCTTCTGTATTTATAGACTTCCAGATGAATTATCGGACTGAGAAGAAAACATTTTGCTTTTGGAAGGACCATACACTGTGGACTTACAAGCTTGCAGCCTAAGAATTCCTTACACCACAGTGGCTTTGGAGGCAAAATTTAATTCAGCAACTTCATGAGACTCAATAAAACTCATCGATGGTGGAGCCTTATCACTGGGCTATGAATAGGGCAAGGATCAAGTCTGGAAAAGGATATCAGCAAATTCTGGGAACCCAGTATGGGAGTAGGAACCTATAAGCCTGTGCTTGTGAAGCTCCTATGGATGCCTCAAATCTTTAGCTATGTTTCTGACAGCTGTATTCTCTAGGACTGTTAAGAACCTGAGAACTTTATCACAGCTTAGCAACTGAGCCCTCATCACATGCTTAAGCCCAGTGACAGCCACAAACTATGTGTTTTCTGTGTGGTCCAGACTAGAAAATGGTTTCTTAGCCTGAAGAGAGGCTAGAGAAAACAGGGACATATCATTTACCTCCTATCAGTGTGGTGAAGGCACTCACCTGAACTGTGACCAGTACAGGTTCAGTTTCCTCTCCTGCCTGCAGAAATGCAAATCTACATTTCCCCACCTTCCTGGACACTCCCTTGCTCTTGAATCTTGCCTTAAAAAGGAGCCTCTTGGAGCAAGGACTGGCACCCACGTGCCACCATGGTGGGAGAAATGAAAATTTAACAACTTTCATATCTAGTTCTGAAGAATGATCAGTTTTAAGAGGAAGGGGCAGAGATTCAGAGAAGGGGACTTTTGCTTGCGATCTTTGCCATCCCAAGTCCTAGTCACAAGGACACTCTATGAAAGGGAAGGGAAGTAGGAAGATGGGAACCCCAAATACATCCTCTGGTTTGAGCTTCAATTGCAAGTCAGCTCTTTCTTGTAGTGTGTATGCATCCAAGTCCTATGGGGTAAGGAAGTGGTGCTGTTATGTTATCCAGCCAGTGTCAGCTTTTCATGTGGGGTAACTTACAGTAAGGTGTAACCTACCCTAAGGCTTCAGCCCACTGGCTTTTCTGATGCAGGAAACTCAGAACCGCATCTCTGGCTCCAGACTTCACCCCAACAACCACGTGCCCCAAAGTCCAGCATCAGGCTTCATAAACCACCTCTAGCCCTAAATCTTTGTGCTAGCACTAGCAGAGCAGACAGCCTTTAAAATCAGCTCCCAGGTTCATGCCTGTGAAGGTCTTTGGCTTGCAGGAGTCACAGCAGAAGAGTAACTCAACATGGAGCTCAGCCCTAGCCTCCCCAGGATCTTAGCTGTCCCTTACGTTTTCCTCCCCCGATCCTAGTGCCTGCTTCTCCTCTCAGGGAACTAAATCTGCTTTCCCAGCTACCCAGGGAGGATTTAACAAACTGAACCTGGACCAGCTGCCAGCAGGGTTTGGACCTGTGGTAAGAATATGGGTCAGCAGAAAAGGATGATTACACAAATTCTATTTATGGCTTTTCACTAAAATATAAATGCTGTAGAATAAAAGAAAGGAATCTGCTGGGTCAAGCCAGGAGCTGCTGTCCATCCCTGGAATAAAAAATTCTGTTAAGAGTTCCCAGGCGGTGTCAGCAGCTGAAAGGTGAGATGCCAGGTGGGAATGGTGCATGTGGCCCCATCCTGTGTGGATCTGAGCACTTCCCTGGAGGTGACAAGAGCTGTCAGCACCCATAAGCTCCTGCAGTGCTTTGCAGGTTTGGGTGCAGGGTGCCTGCTGCCATAAACTCCCACTGATGGCAGCTGCAATTGAGGAACTGTGAAGCATAGGACTGACTGTGCCACACATCCACCCCCTCACTTCACCACTACCCACCAGGCACCCTGCACCCAAACCTGTGGGATCCCAAGCAAGATCTCCAGGACTGGGCCCTGCATCAGCAGGATGCTTCTCCCTCTGCCTGCCATTGCCTTTGGGCCTTTCAGAACAACAATTGCCACTAATTTTGTATTAATTTCTTATGGGAAATCTGCCAAGGTCAACAGGCCTAAAATTTACCACACGTGTGCTATCCTAAAAACATTGATTTTGGTGTTGATTTTTTTTCCTGCATCCCTATTATTAAATGCGGGGAAAATATTGCTTTCCAAATGGAGGGATGTAGCTGGATTAATATCCCAGCTGGGTGAACTGCTCACAACAGATTCAGCAGATGCAGGGATGCTGATGGCAGGGTTTTGGGTGCCAGCTGTGCCCTCCCTTGCCTCTCCATGTCAACTCTGTCACTGATAGCTGGCAAGGGACATGGGACATTAGGATCCCACATGCAGAGCTCAAGAGGCTCATCTCCAGGCAAGGTTGACAGCCTTGGTCTTTCTGCATCCTGCAGTCTGAAAAGGAATTCTTTCTCCTGCTGCCCCAGCACTCACTTAGAAAAACCCAGTCAGCTGAAGGAGGATCAAATTTTGGTCTTGTCAACCTTGAAAATGTTCCTTTAGCTTCTCACCACCCACATGGGCTGCATGTATTCATACACATATGCAAATATAGTCATATGCAAGTGCATACACACAGAAAGATGTACACTTGCACCTATATGGGTTTTGCATAGTAAGCATAGCAGTAAAGTATAAAGGACCAGAAGGAAAGTTTAAACAAGAAAATCTCTCAGATCAGTGCCAGAGGTTTAAGCCCACCAGCTTGCTGTTTGTCATCTTAATTCTCCAAATCAGAAGCTGTGCTGCCATCTTAATTTCTATTTTTTTTCCCAAAGCATCCTGTGGTTACCTCACGTATGGACAGATAATTACAAATATTGACTGACTTTAAGGCAGAAAGCAGTAAAACAGTACCTAAGGGGATAAGAAAACCCTGCTCTCAAGTTGTTGTATGTTGCCTGAAGGCAAAGAGCCAGCAGAAAATACACAATCAAAGGGAACTATTTTTATCCAAAGACAGAATCATTTCCTGCTCTTATCAGTCACTGTTTGTTGTTATTACCTGTAGGTCTGGTGTGCCCAAAGGCCCAGTCAGATCAGGGATACTCTGTGCAAGGCACTGTGCAAAGTATAGTAACGGTGTTGATTTTCTCTTCTCTGAAGATTGCCTCCTAGAGCAGACTCCAGGGATGAGGGCAAGCCATGAGGTCTTACCCGCTGCCAGGAACATCCTGTGGGGAGGAGAGGAATAGCTGCATTTGTCTAACGCTGCCCTCTCCTCTCCCATGTGGATGAGGAGTCTCTGAAGGTGTAGCTTTCCCTGTGGAAAGGGGGGATTAGAGTTTTTGGATCAATCTCAGAAGAAGCAGCTCCATCACTCCTGCTGCCACAGCTCTGTGCTCCGACTCCAGGGTGGAGAGCACAGGGGGAGCAGATGAGGTGGCAAAGAAACCACGTCCTCAGTCACCAGCAGCTTTTTCTGTTCCCAGTTCTGGTCTCCCCAGACAGATGATGCTTTGCAGTCCCAGCGAGCTGGTATTTCTTAGCAGCATCTTCTTACTGCTGGCACCTGCACTTTATGTTCTGAGTCAGACATCCATGCTCTATTGGCACACACAGTACCATTCTCTGTGGCAAATAAAAATGTGTTTGTGCCTGTGTTCTTGGAAATGAGTTCCCATCTCTCCTTGACAGCATTTAGCTTCTGAGTTAGTGTTCAGATGGGAGGTAATTAGGTCCTACCAGGGGTCTGGATTTACCACTAGCTCTGAAACCAAACAATTGCATCACATGTAACTCCTGTTCTCTGTTCCTGAAAGCTTTTCTCCAGCATTTACCTCTTTGGTCCCATCTCTGCTCCCCTTGGAGCAGGTCCCACCAGCCTCTGTGTCTCAGCTGTAGTTAAGGCACCTGGGAGAGTGAGTGAGGACGATGTTGGCAGAGATCTAACATATGTTGTTAGCACAACACACAAGCACATCCCTCAGGCTACTTCACTGCCATCTCTAATGCAAGCAGAGAAGCCTTTTATAACAGAAACATCATGCTCTTTCCCTTAGCCTGACAGGGGGAGTGAAGGTGCATTAGCAAGGTTTGCTCTTCTATTTGCCTGTACAGATTAAACAAGGACCCCACCATATGCCTGTGATCCCAGAGTATGGTATTTGGGATCAGAACAGTAAAAATATTAGGGAAAGTGTACAGACACTGTAAGCCATAGCATTGAGATATCAGTGGATGTTGGCCCCGAGTTCCCAAATACTTCAGTGGTGTTTTTAAATAGTGTGTTTGATAGGCAGAGATCACCATCCAGTCAGCTAAAAAATTAAAATAAAATGCAGGGTTACTGCCGTGAGCATGCTAGAATGTTACCAGGAGTACTGGATATAAAAGAGCACTCTGGTGCACATTAATTCCTCTTACATTCATGGTATGTGCCTTTCTTAACTGCAATAATTTCTCATCATTTTGTGCTGCCCCAGTGATGCCCACTAACATGTTTTAACCTTTCAGATTTTGCTTTTGTAATTAACCCAAAATTTTGAAACCTCATTTGATGATTCTGTGTGATATGTTCGTGAAGTAAATCTGAGGGCTTCTAATAGGAATCCACAGAATGTGGCACCCAGAAATAACATAATTTCAGCTCCAGGTACAGACATGATGTATTTATCAGTGTATGACAAATACTGAAATACGTATTTGTACATATTCATGCACACACACATATTTACACATACATGTGTACATTTCATACAGCAAATGCTGAGGGGAAAACAGAGACTTGGCCTATACAGAACCTACTATCCTAAGAAAAAGGGATACTGATTTCCTTGCTGGGGGAGACAGCTTATCAAGACATATATTGACCTATATTTTTTGAAGTACAGAAACTCCCAGCCAGATAAAAAGCCCATAATCTCCCTCTTTTCCCACTGAGAGATCAATGTGAGAGCTCTGACATAAGTACACAAAAGAAGAAAAATTTGAAGTTAAAGCTTCCATTCTCACAATGTGTGTGATGTAGCATACCTTAACTTATTGCTACAGTATCTAGACATGACTAAGGGAATTAAGGTCAGAATGGAAGATGAATCGCAGAGGACTTTTTGCACTGGGCTTAAAACAAGGAATATCACTGACTTTACAAGAGCAGAAGTGCTGGAGAAAGGTATTTGTATGGAGATGTCAAAGAGAAAGGGATGCCCTTGCTTCATAGCTCCATGAATGTGTGCACAGACACACACGTGCTCACATGCTGCTAACAGAGAATACATTTTTCATGTATTTTCATGAATTTTCCAGCCTATTGAATTTATGACTCTATTTTTTAGTGCTATGGTGCATGTATTGAAAATTTGTTAGTCTATTTTTCAGCCTATTGCCTCTCTATCTGTATTTTTAGTGCTGTTGTGCATGCATTGAAAATGTGTTTTTTCCCCCAGTTCAAGCAACTTCACCTACTTCTGAAATTTTTCCTTCGAGGACATGAGTTTCTATCACTAAATTATTACTTGCATGGTACATTCCAGCATGATACTTTAGTGTTCAGTTTGATGTCAGAATACTTAAGCACAGGACAGGCACGATGATAAAGGGTTGACTCTCCGTACCCTAAATCTGTCAGGGAGTTCTCCTGGGAACCATACTGCCCCACACATTTTGAAATATAGCATTTCTTATTCATTTCAATAATTTCTCCTTTCACCAATTAATAATGATGCTTAATATCATATTCAAACCATTAACCACCTAACCAAGAATGAAAATAAACATCTTGGGCCACTTTGTTTAAATTTGGGAAACTGGCCACCTTTCAAGAATTAAATGTCTCATTTGACTGACTGTTCAATTAGTACAGTGTTGACAAATTGCATGACTAGTGGGGGGAAAAAAACCCATTAAAGTCCTTTAGAATCTCCATCTTGCTAAAAATGCAAATATCTTGATGCTTTTTTAATAGTGCAATGAGATAGAAAATTTCCCCTGGAATGTGTTGATTGAGAAATATTAAATGTTAACCTTCCCTGTGCTTCAGAAGGTCAAATGTACCCCCTTCCTGAGGATTAGCTCTCTGATAATTCAAGCTACAACAAAACATATGCCTTTGCCTCGCTTCTCCCCCAACCCTGGCTCTTCTTAGGGTTTCCTGCAGGACTCCCATCTGTCAGACCAGTCATTTTCCTGGTGTGTGTATATAGCAGGAGCTATAATTATCTAGGTGTAGATATGTAAAAGATAGATGATACACAGAAAGGATACAGATACAGATATTCATACACACGTACCTACACGTTTGTAGGGACTCTTTGAAGCCTCTGTCAGAATTACCACTGATTTCAACAGAGTCCAGATGCACGAGTTTATTTGTAGGTGCAGTTGAGTAGTGGGTTAAGAGAGCAGCATCGATCTGAAATTTTCTAACAGAATATTTTCCTCCTAGAAAATGCCAGTTTGTCCAAAGGGAAATATTTCATGAAAATGTACTAATTACAGTGACATTTATCTTGCAGACAGAAATTAAAATAGCATATTGATTGGGTCAAGATGTCATCCATTTTGGACATTTTTGGAATGGAACATACTGATGCCTTTTTCCAAACTATTTTGCATTTAGGAAAGTTTATGGGGCATCTGGTATTTTTTTCTTAATTAAAATAGCAGAATGAAACCTTGTGAATTTATAGAAATTAAACTCCTTAGTCAACATAAAATATTAATTTTTTGAGGGGAAATGTTTTGGTGGGAAATTTTTGGGCTTTTTTTTTTTTTTTTTAAGATTTTGATGCATCTGAAGAGATTTTCTCTTTTTTAATGCTGCAGTTCCTAGTAAAACAGTCCCAAGGAAACTTGTTCAGTCACAACCACGTCTTATGTGGATCTTCCAGAGAGGCAGATTCAAAATGGAAATCTCCCTCTGAAATGGAAAGCTGAAGAGAAAGCAATGGTCATGCTTTCTTTCATCAGTTCTGCCCAGGGCACTGTAGGGACATCCTGGCTTTATACATCCTGGCTTTATACTCTGCACAGCCCCTGGATGTTCTGGGATCTCCCTCTCTCCAGAGGGCCATTAATTCCAAAGGGAGCTGGCCCAGGGTCTCACAATTAAACAGATTGACTCAGTTCCTCTCCACCTATAACTTATAAAACACTCAGAATATTTTCAGTGCTCAGCCAATACCAATATAATATCAACAAGGGAGAAGGAAACAGCTTGCAGTGCTTTTTTAAAATGGCATGGTAAAGCAAGGCTTCTTTTCTTTACTTGCCTGTAAAAGGCTATTAAATTTTGTTCCTTTTGCCTTTAGAAACCTTGTGGATAGATTTATTAAAACCCATTTACTGTTAAATGTGATACATGGCACTTTGCAAGTGGGTTGCATTCAATGCTGAATAAAAGAACAGTGTCATGAGCATTTTTTTTAATTTTTATATCTATAGATGGCATTTTAAGTCAATGAAAGACATGTACTATTCACAACAAAATGCTATTTTTTTACTTCATTTTGAAACATTTTTGCAGTGAAGAAAATTACCGTATTTGAGTCCTCAATTTTCAATTATAGACAGATAATTTTATTGGTGGGCTAATAGTTGTGGGATTATGTCTTTTCTAGAAAAAACCTGTCCCATTGTAGATAAATTTCAGTCTCACTATCAGTGGAAATTCCAAAATATACTCAGGTGATGCTGTTATGAACAGCAGAATCAATCCAGGAGTTCAGAGGGAGTCAGAATTAAAAAAGTTAAAAGAAAAAGAGCACTGCTCACATATGGAAATTGGAACAGTCACTGATGACTCCACAAAGAGACAGCTCAAATTATCCTCACAATTATCAGGTAGAAGACTGCAAATTATACTCCCAGTTCACAAAGAAAAAGCAATCTAGAGGAGAAATGCTGATTTACATAATCAATATAATACAAATTCAGGGAGGCCACTTTTCAGCACACACACAAAAAAAAGAAAGCAGAGCAGGAGACAGGATTTGCACTAGGCAAATAATGGAAGAAGACTCCTGCTGAGAGAAAACTGAGATAAAAGAAGAAGGACTGTAGAGAGAGGAGGCAGGACAGCACCACCTTCCCTGTGTGCCAGCCCA
This sequence comes from Heliangelus exortis, assembly GCF_036169615.1. Lineage (NCBI taxonomy): Eukaryota > Metazoa > Chordata > Aves > Apodiformes > Trochilidae > Heliangelus > Heliangelus exortis. Next base: position 79,198,810 of record NC_092424.1, on the reverse strand, counting down.
AGTCCTGGCTCTGAAAAAGCTGCAGTGGGGGAGATGATTTAAGGCATCTTTTAAGTTTTGTTGTGTCATCCAAAATGGAGAGGGAGCCCTTGGACTGGCTGCTTACAGTCTGAAGTGTTCTTTGCTGGAAGTCACAAGCATCTGATGGTTTCCAGGAGTCATAGGCAGGTCTTGAGCATTGCTTTTAATTGCAATATTCAAAATCTAAATTCTAATGTTAATCATAATATGCAGTTACAATTGCAATATTCCAAGTGCTTTGAGCTGTGATTATACAATGGATCAAACATCTTCATTCCCACCCCACCTCTTTCTATGTTGTAGAGGTTCCAGGAGACAGGTTAAGCACAGAATCACAGAACTTTCAGAGTTGGAAGGGACCTGTAGAGATCATCTAGTCCAACTCTCCCACTAAAGCAGGGTCATCCAGAGCACATTACACAGGACTGCATCCAGGTGGGTTTTGAATATCTCCAGAGAAGGGAAGTCCACAACCTCCCTGAGCACCTGTTCCAGTGTCTTGTCACCCTCATAGTAAAGAAGTTTTTTCTTATGTTTAAATGGAACTTCCTATGCTCCAGCTTGTGCCCATTGCCCCTTGTCCTGTCACTGGGAATTACTGAAAAGAGTCTGGCTCCATCTTCCTTACATCCACCCTTCAGATACTTGTAGACATTGATAAGGTCCCCCCTCAGCCTTACAGAATTACAAAATCAATAGCTCAAGCAACTGAGAAAACTGTGCCACAGACTCAGTCACACTAAAAGAATCCTTCCCCTGAGCATCAGATAGGCATGAAGGAGCAAATGGCTCACAGTTATTCCCATATGGATATTTCTACCTGCAACATCTTGCTGCTGTGGAGAAGATGAGTATTCTCAGGCATCACTGAAACTAACATCCATTTTGCAGATGTGACCTAAAAAGTTGATGAAAGTGCTTCTCGGGGGTTGTAGCTGAAACTGCAAAACCTATAAATGAGGACAGAATCAGTCCCTAATTACACTTGGCTTGATCCAAAGGCAGAAGATGATTCCCATGGGCTTATGAGCACTGATTATCCAGGGAGTTAGTACTGCTGGATAGGCTTTGGACTCCATCCATGGTCTAAAAAAGGGCTTGAACACATTTGTAACTTTAGGAATATGTCTCAATGGAGTCACTGTGACTCAACCAGCTCCAAGCTGGGACAAGACCAGATGAACGTGGGGAGAACAGCAGCGATGAGAAAGGATGTGTGGAGTACAAAGCCCAGGGCTCAGGGATTTGCTACTGTGTGTGGCCACTTCCACAGTTCCCCCTTGGGAACTGTAGCAGGAGAGAAGCTGCAGCCAGCACAAGTGTGTGTGGGGGTAAATGGGTCACTGCAGGTACAGCATCATCCCCCTCCAAACAGCCTCAAGGATGTCACTCTTTGCTCAAAAAGAGCTGAAATGCAGGAGCCAATAGACTGAGCTGTGAAAACATATTCCAGCGCCATGGCAGAAGCTTCCTCCTGCTTCCACTGGGAAAACTCCCTCTGACCCTCTGACCTCCCTCAGCCACGCACAGAGTGCCACATCCTCTGAATTGCCAAAGGGGGACTGAGACAAGCCAAAAAGTCACCAGAAGACCACAAAAGAGACCAGAGCCCTCTGCTGCTCCAGACCATGGAGAATAATGCCATGTCCACAACTTTGAAAGGAACCTAAAAATAAATTTACAGGAAAATAATACATTCTTTCTAATCTGAGTCAAACCTAAAAATTAAACAGCTATAATTATCAAACCTAATTTAATTAAAACTAGCTACTCACCATCTGGTGTTATTTGTATAAATTTGGAAATCTACTATTTCATATTAAATTCCACCATTTAACAAATTATGTTAGAGAATGTATTTCTCCACTATAATCATTACGTAATTGGTCATTTTACAAATTATATTTCCTTTTACTTGATAGAAATATTTTTTGTATAATAACAGCGCAGATGATCAGCCAATTTTTTCATCAAAACTGGATTTAAAATGAAGACTTGCAACATCAATAAAAAATAATTCACTGAAGTAGAAAGATGTATGCTGAGGCAAGTTTTTTCCTTTTGCAGCTTGGTCATCGAGAGTATAAATGAGGATTCAGTGGGATTTTTTTCTGCATATGTGTATATGCAGATACAATATGCAATACCATATATATGTCTACTATGTGTATACACAGGTTTCTTAATAGCAGGTGAAGGCCAAGGGTTTGCTTTGAAGAGTGCTGTGTACTTTCCTGACTCGGTGTGGAAGTGTACAGTTGCATACATTTAAATATGTATCATCAAAAATATATTTCTCTTTCCCTCTAAAGACACACAACTATCATTTATACAGTCGTATGTAAAACTGATGCTAAAACAACAAAGAGAACATCATCAGAAGACATATTAATACCAAAATATGAAAGTTGGACATAGCTAGCATGGAAGTCATGGGTTCCTCAGTGACTTCTTAAAAAATATCTGTAATTTTTTACATTCAAGTATTTCTGTGCAGAAGTAGAGCAATGGAGAAAATATCATAGAAAAAAATAAATCCCTTTGCAACAGGCTCAGCTGGATGTGTTTGCAATGGGGTACACACAGTGGGCATCCATCAGAGGCTGCTGGATGGAGAGTAATCACAGCAAAGTACTGGGACAGCAGAATGGGTGCAGTTTAGGACCCAGGGCAACTAAATCAGATTTGGAAGCACAGAGTTGATCCCAACTTGCCTGCTGATCTGCTGTCTGAATTTGAGCTCACCTCCCAACATGCTCCCAAGCAGTGCAGGTTCTGAGCACTTCTGGGCATCAGTCATACTACAGGGCAAGAGAAAGGAAAGGAAGCAACAAAAAGAAAGTTGGGGAAAAAAATTCCTCCCTAAATCTTAAAAAGACTCATTTAAAAAATATGCTTCCACCCACAGTTTTGGCATGCCATCACCTGTGTCTGCAAAAGCATGGGTTAGTCCAAAAGTCACCTATTTGCAATTCCCTGTAAACACATTCAGGGAATTCCCTAAAAATAAACACAGGGATGCTCCTAAGCCATCCCTAGTGACTGGAGACCTTCCTCAGAGTGAAGCATTTATTAGTAACAACAGCATTTAGACATGATGTGGGAAAGAGTGCTTGTGTTTAGCTTGTTTCATACACAATTATCTCCTATGTGGGAATCTTGGCTGGTCTAAGTTTCCCGAGGCTCCCTAGCAAGGAATATGCTTCCAACCCTCTTTACCTGATGCAGCACCCAGACTTTTCCCTGGCTGCCCCAGGCTCTGCTGTAGAGCTCCCTCATTGCAGTTGGCCACTCTGTTCTACATTAGCTGCTTCACTGACAAAAGACTTGCAAAGATTCATCTCCTTTTTACTCATTAGTATTTCTAGATTAGCATGCAGCAGCATCCAGTCCATCCTGTTTGGTGCTTTGCTATCTAACAAGCAAACAAATCTACCACAGATGAGTTTTGCTGTTTGGCTGCTGTTGGGCTCTGCCCCAATGAGAGTCCCAAATCCCTGATGCTCTTTGGGCACAAACCTCTACGCAGCACAAGGGGCAGAGCAGAGGAGCAGGAGGGAGCCCAAACTCGAGGTGTTGTGTTCAGATGTATGTAGAGAATGCAAGATGACAAACTGCTAGGCTTGGTTAAATTGGGGCTGTTAATTATAGCAGTTTAAATTGGGTTCTGACTCAGATTTTTAATTCATAGTGGCAAGATGACAGCCTGGAGAAGGTGTTTGCAAATGGCTGACTCAGAGGATGATGATCAGCACGACGGTGCCTTCTGCTCGTAATATGTGTTTATAGGAGTGATGTTATAAGGTGACAGTTGCCAGTTCAGCTCCACCCCTTGATCTGTTCACCACAGATTATGAAGCCTGGAAAGACAAAGTGAGCAACTGGAGGAAGGAGCTTATTAATTGGGTGAGTACAAAATGGCAGTCCGCCATCTCTATGTTCTGTCCTCTGCTTTCCACATGTAATGCTGGTTTTCCAGATTTTTCTGTAGGCATCCAGCTGCTTCTGACTCGATTTGATGAAATATCTTCTGAGGGAAGAGAAACCATTTCCTAAATCCTCTCTGTGAGACAGAGCCCCAGAATTTTCCACTCAGTTCTTCTCCAAATTACAAGGCTGTAGACAGGAGAGGCCACAGCCCTTCCTCCTCACTGGGAGTCCTTGGGATACCATCATCCATGGTGGGGCTGCTGGAGCCCAGGGCTCCTGAGACCCCTCCAGCAGCTGAGAGCATCCTCACAGGGGCTGCTGAAGAGATGGGCACTGAGGAAAAGCTGCCTGACAGGGGGACTGCAAAACCTGTCTTGATTTCTGACCAAAAATTGAACACTCACCATGGAAGTACCAGCTGCTAACAGATCTCCAGTGTTGTCTCTCCTCTCCCAAAAGTGCTTTTGCTTTTTTCTACTAGTTGTCCTTGAAGTCCTTTAATTTATGCTTTTATGCAAAATGAAAATGTCCGAGATTTCCTTCCCTGTGCGCCCGGGGCACAGATTTGCTCAACCATCCAAATGGTTGCATGAAATTCATTTGCAAACGTTGTAGGTGACTAAGTTTCATAACTGCAATTTGTCAGATACAAGCAGGAGTCAAAAAGCCAATGCCACGTGAGTAATGCAGCTGACTCTTCTTGATTTGATCTTAGAAATCCTTATATACCCCTGCCTGGCTGGGTACACTGTCAGCCAACCACTGGACTGTGAGTGAGGAGGCTTTGGTACGAGCTGCTTCTGACTGAGCCTGAAGCCAAGAAGCACATACACTTGTATCACCCATCAGTTGCTGCTAGGAATAGTGTATATAGCTCCTGGAATTATTGTTTTCAAATCTCTAACTCTGATTTAATAATTACTAGGACTGAGAGACTAATATATTCAATGAATGACTGTTTTTCATCCATTGAATAGCTGAGAACAGATTGTGATTCCCTGGTCTATTTGGTATTCAAGTGAATCCAATAGATACCTTTTTTAATCTTTAACTCTGTGGATGAAAAGCACATATCCACAGTAAGCAGTTGCTGGTGCTCTGATAAATCAAATGCATGATTTCTGGTTCCTGACAGGAATAGTGTGCAGATACATACTCTGAATCCTTGTTTATACAGACAACTGGGGTTTTCACCACAGCTTACATATGTGGCTTTAAAACCTGTCCCATGGGGCTTTTTTTATTTGTTTGTTTAGTTGTTTTTTTGGGGTTTTTGGGTTTTTTTGCTACCAAAGGTCTACTTCACAAACTGGTATATAAAATGAACACAAAAGGAATTTAAGTGGCACCAAACCAAAATGTTTTTTTTTGTTCCACTGAATATCTCTGATCCGACTGTGATCAGAGAGGTGATTTATGATAGGCTTAGCTTTAAATGTGCTCCCCTTGACTTCAGCATGACTGTGCAAGCAAAAAAGGAAGTATGAGCATTGCCTTGGGAAGATCAGGGCACAAACTATCTGAAAACTTTCTGAATCATTCAGCTCTAATAATCACTGTTTGGACGCTATTACTGAAAGAATTAAGTCTACCATCACTGTTTCCCTGTCCTCTAGACAACCTGAACCATGGAATATTGACACTGTTCCCCTGTGCAAATAAAACAACAAAGATAACAGTGAGCATCCACAAACATATGCACTCTGTAAGGCACCATTCCTGAGAGACACAAAGCCTGGACTGAGGAACAGTCCTTGTGGATTTAATGGACGTGGCCTATGGTATTTTTCACAACATAACTTATTGGACCAACAATTTTTTTTTTTTTTTTTTTTTTTTTTTTTGTGGTTTCAGGACAGATTTTTTTATTTAAGTAACTGACCAAACAAGCAAGAACACTTGTCAAGGGCTCCCAACAGGATTTTATAGAGTTTTGACTGTGTGTAGCTGAGAGGAGGATAGACAGAGGCATAACTGTCTGAGATCATTTAATCCTAGTTTTTAATCCTCAGCAGAATTTCTGCAGGTGACAACAGGGAGCCTGACTGCTGGAAAAGATGAGAAACTGATCTTCATATATTAACTGAACTGTAATTATAATTTCCACAGCAGCAACCCACAATTTCCTGGAAAGTGTTTTTGCACTGGGAGGACTCTTGGTGGATTTTGTGCCACTGCTTTCCAGTTTGGGGGGGCACCCTTCCCTCCACACAAACAATGTACTGCTTTCAGAATTATTTTGGTAGAGAACTCATATAGACTCATCATATAAACTCACTTTGACTCTCAGTCCCTGTTGTGAAATGGATGTTTTGAGCGTGGGGAGACACTCTGGAGCAAAAGCATAAAACTGGAGTAGAATGTCTTTCCTCAGCCACAGGCTTATTCTTAGATATATATGTTCTAACATACATTTGTTCCTGAAACAACTCAGTCAATGGAAGGAACACGGCATAGTTATGGAGATTTACAGTTTCTGGTGCTCTCCAGTGTAGTGGTGACATGATGTATTTATCAGACAGGGAGAGGGCTGGGAGAGAAGACCAAGCAGAGTGTTAGCATCTGGATGCTAGAAGTGTGGATGGGCATCTTTGTTGCCTTCTTCAACAATCATTTTTTTTCTTCTACCCATAGTAGCCATGTCCTGTGATACATCTCAATGGTCTATTATGGCATTTCCTCTGGATCCTCTGAGCTGTGCTTTTGTGGCTACATTTGCACCACAGAAGATGCTCGCAGGGTATTTAAACCAGGCACAGCCAAGCCCTTCCTTAAGGAAGCTACAGTCAACATTGCTGAAGCCCAAACCAAAATGTTCCCACCACACTCAGTCATTTGGAAGGCCCTGGGAATGGTTTCCTGCACCTACCATGGGCAGGGCTGCTCCTGCCCAAACCCTTCAGTGCTGTGGAGAGGTTTGACATGAGAGAAAGGTGAGGTGGTGGGGAGGTGGTGAAGTGCTTGGAGGAGGCTGTGTGGCTCCAGGACACAAATGAGAATATAGAAAGGCTCTATTCTCTATTCCTGAGAATATAGAAAGGCAGGTGGCCATGAAGCAAATACCAAAAAGGGCACATGCTAAGCTCATCTCTTCATGGGTTTTGTACCTTCTCAAGTTTTATGGCCTGCAGCAAAGCAGCCATAAAAGTGGGCATTGTTTCAAAGCACTTAACCAGTCATGCTTAAAGGGTTTGTACATGTTTGTTAGAGGCTGGAAGCAAAAATGTGAGTAAAAACATAAGGCAAGCCCTCAGGGCAGGTGTACTCTACGAGACAGACTAATCTGGTCTCACTGCTTACCAATTTTGCACCTGGTTAACTCTAGGTCAGAATGAAGCTATATGGTCTATAATGATTATTTGTGACCCAGACAAAAACTTAACCTTTCTATCTTTAGACTCCATTGAAATGGCCATACCCTGATTATGGAATATTTTTCTGTTAATTAGGAATGCAGGCTCTACAGGTCACTGAGAGTTCATTCTATTCCCTTGGCATAAGCAGATGCCTTCAAGATAACCCTGTACTAAACACGTCAACAGCTCCACACTATTCTGTATGCTTGGGGGAAAAAAAAAAAAAAAAAAAAAAAAGACAAGGGAAGTAGAGACAGCAGCTTGCCAAAGACTGAAGAGCCAGATAACTCCAGGAGCTAGATATTAGTTTATGAACATTAAGTAAATAATTGCCTTTCAGGCTCCTGGGCTCTACAGCAGGTGGCTACCAATCTGTAAGCAGGCCTGATTGGGGGGGGTGACCAATCTGAGGCAAGGAAGATGTTCTGCAAAGCCTGTAAGTCCTGCAGGGCTGTGCTGGATCCATGCAGGGCCAGCACGGGCATTTGTACTGTGCTGCCAGCCTGTAGGAAGTTGGGAGCACAGCACAAAGGCACCTGGGTAACCAGCAGCACAAGAGCCTGTGCAGACTTGGTGCAGCAACATCCTTACTCCTTTTTCCTCCCACCCACAATTTTGATCATTTTTCTTGACTTTATTTCCACCCTACCACCACAGCCTTCCTGCTTGCCTTCTAGCTGCTACCAGAATTCTTCATCCCTCTTTATGTATCCTTCATCTTTTCTTTCCCGCCTTAAGCAAACCCTCACGTCTTCTCTAAACCTTATTCCTCTCTGTTCTGCTCTTTTCCTGATCTACTTTCCCATTTCTCACTCAGAGGTATGCCTTATTCCACTGGCAGTTTATCCAGGATCCTCTTCTACTCATTTTTCTTGCTGTAATTTTCTCTTCTACAGCAAAGGCCTCCCTCTCAAAGGCAACCAGTCACGTTTCCTGGTGAAATTACCTCCCTCTGCCCTTCCATCCATCTTCTCTGTACCAACTGCTGGGATTCAGCTGGCAAGCACCTCGCACTCCTTGCAGCCCACGATCTTCCCCAAATACTTGCTCAAAAAGGAGGACAAAGTTGCAGCATGGCAATGCCATGGAGGGTGCAGGCTTTAGTTTTCCGAGCACCTGCTGTACTGCTCCAGAACGATGCCATTACTTTCCCAAAAAATAGCAGGTATTGTATTTTGTTGGCCAAATGGGAGAGCTGAATGTTTCACATCCTGGTGGCTTATAAATCTTCATGTGACAGGTCATGATGGTGGAAGCATCTGCCATGCTTTGCTCTTTGGGAAGCAACTGGCTGAGTTTCAGCTGCTGTCATAGAGAGTGCTGTTTGACACAGAGCTAACCTGTCTCAGCCAGGTTCTGGAAGGATGATGTACTGCCTTGCTACATCTTGCTACAGCCTGCACAATCAACACTGCAACCAGACCCCTTCTATGGTTTTATCCTGCAGGATATGAAAGCATTTGCAGTTGAAACAGACACAGGACAGCATCATCTCTCCTTCAAGTGCTGAGCTGGAATTTTGATCGCACTGCCGCGCAGATGTTTTCACAGGAAAAAAAGTGATGAATCATAATAACCCTTTCTGTCTTGATCTGGAGATTCATAAGTGAATCCTCTCCAGACCTCTGTGGCATAGGCAAGTCTTAGATACACAGCAAGATACATGAGAAGCCCCCAAAGGACAAAGGATCTACCCAAAGTCAGTAGTGGTTATGTATGATGGACACTCTGCCCATGAATCGGGGAAGGAGTTGCCAAAATATCGGAATTTACATTCTGCTTGAGCCATAAAGAAGCCACAGCTGTATCTTTTTGGGCCCTAACAATGCTAATGCTCCTGCTGGGGCCAGGGGAACCAGCAGCAGATGGGAGGAGGCTGCAGGGAGCCACCAGAGTCAAGCTCAAGCAGGTCTGCATGAACCGGTCACCCCAGCATGGACATGTGCACTGCCATTTTCCATGCAGGAAAGCAGGCTGCCCTGTCACTGTGCCTCTTCCTCAGCCCAGCAGAAACATCTACACACAGATGGTGGGGACACAGGAAAGACAGCCAAGGACTTGCTGGGGTACCTGTATTTTCCTCTTCATTAGCAGAACTATCCCCTCCAGTTCTTTCTTTATCATCTCAATTTCTCAGTAGCATTGCTTGCATGAATGATAACATGGTATTATCAGCAGTACTGAGGCATTGCTGTAAATAGGGGCATTTTTAACTCTGGGCCCTGTTATTGTCTTTAGTAGGACAGTTATGTATTGTTCAAAGCAGGAAAAGAAAAAAAAGGCAGGACATCTATTTCTCAGTGTCACCTCTGATGTCTATTAAAAATTTGTGTGTTACTGAAGGGCAAACATCTTCTCATCTGCCATACAAAAGAAAATTAAAAAAAAAAAAAAGAGACAATGACTGCTGAGAAATGTGACCTAGGAACTGAACAGGTCTTGTTCCATATCCTCAGATTATTACAGAGTAGACTGTGCTGTCAGGGCTTTTTGTTGATGTTGTATCTATATACACTTCCTTTTTAACATAAACAAATCCCTTTTTACAGAAGATGACTATGCCTCTCCTTTATCCTTAATGGTGCCATTTTGACTGATGAAGTCATTCAGGTGGGAAGGAACCCCAGAACACATCATGGAGGCCTCCTGGCAGGTGGTAGGCAGTTCTTAGGTGCCCCCAAAGTCACCTCTTCCCTGGGATGAACCAGCCCAACTCCCTCAGAACCTCCTCATGGGGCAAGTGTTCCTGTCCCTGACCATCTTGCTGTCCCTCTGATGAATTTATTCATATTTAGTGCTGCCTTTCCTTCTGTACCAGGGATGCAGTATCCTATGTGGTCTAATGAGTAAAGAGGGGTAACCTGTTCCCTCGGTCCACTGGCTCCCCTGCAGAACGGGGTTATCCACCCCCCTCACAAGCATCACAGGGAAATATATTTCCATGATATATGCAAGCACCAGATGATTAGATAGTGATGACCCAGTGATTTGTTTGTTCCAGCTGGGCTTTGACTGGTTTCCCACTTCTCCAGGTCTCTGCATATTTCGGGGGAAAGCACAAATGTTTTTTTCAAGTGTCACATTGGTCTTTTAAAGGCTGACATCACCGTCTGCTCTTTTTCTGCCACAAAGGAAAACTGCATATAAAATTTCCCTTCTTTACTCACTGGTACTTAAATAGCCTCTGGTATCACAGAACTAGACTACGTTATAATATTTAACATAATTTACCTTTCATAGTGGTCCTGTGAGGCAGGAAACTAGTTTCATTTTGGATTTATTAATATGTAAATGACCACAGAGAGACTAATAGGCTTGCCCACAGACAGGTTGTCACAGAATAGGAGCCTGAACCCATACCTGCTCAGCCATCTTGCTCTATTCTGGCTGTTCTTTCCTTCTATTTTGGTGTCCTGTTGCATTCAGGGATGAGCTGACCCATGTCATCCCATTCTGTTGAGATGTGATGCAAGCTGCAATCTGATTCCCTACACCTATGAGAGAGAGAAAAAGCTTGGGCTAATCCATCAGCTCATCAAAACTGGGAGCCCCAAGAGGTGCTGAACTTTGGCATCTCCTTTTTTTTGTCTCATGCTGCCTCATAACAGAAAATTTTTCATGCTTTAACAGGACAATACAGAATACTACATAAAGTTTATTCTTTGAATCTTAAACAAGGAATACCAGTGGAATAAGCATGATCTTCCTTACAGTATTCTGCTTTTTCTGTTTGGTTTTGGCATAGAACTTTCCCTGTATCTCTTTGGTTTGTTTCGGTGCACAAATGGATCTTTCCAGCCTCCTCTCTCCAGTTCATAAAAAAAAAAAAAAAAAAAAAAAGTACAAAATAGGAAAGGTCCATAGAAGCCCTGAAGGGAAGTGACACAATCCCAGATGTTGTAGGATCTATGTCTCAGCTGCAGTGACCCTGCATGTGGCAGCTGCTTTTCCACACCCATCAGCAGTGGCAGCTGGAGGGGTTCTGATGTTAATGGCTCATCCCCCAAGGAAGGAACTAGTGTGAGGAAAAGCAGCAGGCATTAGGTACAAGTTATTACCTTGCCATATTTTATGTTTCCTTTGTTATAAAGCAAGCAAGAAAGTAGTGAAGAAGAAAGCAAAATTAGATGTGTTCCCTGGCATCCCCCTTTTTCCTAGAAGTACCATGAGATGTTGCCCTCCCCCCCAGATTATGTTCCTTCCTTTTTGATTGAATGAGGTATTTGCTAGCTGTGGAGCCCTTCTGGTAAATGCATATTCCTAGTGGGTCTTTTCTCATTACCTGAGAAAAAGATATACATTAGAAGAAATAAAAAAATAGAGGTTTATTTCCTCAGTAAAGAAATAGCAGTTTCTATGTCCACTGTCACTGTGTTTTGATATATGTTTAGGTCTGTTATGTCCTAGGATCATCTAATTTCCATATAAAGTGTAGCTACTTTCAGTTTTACTATATAGTGTTCAGTGGAGATTTTGATTTGTGTGCCCTAGGGTACATCTGAGAAATGCATAATTTTCTTTAAGTCCCTTCTGTCATGCACCATCAGTAAATTCCTGTACAGATTACAACATGGATGTTTAGTCAGAGGTCTGCACTCCCACGGAGGAGCGTGGGAGGGAGTAATAAATGTGTGGACTGAACAAACCAAAAAAAAAAAAAAAAAAAGCAAAAGAAAAGAGAGGAAGAGAGAGAGAAATTCCATTAAGAAGGGTTACTGAATCAAAAAGAATTTATCAAAAGTAGGCTGGTGAGAGTGGCTCTTGAATTTTTATGAATTTGTGGGGCACACAAGTCAGTCTGCTTTGGACTGTAATTTCAGGTAACAGCAGAACTGGGACTGCTGGGCCATACTCTGTCACTGTTTCTAATCTCCACTGCTCTGGAACACCAGTTACACATCAATACAATTAATCACCCATGATAACAAAAGTTGGGTTTTTTTCCCCACTTTAGAAATGTTGGGGTTTTTTTGTTCTTTTTTTGTTGTTGTTGTGTTGTTTTTGGTTTGGTTTTTTTGGTGCTGAACATTACCAGACACAATTTCTTTTTCCCTTGTGAAGAAAATCTTATGAAGTTCATTTATACAGAGAGCATAAATCCTATCTCCTAGTGTTTTCCCCTGCAACCTAACATGAAATATGGCTTATAGCTCCACTAATTCTCAGCATTTAGTGCGGACTGATGAAAGTAGTTCATCACTCACAGGGATACACTTCTGCACGTGTCAGACCAGGGAAGGTACATTCAGCAGCATCGTGACATGGCACATACAGTCTCAGATATACCACAGCACCCTGGTGTCTTAATGCCACTCGTTGTGTATACATAGCATTAAAAATTACTACTTCCCATTTTGCAGCAAAAAAACACTCTCTTTCTTGTCGCTCTTCTCCCACCACAGATTTATCTCCTTCTGTTAATGATTCCCTTTTTTCAATTTGTGTCTCTTTCTGACAGATAATACTTTGTCTCCCTGTTCTCCTGGCTTGGTGTGCCTCTCACCTTGTTTGCTGCTCATTATTTGCACTCTGGCAGGATGTAGATACAAGAACTTGCCCATAATCAGTTCAATAATTCCACTTCAAAACCAGACGTTCTGCTGCCACATATAATCCTGACAACTCATTATCCACCAGCCCGGGTAGGTCTGGCTCTTGCATATTAGCTGTACTGTGACCTTAGAATCCTTTCCTTTGCTTCTACACTTTAATTCACTATTAAACTCCTTTTGCTGAGTTGCTGCATCAGTGCAAGGGGAAGGGAAGGAGCACAGCAGTGAAGCAGATATGCCAGACTCTTCCTAACTCCCTGAATGCCACTTTTCCTGGTGGAATCACGCAGAAGTGTATTTCCAGCTTGTGACATATAAATGACTAGAGCTGACATTTACAACAACTCCCATCTGAAGCCTTGAAGATACATTTATCAGCCAGCGAGGCAGGCAGGTGTGATCATCCCTGTGCAACAGAAGGGTAAACTGAGGCACAGGGTGAGAACACAAACTTGCCAAAGGAAGTCTGCCCTGGGTGTTAGACCTTTATTTGCAGCTCTGAGACCAGATGGCATTGGAGTGATACACAGCTCAGTTGGGACACAGGTGCACCACCATGTCAGAGCCAGGTGATGGGTCTAGTGGAGCTGGCTGCGTGGTGTCTGATGCTGTTGAGGGGCTGCCCTGAGCACTGGCTGGGAGCAGGGCAGGGTGATGGTCCCAGAGAAGCCCAGGCACTCCCTGGGCTGGGGAGGTTTCCTTGCTGCAGCACAGAGGAGGATCTCATCTTGATAGATGAGCCTGGGCACGGTCTCCATGGCAAACAGGAGTTTCTTCCAAATCCTGTGGCTAAAGATTGGGAAGTCAGACATTTAATAAGCCCATCAAGGACCCAGCCACAGCCTTCGGAGTGAGGCAGGAGCTTGGATGTACAGTTACTTTGACAGTGTGAAAGGAAAATAGGCATCAAATAGGTCTGTCTTGCATCTTCCTCTCTCCTTTAGTCAGTAAAGAACAAGTCTATTTCTAGTCAGGGAGACCCTATCTGTAGCTAAACACAATGTTTATTCTTGTGCAGTAGAGACCAAGCAAAATTTCACAGCTCCGTTGCTCTCTCATGGTGTGTGGAAGACTCAAGCCTGCACCTGAAGCTGAGCATTCACCTCTTGCTCAGAAAATGAATCAGGGTTTGGGCTCCAGTTCCTTTGTAGGGTCAGCAGCCCTTGTGATGATCAAAGCTCTTACATCAAGTGAGAAATGTCTCTGGCCAGGCTATAGAGCATCACCTGGCTCAAGGCATTCATGGCACAAGTAGTGGTAAGAGGTGGTGTGCTCTGGAAGTACCTCTGGATACTTAGCAGAGTACTTGAGAAACTGAGCTGCCACCACCATGAGATGGCTCTGAAGGTCACAACCAGGTGTTGCTCAGCCCAGCCTTCAGTGCACAGCAAACTGCTGCCCTTCGTGGCACCCAGCTACGTGTCCCTTCCCCAGCAAGTATTGACTGCCCTGCCCCGTGTGAAGGATGTGCTGTTTGACTGGACCTGTTCTCCATCCCTAATGGTGCAGCCCATGCAAACAGAAATAGGGTTTAGCCCACCATTTCCAATGCATCACTGCTAAGTGACAGAGCCCAGGACAACATGAAACCTTAGCACTTCTGGACCTGTGGGTTCTGTGCCATCCCGGGCACGGCAGGGCGAGAGCCAGCCAGGCTGCAGCCCCATCCTGCTGCACAGAGAGAGCCCCAGCAGAGGCAGCTGCAGCTGACACCTGCAAAGGTGAGAAACAGCTCCTGTGCCAGGAAAACCCTCATCTCTGGTGGGGAACAAGTCCCATCATGAGCTGAACATATATAATTACCATGATCTTTTCTAAAAGGGCCCTGAAGCTCTTAGTCCCTGTAAGCGGAAGCTGCAATTACCCGACTCCAGAGCAGCATTTACCATTCCGAATGGCTCTGTGCCTCCTGGAGCTCTTGCAGCACTGACAGCCCAGATCTCCTAGGGCTTAGCCTATCCACGGCACAAGCTGCAAGTGCCTGTTGCAGAAGGTGTCCCAGGCAGATGAATCCCAGGGGAAGAAGAGAGGCAGTCTTTATTTTTGCTCTGCAGCCCTTATTTTTGAGCACTGTAACTGACAATCACCTTTAAAAATAGACAAAGGGGATGTTGAGTGAAGCCATTAAGGCAGCAATGTCTCTTTGTGACTGTCTCTGCAGGGGACAGCACTGTCTCTTTGGAGATAAGATTGCTCACCTCGGGAGATTGGAGGCAGCTGGCTTTAGGAGGCCTGAGGTGTTATGAAGGGTCTGTTTGCACCTTTTTAGACCCTAATGTTTTGTTTGTTGGGGGCTTCTGGCTGGATTTGGTGCAAATGCTTAGGTCAGAGAAGACCTGCTGTCATGTAGTTCTATTCTTATGCTCCCTCCTTGCATGTTATCATCAGATTGAAGACACTTCTCAGCTTTTTTATGGTGATTCAGCTCCCAGCTGATGCCCTTAAAATGGAAGGGTCAGAGGGCAAAAGAAAACTGAGAGTGTGAACGACAGAGCAAGGGGGTGTGTGCACCCAAAATGCTCTCAGAGGACATTAATGTCTTTCCTTCTTTGCTGCTTCTTTTCTGTCTTAACCTTTTGGCATCATGGGACTTTTTTTTTTCCTCTTTTTCTCTTTTTCTTTTTTTCTTTTTTTTAATAACCACCTTCCCAAGCATATGTGCCAAGCTGAGTGCAGTTTTCTTCATGTCTTCCCTCAAATTTGCAAGCTATGTATTTTCTGGATCTCTCATGGTTGCTCTTGCATGACCCTTGCAGAAAATTTATGTGACAAGAAAGGAAAAGGCTTTAGACAAAAAGAGAGTAAAAGAGAGGGCCTGCTCAAAGCAAAGGGCTCACAGAAGGCCTTGGGTGGCTGGTTTCACACAGAAACCAAAGCAGGATTTTAGAGAGCAGTGGCCACAGCTGCCTGCAACGACTGCAGTGGCAACAAGAACAAGCAACTGCTGTGGCCAAGCATCAGGGTGGCTGAGAGCATCTTGCTGTGAGCTCTGCTCTGCAGTCACCACTACTGCTTCCTCACCCAGCCTCTCATCTCCCGTGGGAGCACTGTTCTGTCCCACACTCCACACTTCTTTCTCTTTGCAGGGGGCAGCCTGAAGGAAAGGGCTCATCACACCATGAAGGTGAATGCCTGATTGTGTGGTTAGGAGCTGCTGGTACCATGCAACCCCAATGCTGACCAGACCTACCTTTCACAACCAGCAGCTTTTTCAACACTTTTTATCTTCTCAAGGCAGGGAAGTGTATTTTTATGGAAGGATCAGGGTATATCCCTTTCCATATACAACCTTCTGTAACTCTTGGTGATGTGCTTGTTTGTCTCCTCTTTCCTACCTCTGTGAAAGTGGCTTGCACTGACCCATACATCAGATTGCATTATGTACTTCACATATGTCACCTCTTAACATTGCTTACCCACCTCTGCCTTCACCACACTCTGTCTCTGTCTGAGGGCTTGGCTCCCCAGACATCTCTCTGAGGCCTAGTAATACATATAAGAGAAATCTGCAGGAAGGAATGGGAGAAATAACAATGTAGAGATGACCCAGAACTTGGGGTTGGTAATTAATACTATAGGAGCTACTGCAATGACCTGGGTGAAATACAGGACCTGTCAGGAAGGAATGTTGTGTAACAAGTAGAAGCACAGCACAGTTAGGAGAATTACAAATGCAGATACATAACAGGGTATCCATGACCAGACAAGAGCTGCACAGGGAAAAAACCTGGGGTAACAACGCATGAAGAAATAAGAATCAGTAGTTATTAAATAGCCATAACAAAGAAAAGGCAAATGCTGTCTTGGGATGTACAGAAAGGAAAAATCATATGAAACATACTACCCAGAGTGTTTTTCCACAGCAGCTACCATCACCTAAGATGCAGCTACCAGCAGTGTTGAGTTTGTACCTCTGGAAGATGAGGACAGGCATTCAAGGCTGAGAGACCACATTCAAGAGCTCTCTTCCTCCCCTGTGCCAGCAAAGCCTCTGTTTGTTAACTTCCACACACACTGCAAGGTCAGTCTATTTTCGGTCTGTTTCAGGGGCTGACAGAGCAAGGAGAAATTAAACCTTTTCTGGCTCAGGCAGGATTTTTCATATCTTTCTATTCAATGTCCATTTTTAAAAGTCTCTTGCTAGTACACAGAGAGGTGAGTTCTAAAGCTATAGCAAACACAGGCGGGGATGAAGTTTATCTCCTGCTCACAGGATGCTTTTGTACACACTGCAGAAATTCTGTGTGATGGTGAGCAATGCAAAAGGAGACGTGACATTGCTGAAATGCTGGTGGGAGTCAGCTGAGCCACCACCAGGCAGCATTCTAATGTCTGACTAAAACCACGTGGTGACTCCTCTGATTTTCATGGAGTTGCTCCATCCAAGAGCTCCAGTCCTGTGTGACCAGCAGGGTCAGGAGAGAAAGGAGAGCCAGCAGCAGGAGGGTTGCTGAGCCTCTGAAGGCATCTGATGGAAGGAGGAGTTCAGAAGGATGGAAGACCTCCAAAGTGAAATTTCCAAAGCTTCCAGCAGGCTCTTGGCAATTGCTTGCCTGCTTCAGCTCTTCTGGAAGCCCTCTCCACCCATAGGAATAGTTACTCACTTGGGTTACTCAAGCCACTGCTCCTGGGATGGTATGAGACTGGCCCAGAGTGTGCATTAAAAGATGACTTAAAGAGAAGACAGCTGTTGAACAGAAATAAATAGTGGGTTTTTTATGAAACAAGAATAACTAGAACTAAAGTAACAGCAATATATGTAATGGAGAATGGGTAGGTGGCAACAGTGACACTGGCCAGGTCCCATGCGTGAATAGAAAACGTAGTCTAGGAATGCAACAGAAATGGAAATGTCAGCAAGTACAATGAACAGAGGAGGAGTCTTCTGTTGATCTTAATGAGAAAATTCTTGTTGCCGTCAGACCTAGAAAGAAAAGTGTGCTTTTCCCATATGTAACCACCCATTCCACTCTTTTCCATCAGGATGAGAAGACAAACTCTCCCAGCCCTGTTTCCTGGGGACAACAGCCTGGTCTGACTGTGGCTTGCCCATCCATCCACCATGTGCTCCAAAGCTCAGATGGGCTGGGGCCTCCTGGTAAAGAGGAAGGGCAAGAGTGCCTCAGGCTGTGTTGCAGGAAGGCCCATGGGGATGGTTTTGCTTGCTTGCTTGCCTCATTTCCTCTGTTATCCGTGTCACCAGACCACCCTCCAAGGAGGCTGATGGATGGTGTGTTGGAATAGGAGCTGAAATGAGGAGAAAAATAGTCAGTGCTCAAGTGAAGATGAAAATGATGAGGGAGACAAAAAAAAATTAATCTATCTGTCCAACTTCCTTAATCTTACAGAGGCAATAAACTACTTTAAAAGCCAATATTCCCTCTGCTTCCTCACCCACCTGTCTTAGCAGTGAAGTCTTCCCCGAATTCTTCAAAATCCCTAAGTGAAGGGAAGAGAATAAGGGTTGCCTTACCTGAAGAAAAATGTCCACATTGATAGCTGTCTGGCCTAGCACTTGATGTAATGAAACTTGAGGTTTTAAGCACTACCACTGTAAAACTGGACGTGTTTGATCTCGTTTTCATTTTAATGGCTGGGTACTTCACTTTGCCTGCAGCTGTGGAGAGGCAGCTACAACAAAATCTGAGTGTTAATAGACAGGGCAGTCCTGTCCTTCCTGTCACAGCTGGGCTACAGCAGCTGATGTGGCTGTCACAGGAGTGGCCTTTTGCCCTTTGGATGTAGTGAGTCCCTGCCCTCTCTGATACACAGGAGGGAAAACTCAAACAAGTGTTTTCCATCTGCAAAGCAAATGTGATTTATTATTAATAGAGCCCTGCTAGGAGCACATTGCACTTTGAACTGATTGACAGGTCCCCGACCTAAGGAGATTTCTTTCAATGTCTAAGCATCACAGGAAAGGTAAGCATGACAAATAAAGAAAAGGTTGGATGGAAGAGGTGGAAAAGCTGCACTTCAAAAATAATATTACATGCTGGTGTGGTTGGTTATCCACAAATCTTACACTTGCTGCAATATTGCTGACAGCAATAAAAATGATAAAGTTCAGGAAAGGAGATGGTGTTTTACTGTTATGAGGAATTCTGAGTGGTTTCTAATGAGCCCATCTGGCATGAAAACCTTCCTGAAACCACTGGTGAGAGCAACAGCTCTGCATGAGGGCTGAAAGAGGGGGACATTAAATACCCTTTTAAACAATGGTAGCTGACCAAAGAGGTGCCCCGAATTACAGGCTAATGTGACAAGTCAGGCACACAGTGTGTGGGTCTTAATGCAAATGTTTGATGGGATACAAAACTGGAACAGCAAGTTAGAAGTAAAAAGATGACCAAAATCCTTCAAGAAGCTAGAGTCAGGAAATTGCAAGTGGAACAAACCACAGCATGGCCTCAGGAGAAGGCTACGAGACAGACAACCTCTTTGGGCAGCATTCTGGGTGAGAAAAGGTGTTTCCAATTTTGGGTAAGGAAAATGCTTCTTGTGCTCATGACACTTAATATTGCTTCAGAGAAATATCTGATCATAGACCTATAAAAGGCAGCATGTTGGCATCTACTCATCTACTGCCAACTCGGGTACAGAAGCTTCAGGCTTTAGTAAAGGGGATGTCCAGCTAGCAAGGTAATAAAATCTGTCTGAAGTTATTGCTGCAGCCTCACCTAGGGCTCTTAATCATGCTTTAGCCCAGAAATGCCTATCATTAATCTACAAAAATCCTTAGAAACGTGCCTTGAACTCTTAAAGTTCTTCACTACTAAGGATATGGTTTAAAGCTGCTGGGCTGCCTCAACAAACTGAAGTGGGGAAAGAGCTGTTCATAGCACAGACTTTGTGCAGTGATGGGTGAGGGAAGGCAGGTAACGTTGACTGTGACTCAACTCTCTTAAACTCCCACCTCAGGATCCCATGAGCCAGCCTCTGAAAGGGCTTCTTCCTTTCTCCTCTTCATAGTGAGACCTTCAGATGCTCAGTTCCAGTGCACAACCTTCCAGTACACCACTGACCTCTGCTATCATGCAGACTTCTGGGTTGAACAAGACAAAACCCGTTGGAGCTTGGTCAGCAGCATCCAGGAGGCCTTTGTGAATCTGCTGGAGAGCATGCAGTGCTCAAGGGTGCTCTGTCCTTCCATCAGTGTTCACCCCATTTTCTGCTCTCTGCCTATCTGGAGTTCTGAGACATGCACAGGATGGGTTTTTTTCATAAGCAGAAACCTCTTTTATCCCAAAGCCAATTTACCTTTGATTTATGGGAATCTGGATGGAACTGCACTAGATAAATGTCTTGATTGCCCTTGCAGGCAGTACAAATGTTTATTCTTTGTTTTGTTTAATTTTGGTTGGTCTTTATTTTTCCATACAGCTATATTAAGGAGAACTATTAAGCCCACACAATGTATGCAAACATTTTTTGAAAAAGAAGAATCAGATTGGATGACATAGTCAGGGAGAGAGGGGAAGGTGACCTATCAAGGAGAACAGTGTTCTTCTCTGGTGAGACAACAGGATTCAGGAGCACCAACAGGAGCAGCAGAGGGAGTGATGGCAAAACAAACCAACCCCAACCCAGCCAACACACCAGGAAACGGTGCTTGAATATTAACCAACTACCTTATTAACTTTCCTATTAACTTTAGTACCTATTA
The DNA here is from genome assembly GCF_036169615.1 of Heliangelus exortis. Classification (NCBI taxonomy): domain Eukaryota; kingdom Metazoa; phylum Chordata; class Aves; order Apodiformes; family Trochilidae; genus Heliangelus; species Heliangelus exortis. The sequence continues at coordinate 79,178,285 of NC_092424.1, read as the reverse complement.
ACTTTCCACTACCACCACCCACTTCTAGTGTCCTATCCCATGGGATTTCTCCAGGCAGTTCCTTGAAGAGGCCAAATTTAACCCTTCTGAAGTCCATGGGTGTGATCCTACTTGTTGCTCTGTGCCTACTGCAGATGCTCCTGAACTCCACCATCTCATGGTCACTACAGATGAGGCTGCCCCCAACTTTCAAATCCTCAACCACTCCCTCTTTGGCAGTACAAGGTTCAGCTCCTTACCTTGTTGGCACCTCCACCACCTGCATCAAGAAGTTATCTTCAAAGCACTGCAGGAGCCTCCTGGACTGTGTGTGCCTGGCTGTGTAGCCTTCCCAGCAAACGTCAGGGTAATTGAAGTCCCCCATCCATGACAACCAGGATTGTGAGGCTACTTTCAGCTGTTTGTAGAAAGCCTCACCAGCTTCCTCATCAAGTGGCCTGTAGTAGATAGCCACAACAGTTTTTCTCACGTTAGCTCACCCCTTAATTCTTTCCCACAAACTCAAAACTGTCTCTTCATCTGCCCTTGGGCATCTCAATACATTCTAATTGCTTTCTCATGTGAAGGCCAACTCCACCACCATGCCATGTTGGTCTGTCTTTCCTAAAAAAGGGTATAGCCACCCATGACAGCATTCCAGTCATAGGAGCTATCCCAGGATGTCTCCATGACTGCAGTCAGGCTGTAGCTTTTCAGCCACACAGAGAGCTCAAATCCCTCCTGTTCATTCATTCCCTGTGCTGCAGGCACTGGTGTACAGGAATTTCAGAGAGGGAGCTGAGCACACAGCTTTCACCTCCTTATTCTCATCCCAGCAGGCAGCTGATGAACCATTATTACTGCTCTGATTGGCCAAGCTTAGTCCCCAGCTGGATGTAATGGCTTGAGTATTGCCCTTTTGGCCCTCACACCCCAAGTTCTTCAGTTTGAAGCCCATTTAACCAAGCTGGCCAGCCTGCTGCCAAAGAGCTAGGATGTCATCCCTCCTAACAGGTTACATTCAGAAAAAAACATCCTATTGTCATAAACCCCAAAGCTTTCACAACACCACCAGTCATGTAGCCAGAGGTTGCTATGCTTTATACACCTAGTTCTGGGGTCCCCCATGCCTCTGACTGGTAAAATGGAAGAAAAGATAATTTGGGCCCCCATATTTTTCACTTGTTGCCACAGAGCTCTGTAGTCTTTCTTGATTCTGGAAGAGTTACAACAGATAGAAATCTATGTTCTTAACAAGTTGAGGTACCCTCTCAGCAACATTCCAAACCTTAGCTCCTGGAAGGCAGCACACTTCCCTTCCTCCCTGTCAGGCTGGCAGGTGGGCACCTCAGTGTCTTTTAACAGAAAGTCACCCACTATGAGCACATGACATTTCTTTTTGCATTACCCACTGCATGCTGCTGGTACAATTGCTCCTTGTGGACCTTTCTGAGGAGTGTCTGTAGCTGCTGATGCTTCATAGCTGCTACTGGTGATAACACTGGAGGAGGGAGACTGTGGCAGAGCCCTGGGTTTTGCAGGTTGCTAGGGTCCAAGGTGGCTCATCATGTTGTCTATTATCAGAACGTGATTCTGAAACCATCTGTCTATCTGCCATGCAGGTCCTCTAATATTACACAGCCTTTTAACTATTTTCTTCAATTCACCAGCTGACCTAACAGGAGAAGGGGCTGGGAATTCATTGCATGCTGCTGTCTGTACTGAAGCTTCTTCCCTTACCAGATCAGACATCTCATGGGCTGTCTGTGTGGAAGCACTCTTCTTAACTTGGAGGGAAGTCCTCACCATTCTGCTTGAGACCTCAACCACTTCCATGTCCTTCCTTTCTACACCCCCTGTTTGCCTGTTTTGGTGGCAGCACTCCCAGGCAGAATTCAGATCCCCCGTGGCTACCCCTGGCAATGCCCAAGTTGATCTTACAACAGCTGCCAGCACCACACATCTTTCCTGGGATCCTCCCCCAGGGCCAGGATTCCCCCCTTCCCCTCAGCCTCCCTTTGCAGCCAGTGCCCACTAGAAAAAAGCACTGAGAAAATGTCAGCCTGCAAAGCTCTAAATATCTGCCCACCACCTTGCCCCCAGAAGAGAGCTGGATCTAGCACTGCTCTTATGTATCTCTGGCACTCTCCTGGTCATGAAGCTTTCAGCCCCTTGGTGAGGGCTCTCTTCCACTCTTTGGGCTGCTGTCTCCTCTGTGCTTCCCATTCCTTCCTCCTCTGGCACACAGCCTAGCAGAGAACCTTTCTTTCCTCTATTTGGCTGTATTTTGGCTTCTTGGGAGGGTAGGATGCTTCTGGGCTTTGCCTCACTTACCAGGAGACTACTAGGCTGGTCTCCATCCAGCTTGGGAGACAAGGATAGATGGTGACCCCACCAGCTGGGCATTGATGGCAGTGGCAGGGATGTCAATGGCTGCAGCAGGGAGGCAAAGACAGGGAGCTTCTCCTCATCACTCTTCCCAGACCACAGCTCCCAGGGACACTCCACAAGAGCCTCAGAGCAGCCAAGTCCATCCTACTCAGGGAGACAGGGGAAGGCAACTTGTCACAATAAATGATGCTCTTCTCCAGCAAGAAAGCAGGATACAGGAACACCATCAGTGGTAGAAATGACAAACAAACCCCAACACAGCCAACAGAGCAGCCTGAGAAGGGATCTCTGAGGAGCTGTTTTATTCTGAGCCCCATAGGCATGAGCACTGTGATTGATCCATTTGGATCACCTGACCCACTCTCTCCACAGGCACAGCTGCTCCCCCCATTGTAACCACTACATCCAGCAGCTGGGGGGGTCCTGGGTGGTCTCAGGTCAGTATAGTTGCAGGAAATTTTTTATCCTGGTTCTCTTAAACCAGGACACCAACAAACGTTCAAGGGCATTGTTTGGTCAAACAATAACAACATTTCAATCTGCCTTCTGTACTTTCTTCAAAATAAGAAGTCAGAGAATAACAATTCTCTCTGTTTTTGAAAGGCATCCGTTTAGAAATATTTATAGAGGCAAAGATCTGGTGCTGGAAATTTTCTTATTTGGAAAACTTAGCATTTTTCAGGAAAAGAAACCATCTTCTTGAAGTCCAAGATGATTGATAATGGTACTTACTCTTTTGGTGTCATAGATATACATCCCACACAAATGTACCCTTCCCCTGTCCTTCAGGATAATCAGACAATCTTGTCCTTGAGTCAACATCTGCTGCATCTACTCTGAAGCACTTTGCTGATATCAGTCACCTCTGGATTAGTCTCCAGAGGACAAAGGAAGAGGAACCTTACCCTGCCTGTTTATTTGCATCCCTATCTCCCATCAGCTCAATGTGAAGTGAAGGAGATTTGGCTCATGGTACCAGGAACTTAGCTGTGAAACAAGCTGGGAGATGGGTAACACCCAGATGTAGAGCAGCCCAAGCAGTGTGGATTTCACCAAATTCTGATCAGCCTCACTCACAACTCAAAGACAACACATGTGTGGTGGAGGAGACCTTGATCAAACTGGTACAGGATTCTCTTGCTTCTCAGGGAGATATTCAGGTCCTGAACTTGATTGCCACAAAATATTACTGATCTCAACACTGATATAGGAGCACCTCCAAAATTTGAATGTTTCTATCAATAGCAAACAGCTGTGATCTTGCATTTCTTTTTTGTTTAAAATTAAATTAATGCTGGGATTATTTTCTCCAAGATTTAGCCACTGAAAAGAAAGGTGCCTCTTGTAACCTAGTTCACCTGGGCTCCTTCTATTAGTGGTTAAGTTGGTGTAGGCCTGATAGTTGGACTCAATGATTTTGAAGGTCCTTTCCAACCATGATGATTCTATGATTCTCTTGCCTCCAGGTAGCAGTAAGTAACTCCAGAGGCCAGAGTCCATCCCACCATCTTTCATATTTCCCTCCCAGGAAAGTAAAGTACTAGTTAAAGCTTTTAGATAGGCAACACTGGGTAATATAAATGGCTCCTCCAATGGCATGGGTTTTGCACCATGCTTGACTAGGATTTCATTTACTGTAGGCTATTAACCTCAAAGCTGTATAGAATCATTCTTTTCTCCCTTGGCTGTTCCTTTGAAAAAGATTAGGTGCCTGGCAAGTTTTCATATTCATTAAAATTTTTTGAATACAGCCAGATAGCACAACAGTCAATCACGACTTTTTATCAGGACCTCATCTATTTCAGGATGTCACTGGAAGTTCTGCTTAACCAAGCAGGGCAGAAGTTGCTCTGCCCGTTTCCCTCCTCCCTTTGGCTATTATGTTTCTTTGTCAAAGTTTCCTATATTTGCTTTATAGTTTCAGGAACAACATTCACTGGAAGTTAGAAAAGTGAAAGCTAAAACTGGAAAGTCAAATTCAAGCTAAAGGATAATTAGGCAACAGTGTAGGTAGGCCACCCTTTGTCTGAATCAAAACCTCTGGATGTGTATGACCATGTAAGATAAGATAGATAAGATAAGATAAGATAAGATAAGATAAGATAAGATAAGATAAGATAAGATAAGATAAGATAAGATAAGAGTGGGAATTACATAACAAGGAATTCTGTAAAGTTAAGAGGTCAAAGCAGAGAGCTGAGATCTTTTTCTACCTGTGATTTTTAAGTATGCCTAGCAAAACAGGATTATTTAAGGAGGCGAGGGGAAAAGGATCTTTCAAGCTTGCCCATTTGGAGGATATTAATTCAGCTGAGCTAAGCAACCTGTACATGGAACTGACAAATGCTATTATCCCAGTTGCTAAGTTTTTTTCTCTTTTATTTTTAATGAACACTAGAAAGACCTGAGATTTTTCCCACAGAAGACCACATCTGGGGACTCGCCAGAAAGTTCAGGATCTCTGATTAGTTTAAACCAGAGCAAAATAGACCTTCCTTCGTTTTTAATAAGGAATAAGATGTGTACAGAGCACAGCCCCAGCATGATGTGCTGAGCAGTTGTGTGCAGGACCCACAGGTATTTTGAGGGGCTGCAGCCACATGCTAACCCTGTGTGAGGCTGCAGGACTCAGTGGTACAGGCACACTTTGATGACTTTGATGATCTGAAAACTATTCTCACCTGAAAAGTTTCCTTTAAAATGAAACCTCACTCTGCAAAACATTATTTGTATCTTTCAATAGAGGTGAGCACCATCTTTTTGTTTGTTTCTTTGTTTTTTTCCCAAATGGAAGACCACAATCCTAGATTCTATGCATCATTTTAGGTAAATTTCCATCCCTTCTTTTCTATGGAGTATGTTCCCATACTTTTAGAAGGACCAAATGGGGATAATCTAAGTAAGTACCATAAATAATTTTGTGAAGCCAAAAGTGATTAAAAAGCAAGGTCCAAGGCAAAAGCACCAATGCACCCAAAGTTTGTGACCCTCAAACTACTTTGCTCCTTGTTGATGCTGATGCCACACATTGCCATTCTGATATGGCCCCCCAAGTCTCCCTGATGTTACTGTTGACAAAGGTGCAGAGATGGGAACAGGGCTCAGCACTTTGCATCTTAAGGTCACTTTTATCAAGTAAGGTCATTTATACCAAGCTATCCTTTGTAATAATCATTTTGTGGTAATAAGCAAACTTCCCGAGTGACTCTCAGACATGGGGCAGTTGGCCTTTTATTACAGACTGGGAAGAGTTTGGTTGTGTAGGATCTCCACATTTTTCTTCTAGAGCACCCCTGTGGGGCTGAGAAACCTGCCTGTCCTCTGCACACCCCAAGGGTGTGAGGAAAAGGAGAGCACCTAAACAGCCATCCAGAGCTGATCTCAGAGCCCATAAAGTTTCACCATGTATGCAGGGTTTGTGACCCTCAAACTACTTTGCTCCTTGTTGATGCTGGTGCCACACATTGCTATTCTGATATGGCCCCCCAAGTCTGCCTGATGTTATTGATTGAAAAAGGTGCAGAGATGGGAACAGGGTTCAGCCCTTTTCATCTTGAGGTCACTTTTATCACGTAAGCTCATTTATACCAAGCTATCCCATGGTAATAATCAATCATTTTGTGGTAATAAGCAAACTTCCTGAGTGGCTCTCAGACATGGGGCAGTTGGCCTTTTATTACAGACTGGGAAGAGTTTAGTTGTGTAGGATCTCCACATTTTTCTGCTAGAGCACCCCTGTGGGGCTGAGAAACCTGTCTCTCCTCTGCAGCCCTGTGCTGGGCATCCCAAGGGTGTGAGGAAAAGGAGAGCACCTAAGCAGCCATCCAGAGCTGATCTCAGAGCTCATAAAGCTTCACCATGTGTGCAGGGTCTGGGCAACCATACGTAACCCATTACGCAGAGAGCGCAGAGCATCAGGCTGTTGGTAAAGCTCAATAGCATCCAAAGAAAATGAGTTTATTTCTATTTCAATTAGTTTATAAGAGCATTTGCATTTTTTTGAAACTTCATAAACGACGAAGTAATTTGCATTTAACTCAGTTATTATGTTGTGGGATTCGCCAGAGCTTTTCAATTCAGGTTATAAACTGCATTTTCCAAAGCAGCCAGGACAGGATGCACGTTAGTCACCAGTCTATCTCACAGCTGCACAGACCTGTCTGGAAAAGGAGAGGGACCTGCACAGCAGCACAAGCTCACAGGCTCCTTCAAGAAACTCCTTGCAACCTGCAGGAATTACAGACTCTGTTAAGTCAGTGAGGTGGATTGAAAAGTGGCTGAACAACCAGCTGTAGCTAAGTGACTAATGGTGTGACCCAGGGCTTGGAACTGGGGCCAGTACCAGTCTACATCTTCACTGGTGACCTGGCTGATGACAAGGAGTGCATGACAACTTTGCAGACATTATGAAACTGGGAAGAGTGGCTGATCCATCCCAGGGGTGTGGTGGCATTCAGCAGGACCTGCAAAGCCTGTAGAAATTGTCTGAGAGGAACCTCATGAAGGTCAACAAGGGGGAAAGCAAAGTCCCACCCCTGGGGAAGAACAACCTCAGGCACCAGTCCATGCTGGGGGCTGAGCAGCTGGAAAGGAGCACTGCTGAGAAGGACCTCGGGGTCCTGGTCGACACCAAGCTGAGCATGAGAGAGCAAAGTGCTCTCATGGCAAAAAACCCCAACAGTATCCTGGGGTGTGTTATGAAGAGCCTTGCCAGCAGATTGAGGTAGATGATCCTTCCTCTCTGCTTAGCCCTGGTTTGATGTCTGGAGTGCTGGGTCTATCTCTGGACTCCCCAGTACTCAAAAGTCATGGACATACTGGAGTATGTCCCCCTTCTGGACTCACTTCAGTAAAGCCTGGAGAAAGGAGTACAGCTCACCAGCTGGGGAATAACACTTGTGATCAAAACAGGGGGCAACCTGCTCTAAACTTCAGTGAAGTTTTCCAGACAGCATGGAGATTTGAAAGTTGTTTGGCATAAAGAACACAAGCCCCACATCCCAGAAAGATGGTAAAGAAAGAAAAATGGCTGTCACCTCAGGAACTATTTTTTTTTTTGGAGCTGGAGGGTTATTTCTACTGGGGGAATTCTACCCCTCCATGGTCAGCACGCACTACTGCCCATCTTGCCCAGGAGAGCCAGGCTGGCATTGAGAACTCACTGCCTCTGCATCACCTTGATAATGACCTGTTTCCAATGCCAAGATGTTCCCAGGTTATCAAGTGTTCAGCTGGGCCTTCCAAGTAAACCATTGGCTTCAGGACACCTCAGTGATGCTATGATTATAGCAAACATTCAGACAAAACCTCCTGGCTAAAGTGCTGTGATAGTTTTGCCATATAGTTGTCATTCTTTCCTTGCCACGTAGCTGCAGGTATAGTGGGATGTTCTATCAGTTCTAGGTAGTGCTGTGTAATATGAACACATGAGGAGAGAAGTGTTACCTTATTTTGTCTTTAATTAAAAACTATGGTGAACTCTGTGTTTGCTATATCATGATGCCTTCATGTCCTTATTTACATTTCCACTTAAGTGGAAGATGACCATTTAGCTCCATTTGCAGTTATCTACAAATTGCCACTGATCTTTATGTTAAAAAATAAAATTGCACTGCTACAACTACTGCTACCATGTCCTCTCATTAGAGATTCTGTTATTTATCTCCAGTTATTTAAGACTTCACTCTTCTTATCATTGGAATTATTCTAAAAATCTGAACTGTATTCTCTAGTTCGGTAATATTAGATTATAGCTGTGGTACAATGTGTAACCTCCTGTTTATAAACCTAGAGTTGTGTATCTAGGCACTGTATCACCCAAGAAATTTGTTTTGTTTTGTTTTTTCCAGTGATGAGTCACTTCACACCACTGTACTCTAACCTCATAATGACATTCATTATCACAGCATATTCATATAAGTCTCTGTGAATGTAGTTAGGAGCTTTTGTTACAATAAGGATAAATGGGATGGGAAATATGGTAGCTAGGGCTGAGTTAAATTACTCTCTAGGATAAGAGTTCTGCATTCATCTGCCCACTGGAAGGTAATGCAGAGTTTGAATTAAAGCCAGATGTTGACATCTGGGCTTTCCTGCTCTCTTCTGAAAGGCTGTAATAGAATCACAAAATGGTTTGAGTTGTAAGGGACTTTTAAAGGTCACCTAGTCCAACAACCATGCAACGAGCAGGGGCATCTTCAACTAGACCAGGCTGCTCAGAATCCCATTGAAGCTTGCCTTGGGTATTTACAGAGGTGGGGCATCTGGAGCAGGTCCAAAGGAGGGCAACCAGGCTGGTGAAGGGACTCAAGCAGAGATCCTGTGAGGAGAGGCTGAGGGAGCTGGGGCTGTTCAGCCTGGAGAAGAGGAGGCTCAGGGGAGACCTCATCACTCTCTACAACTCCCTGAAAGGAGGGGGTAGCCAGGGGGGGGTTGGTCTCTTTTCCCAGGCAACTCTCAGCAAGACAAGAGGGCACGGTCTCAAGTTGTGCCAGGGGAGGCTTAGGTTGGACATTAGAAAGAATTTCTTTACTGAGAGGGTGATCAAACACTGGAATGGGCTGCCCCGGGAAGTAGTGGATTCTCTGTCCCTGGAGATATTTAAAAAGAGACTGGATGTGGCACTCAGTGCCATGGTCTGGTAACTGCAGTGGTAGTGGATCAAGGGTTGGAGTTGATGATCTCAGAGGTCCCTTCCAGCCCAGCCAATTCTATGATTCTATGATCTACTGCCTCTGAACAACCTCTTTCAGTGCTTCACCACACTCATGGTAAAAGATTTCTTCCTTATATCTAGTGTAAGTCGACCTCTTTTAGTTTAAAACCATTACCCCTTATCCTGTCACTACAGGCCCTGCTAAAAACTCTATTCCCACCTTATGATCCCCTGTTTAAGTATTGAAATGCTACAATAAGGTCTCCTCAGAGCCTTCTCTTCTCCAGGCTGAACAGCCCCAAATCTCTCAGCCTGTTCCCATAGGAAAGATGCTCTAGCACATAATTTTTTTAACCTGTACCCTGATACCCTCAGCAAAGATTTCTTCATCCCCAACTCATCTTTTACCCCACCCTGGGTTTTGGGATATACCCTACCCTTCTGTAATGATCTCTGTATTTGCTATATCATGATAGCCTCATTTCAAAGGATGATATCTTCCCTGCTGCAGATAACAATGTTTTTTAGCAATTGAGTAACACAAATAAAGGCAAATCAGGTGGTTGAGAGGCCCTTTAAGTAGGAGAGTTTTTTGCATTTGAGTTAAGGAATTGGTTTATGGTGAAGATGATACATGGAGTAATTTGCTTTCTACCCAGAAAGGACAAGGAGCTTTATGTCAGCAGGGGTGTAACAAGCCAACTTTATTTTAGCTGGAAAACAGATCGTAAAAGATATCAATGCTTAGTAGTTTGTGATGTCTACAGAGTAAGTTCTGGTATAATTTTGCTTTAGGGAATTTTGGTAAGACACCCTCAGTAGTATTATAGCAAGATGTATGTACTATAATGATGATAAGGTAACCATGGCAATGATGATAAGAAAGAACTGATTCTAACACACACGTATAAGGCATAGAGGAGCAATCCATGAACACACACAGTTTAAGAAAATGAATATGTCAAGCTCACATGCTCAGGTCTAGGCAGCACTTGTGCTTTCCCCATGAGATTATTATCTACCCTCCTGTTCCTTTTTTTTTCATGCTAGCCCAGATAAATGATGGACATAAAGGGGGTTTTAGGCTGTTAGTTTGGCTTATCAGGGTACTACCTTTATTTTTACCAGGAGACTGAGTTACTGCTGTGCTTCTCTTCTGAACCAGCCATTCAACTATCAGAGTAGCAATTTCCATGTAATTGGACAGGTGAGACAAGCACAGGACAAAATGTCTGAGCATTTCTACTTTTATATGAGAGAACGCCTCAAGTCAGACCCAGACTTGCTTTGAAAATTAGGGACAGTAGTTTGTGTCTGGGAGAACATCTATCAGCACTAAAAGTTGACCCTGAAGTGGCAAGTCTGGCCAGGGGCTGATGGTTGAGCTCTGAGCTGTGCTGAATGAGCTTAGGGACACTCACAGCCTCCTCCTTGTGCAGGCACAGCAGCCCAGCCAGGCTTTGCAGCTACATTGCTGATCCCAGTCTCTCTCAGTTGTAGACACAGTGTGACATCACACAGATAACATAGTGACCTCATACAGGTGAAGAAGAGAAGCAGGTGAAGAAGAGAAGCAGGTAAAGAAGAGAAACAGGTAAAGAAGAGAAGCAGGTAAAGTATAGGTCACCAATGAGCATCTTTAGGGATGAAGTGCAGTAGTTCTTCAAGCACTAACAAATACTTTAAACCTAATGTAGATTTTGGAAAGGATTTGCCTGTTGGACTTCCAGTATTTGGCTCACTCCACTGCATTTCCTAAGCTTTTGATTGCAAAAATGGTCCACAGGTCCAACAGCTTGGATTAACATTGTTAAAGATATTGAAGTTTCCATTCCTCTGTGATTCAGGCTTGCAGCTTCATGGCAGTATCAACTGTTGTTTCTCTTCTCCTCTTTGAGACAGAAAGGAAAAATACAGATTTGCAACACTACAAATCTGGTTTTGCATAAGTCCTTGGGCCAAAGCCATCTCCAGTGCCTTGAGTTGCATATATTTTCTTCCTGCATTTCACTCTAGAGATGTAGTCACTGCAGGCAATAAGAGGGTTTGGTCAGAATGATTGGAGAGATTATTACAAACAGATCCTGACCTGTAATTTAATCAAAATCTCTGTCTAATACCCTATACCCTACACATTAAGTAGGAGTTCAAAGCGCTGTGCACTAAATAATATACTTGGCATCTCTTGGACCAGCAGCAGAAGCAGGAGGTGAATGCATAAAACAGGAAATGGATCATGGCCAATAGCAGTGCAGAAAGCATGATGGGTCATTTCCAAATAACAAATGAGCCTGGCAGGCTGGCACATCTTTCTGCAGTGACCTGAGTGTTGAAAAGTTTATTCCAAGAGCTGCAAGTGCCCAGTCTGCAGGGGCTGCTTTTGGTGCAGCAAGAAAGGCTTAGGAGGCTGTCCTAGTCAGTGCTGGCACAGTGCAGCTGGGTGAGTAGAAGAAGAGAAACTTGAGATATAAGTCAAATTTATCACTACAAGGCATTTACAAATCATCTGAACTATGGTCCCCATTACTCAGAGCCTGCCTCTGTCCAAGAGGAGTATCTATCCAGCAGGGACGAGGGAGGGAAAGGCAGAGCTCAGATTTCAGCCAATTTCTCTCCCTAATCTTTTCCCTTAGTTATCAAGAAAGGAAAAATGATTTGAGGAGCTGGGAACATCTAGCCAGTTAGAGGGACACAAGCCCAGCTGAGCTCAGAGTTCACCATACCAGGCAGAAATGCAAATGAAAGCAAAAACCAAGATACTCCCTGCTGAGATGGGGCTGCAGCATAAAGGAGCAAAAGGGCAGAAAGGGAAACAGAAACAGAGCAAGGTTATGGGGTTTGCCTTGGCTTGCCCCTGACCTGAGGAGATTGGGCACTGAGGCAACAGGATGCCCCAGCTCATGGCTGTCCTGGTGGGCAACCACTGGCTGGTCAAGGCAGACACCCCGGTGTACAGAGAGAAGAATCTGTTCTCATGTAAAAACAATTCTAGTAAGAAGAATACTTGGGGTTTAATGTTTAAAGAGGTAACTGTTAAACAAAATGATCAAATTAGTCCACTGTAACTTTAAGTCAATGTGCAATAGAATAGAAGATGAAGGGACCAGAGGCCCTTTTCTGTGACAGAAGAGGGCACATACAAGAGAGGCCAAAAAATAAAAGAGAACAGGGAATAAAGACACTTAAAAAGCCTCACCTTGCAGCTTTTGTTTAAAGAAAGCCATGTGATTTTATGTACTTAATCCCTCTCTCTTGTTTTCCAGGAAAAGAACAGCTATGAACTCAAAAGAATTGGCTACTTAAGTTTTTGGTTTTTTTTTTTCCTTTTTTGAAACCATCCTACTTTTGTTATATGCCACAACAGCATTTGGAAACCCTTTCAATGACCTCTTGCTTCAGTTGTGCTTTATATTTCTTTCCATCACCAAGGCCTTCAGCAATTAGTCTCCTCCACAGAAACACTTGGGGGCCAGGAATTAAAAACTTTGATTTCTAGAAGCTGGTGCATGAATTGATGAACTATAGGTGGAAATAAAGATAAATTCAACCTTCTTGCAAAAAAGGGGTTTGGAAAGCCTGGAATTAGGCTGTACAACATACATTCCTAATATCAGACCAGTTCTAGTGATTCTTCTTTCTGTTATTGTGTTATTGAAGTTATTACAGACAAACATGTTGACAGCTCATTTTAGGGAAAGAAACATCTCAGCTCTGCAGAAAAGAACCCTCAGAACAGGGTGTGTGGCTGCATAATCCTAGGGCAGAAAACTATGTCTGCTTAGAAAGACAGGCAGAAAAATCCTCAGTATTATTCTCTAGTTCTTCAAATCTTCAGTAAGAAATAACACCAGGACTTTCTGTGGTAGGCTGTGCTGAACTGCTGAGCATTTTTTTGTTGAGACTGAAGCCATGCAGAGAGTAGAAATTCTGTTTAATGTATATTTTCAAGGTCTTGATGTCAGTTTTCACCATGGTTAGGCATGAAACTCTCACGCTTCAAAATTCTCCAAGAAAACTTTTTGAAGATTCATTCTAAGTCACTCAAAATGCATTTCAGCGCTGATGATTCATTTTTATTTTATTCCTCAGAAATGTTGTTTTAATATAAAATAGAATACTAGATGAAACAATTCAAAGGAAGACAATACTTTCAAAACAAGAAAACCGGTTTTTAATTCCAAAAAATGTCAAAACAGGATCGTCTGATATCAGAACTACTTCTACTGTTCAGATTGAAATTTGGCAAAATCAGCATACTTATATAAAAGAAAATGGTACCACTAGGGTTTTCCTGTCTGTCCCTTATGGACAACTACTAAAAGGGGAACAAGTTATGGATTAGTTATCAATGCTAACATTCTCCTTGTTGTAAAATAAAGTTTATAAAATAAGAAATGTTACTGTCTCAAGCACCATTTTAAAATGAAAATTTACATTGCTTAAAAAAGAATTTTTTACAGACACATCTATTGAAAATGCACTAAAAGCCACAAAAGATAGGAGGAAGATAAAAATACCTGGCTATATCAAATAATCAAATCATTTATCTAAAACCCAGACATATTCTAAAGCAGAGACTGTAGTGTTCTGTAATTGGGTGATAACACTATTTGAGTCTATGGTATGACAGGGAAGTGACAGTGACACATAGCACTACCAGCCATGAGAGCTGCATAGACAGGGTGAAGGGAAGTTGTAGGAGGAATAGGAAAAAAAAAAAAAAAAAAAAAAAAAGCCAAAACATGAAAACCCCCCAAGAATTCCGAAAATGTAGCACAAACCCAAAAAGTTGCCATTTAATAAGTAGACCCAGATAGTGTTACTTATGACCCATGAACTTAGAGCCACAAAATCTAAGATGTGTAATGAAAGAAGCTTTCTGAATTTGAGATGGTCATGAACTGGAGCTGTAGAAAGGAAGGCAGGCACTGAGCTTCAGAGTAATGCAAGCACTGGGGCAAACAGAAAATCCAGTAAGTCAAATCAAGGGGAGGGAATACTGGAAGTGGGAGGCATCACTCTAGGAACGAGGACCAGGGCAGAGTTCTGAAGGAATGGGCTGACACAAGGGGTGTGTTAACTCATGGATAGATTAACAGCAACAGGAGAGGTGCAATAATGCAAAATATGAGTTTATGCACTTAAAAAAACAGCTGTAAGTTTATTTTCCTTACTGGAACTGACAAAGAAGAGTTGAGTGGACCCTCTTAACCATCACTGTGGCATTACCACAAGTAGGATAGACCAACAGAGCTATTTTCATGGAATACATGAAAGCAGTAATAGCACAGTGCAAGCTCTGCTGTGGTGACTACATCTGGGCTTTTGCACACAGATGTAATTATTTGTGTTCCAGAAGGTGGCTTAAAACTAGAGCAGGCAAAGAAAGGGCTGTTAGGATGATAGAGGGAATGGAAACAACAGCGCAAGTGAAGTCAAAGAGAAGTTATGTTTATGCTGTAATGAACCATAAATTCAAGTACTTAGAGTTATGAAAAAATGGTGTTCCCCTGAAAAGATTTTCCTGCAAGGAAGCAGCATAAATCATGTCATGCAAAAACCCCATACCTGGGAGAGCTTGCAAATCCAGCTGGTTTTATGCTGCTCTTTATCAACCAGCTTCTGATCAAGCTTGGCACGTGTAACCTCAGAAAGCAAACGCTGAGACGGGGTCTGATTGCCATCCATAAATATGCTGAGAAGGAGGAAGAGGGGAAGCAATAGAGAGGAAAAAGAGTTAATGAAGCTCAAGGACTATGCTGGCACCTGGACGAGTGGTAAAAACTGGCTATAAGCAAATTCAGACTGGAAATATGTAGAAGGATTGTAGCCACCCAAGCAGGATAGCTCAGGAGTGGCCTTCTTGTAGAAAAAGCAGTAGAAAACTTAATTGATTTTACTGTTTCATCAAACTACAACTCAATTAATATTTTAAAGGCATTTCATGGCACAGCTGTTTGAAATAATAGAGATCTGGATTCAGTGATCCAGAAGATTGCTTCTAATACTATCCTACTAAAATACAGCTGCAAATATGCCTGGAAAACATGAAAGTCCACAAAAAATCCTCTGAAAAAAGCCAAAATAGATAAAATAAAAAATAGGTGCAAAGGGCAACATCATGGTCCAAGAAGAAAAGTTAATTTTAACTGAAAAGTAAGAGATGCATAAGGAAGGGAGAAAGCATTAGGCAACACAACAGATTCTTCCAGTAATAAAAGGCATTGCTGGTCTCAGAAATGTTGTGATTTAGTGTTCTTATTAATAATCTGTATGAAATGTCAGCTGCACACAAAGGGCTCTCACAGATGACCCTGGCTTGGAAGGAACTAAAAGGTAAGTCAGGACATGGAAATAACACAAAGCAACCTACTGAGACTGGGGACAGTAGTACAGAAAATAACCAGATGTGTTCCTACTTGTAAGCATGAAAACATACCTGAGGCAAAATCCTCTAAAACACTTGTAGTCAATAGCAAACTTCTAGCAGGAATACTGAAACACATTGCAATGAGAGTGGGTGGCCAATTGAACATAAGTGCCTATTACAGTTTGCCTGCAAAAATGCTGATGCAATTTTAGGGTGCAGTTCCCTTGATATTTTGAATCGAAATAGAGACCTATTTTCTACATCATTTTAATGCAAATGTATCTGGAATAATATGCTCGGTTGGGGGAGTTGCTGTGCATGGACAAATAGGAACAAGGATGGTTATAAACAGTAAAAATATCAGGAATCTGGACTGGCTTTCTTAAAAATCTAATTTCAAAACTGTCTGAACAGTAAAGGTTTGTTCAGTGCTGTTTTTCTATGACTCTGTGCTAAGCAGATACAGAAGAGGAAGATGCAAATGCCAAAGGGGAGGAAACAATTTAAGCTGCTACATAGACACTGAAGTGCCAAATGGGGTGAAATTATCAATGTGAAACCACAGCCTGAGTAGCAGAAAGGTCTTTTAAGATGTATGCAGCTGTAGAAGAGCTGCCGGGGGACCTGGTGGAAGGCTGGTCACTCAGGGTTTTTACAACAAGGCTGGACAAAACACTGGAAAATGTACCACAGGGAGCAATTCTCTGCTGGCAAAGAGTGCTGGAGCAGATGATCTAATAGGCTTTTTGTATTTCTAACCTCTACAGTTCTATGATTTCTTATTGTAAAACACGATGTTTCAAGAAGAAAAAGAAATAAATTGAAGATAAAATATTAGATGGGTATTAAAAAAGACACAGAAAAGCTGGTGTTCTATCCTCTTGCCTCTCTGCATTTCAAGGAGCTGTTCCTGGCACATTGTTTTCTTGTGAGGGGCTCTTCATTTTCTTTTTCCCTCACTTAGCATTTTCTCTCTTGCTACAAAAGCAGAAATAGCCACTTGGGACTGCTGATGTCTTTCTGAGGAAGGATGCTTCTCTCATGCCCTGGAACAGCATCAAGGCTTTGGTCATCCATAACATCAAAACCTCATTGTTTTCTGTGAGAACAGATTTCTCTTTAAAGCAAGCCCTAGCAAGTACATGCATCATGGTATATGCACCACATGTCAGCCCTGCTCCCCTTCTGCATTGCCTTCTGCTTTCCAGAGCAGACTCTCCTTTTGCCACTTTGTTCACCTTCTTCTTCCACAGGCATCCCCCTCTTTGCCCCATGCTGAAATTACCTTTTCCAAACTGCTCCAGTGACCTTTGGCTCTTTGGTCTGTGTTCAGGCATTTTTTAAAAACCCACTACTTTTTTTTTTTTTTTTTTTCTTCAAAGGATTAATTACCTGAGTCAGGTCAGAACATTTATAGAATTGTGGGGTATTGTAAGTTGAGTACCTCTGAGTATCTTCTTGTCTAAACCCCTGACATCTCAGCTTCAAAGTCAGAAAAGGTTACTCAAAATCTTGTATAGTTAGACAAACTTCTGCCCAAGATTTTATCTGCATCTCCAAGGATGGGGATTCAACAGCTTCTCCAGTCTACCTGCTCCAAGCCTTTGCTATCCCCATTCTGAAAATATTTTTCCTTTAATCCAGTCATAATTTTCCTTGTTGTGGTAAGGCCTCCCTATTCTTTCTCTTTGCTGGACTGAACAAAACTGCTCTGTCACCCTGTCCTTGTACATGGTGTGTTCCAGTCCCTGGCCAGCATCATGGATGCTCCACTGGATTCCTGCTAGCTTATGGATACAAAATAGGGTGAGTTTGGATCTGCTTTATAAGAGTTATCAGCTGATTTTTTTTTTTCTTTTTTGTCCTTCACTGCCTATTTGCACATTTTTTATAAGTTCTAGGAAACTTACTATAAAGTCTGAAAAAAACCTCTGCCTTTTTCATGTTTGCAAGAGGTTCTTTCAGAAGTCTCTAACACATAAGGAAGAAATAAAATAGTATTAATGATGTTTTTCTGTGTGTACACAGGGCTGGTTTTGTGAACCGAGCATTCACGCATCCATACTAGATTCAGGGAGGACTGTGTGCAAAAAACCATGTCCAAAAAATGAGTTCATGTTTTTTTCAGTGTGCATTCAAACTCATCCCATTCATCATTAGCAAGAACTGCAAGACCTCCAGTGACTCTGAAATCTTGATCAGTTTATAAGTCCTGATGACAGGAAAACACCCTTTCAAAGGGAATAATATACTGATTTTCAGAAGTTGTGACAGCTTTGACCTACAAACGTGTCAGCTTAGATAGATATGTAACAGAGGAATATGCACTGCTGCCTCTTACCTCTCTCTGCCCTGGGGCACTTTTAGGCAGCATGCTGCCCCCTTTAGCACCCCAGCACCATCCTCATCCCATCAACAGGGATAGTAAAACCCTCAGGCACTGTTTCAAAAGGCTGTCTGAATCCAAGACTTCTTTGCTGAGGTGCTGGTTGTTGGAGATTTTTGGAAAGAATGAGCAGAAGGGGCAATAAGTATAAGAGGACAGTTTGTAGCTGCGTATGGCAGAGGGAGTTACCCAAGAGGGAAATTTTAGCAACAATTCATGAAGACAGACTCATAATGCTACCCCTCAAAAACGTTCTGGCATGTCAAAAAAAACCATCCAGGTGTGGTTTTGGTCATGATAATACCTTTAGACTGGGTGGGCCTTTTACACAGAGAAACACTTTTTCTATTTCTTGTGCAAATTGCATTTACATGTCATATATGGACAAGATCTACTTTATCTGCCACTAAACTGCAGCCAGCTTCACCTGAGTAATTGTGATTTACAACAGATCAAAGCTGCCCTCCCACAGTGAGAAGGGAGCTATTCAGCCTGTCAATATTATCGATGTTATCAGGGTCTTGGAGCTTCTGCCTTAAATTGCCAAAGACATGATAGCACAGCTTATCAGGACCAGATAGTTCCCAGAAGAGTGTCCTCCAGCACATGGATAGTTTTCAGAAGATGAACAAACCTGGGAGCTATCAAGAGCTGGGCCCCTCAGTTCAGGAAGGAGATTGAGGTGCTGGAGCGGGTCCAAAGGAGGGCAACCAGGCTGGTGAAGGGATCCAGCACAAGTCCTGTGAGGAAGGGCTGAGGGAGCTGGGGCTGTTCAGCCTGGAGAAGAGGAGGCTCAGGGGAGACCTCATCACTCTCTACAACTCCCTGAAAGGAGGGTGTAGCCAGGGGGGGGTTGGTCTCTTTTCCCAGGCAACCCTCAGCAAGACAAGAGGGCACGGTCTCAAGTTGTGCCAGGGGAGGTTTAGGTTGGATATTAGAAAGAATTTCTTTATGAAGAGGGTGATCAGACATTGGAATGGGCTGCCCCAGGGAAGTGGTGGATTCTCCATCCCTGGAGATATTTAAAAAGAGACTGGATGTGGCACTCAGTGCCATGGTCTGGTAACTGCAGTGGTAGTGGATCAAGGGTTGGACTTGATGATCTCAGAGGTCCCTTCCAACCCAGCCAATTCTATGATTCTATGAAGTAGCAGGAGGTCTAAGGCTGCTTCAGGCTACTGTCATGTTCTTCTTTCCTTTGCCATGGGTCAGTCCTTCCAGACCTTCATCAGGCTTTGGACATCTGGAGTTAGTGCCAGCCCTCTTCACTTCAGAACCCGATTAAAAAAAGAGGATTAAAATCAAGCTGAACCCTGAATTTGCCTACAGAAAACACTGAGCACGGACTGCATAAGAGTGAGGCCTCTTTGGTGTCAGGTGTGTGATCAAAGAGGTGCCTAAAGTGTCCAAGGGAAGAGGACCTGCCTGAAATGGCTGTCTTACAAGACACAGGGAAAGAGAGAACCTTGTTTACCTCAGAAAAATACTGGCTGCACACACAGATTTGTCACGGTTCGTGATATAAATGATAGTAACGGGACATGGGACTTGTAGCTTTTGCATCTCAGCCTCACACCAGGACCTTGCTGATAGCTCTCTTCTCACAAGCCAGCTGGTCCAGCTCCAGTTAGGGGAATATTCTCACCTATTTTTAGTTACCTAAAGATCTGGTGTAAAGTTTTGAGTTCATACTTTGACTTCCCTTTAGAGTCAGTGAAGAGAGACACAACTGATGAGTTATTCCATCTGGTCCTGGAAGACTCTGAGGTTGGGGGAAGACATCCTACCGGGGACAGCAGCACTCACTGATCTGCAAGCAAAGGCAACAGGTGCTTGAAATAGGCTGTGAAAGTGGCTTTGCTCAGGAAATTTGGGAATCTGCTTCTGTGCTCAGCTAAAGCCCATATTACAGTGAGGGAAGATGTCTTCACTCTCAGGTTTGCCCACTGTCATTAGAAATTACAGTAGGGTATCTTTTTTTTTTGTCTAGGCATGAGTTGGTGAATGAACATCCTTCTTTGCACAGACTAATCACAAGGAGACAAAAAAATCAGTGTAAGAAGTTGGAAGCCATTCCTTGCAAACAGCTTTTCAATCAAAATGGAAAAGGGAATGCACTGAGCTCCACCTGATTTTTGAAAGCCTTGTTTCCCTCAGCATAAACAACACATAAACTCGTGGCAGATGTGAATAGAACACTGTCCTGTTTCATGACCACCTTGCAAAGACAACTCTAACACATGCAGTAAATGAACCCTGATTTTGAGAATTACATGCTTCCAAACCATCAGGTTTGCAATTCAGCTCCAACCTTCCTCTTTACAAAATTGTCTCAGCCTTTTTGTGTTGCTCTGCGCACTGCCATGTGGCTTTCCTTGGGCTGTGTAGCCCTTGTGTTCCCACTGCCTCTGGGAAAAAAAAAAACCAAATTTAGAACAACGCAAAACAAGCCAAAATTCAAATATTTCTTCCTGGGGATAAAAAGGAATATGCTGGTGACTTGTTATTCCACGCCTGGTGCCCATTACTTTTGTTGACTTCAAGGCTGTAGTCACTCACAGAGAAGAGGGGGGTAGTATTTACATGGGGATTTCAAGGAAGACTGCTCTTATAAATTAGTAAAAGGCATGAGTCATCCCAGCACAGTGCTTGCTCCAAGAGACTCAGTTATCAGCCCAGCATAACACTCTAGCATCTGTCCAAGATGCTGTGCACCCTCATTAGCATGCTATTCCTGGGAGCTAAGCAGGCTGAAGGTTGAAAAGAGGTGCTATTGTTACACCAGGAGTAAATCTTATGTTTTATTGATACCCTATAAACTGTGTATTAGCCTGAAAGCAAAGAGAGACAGAGAGAGTGGGCTGGTGGAGGTATCTGTTCTATACCATCTCAAGCACAGGGAGTGGAACTGGGCAGATCCTTTTCAATTATTATTTTTTCAATAAATGTCAGGTTTGGGGAGGAGGACCATCTGAGCAATTTAATAATTAATAAGAAGGTATTCATCCCGCTGTACAGCTGGACGCATCACCTAGGAATAAATCCCCCAGATAATATATTCGTGGATCTTCATAATATTTTCCATTTCACTTTTTTTCACAGTTTTGTGCTTGTTTAGTTTTTTGTTTGCTGATTTTGGGTTGTTTTTTTTGTTTGTTTTTTTTTTTTTAATTCTGATCCAGTCCCAGTTGACCAAGGATTTTCCCAGAAATCAACTGGATAGCAACTTAGGGGAAAGGGAATGAGTGTGTTGACCTCAAGTGCTTGCCCATTCAGGAGCAGGAGTGGCATTTGTAATGATTAGGGCTTCTGGCAACACAGGGAACCTGACTGGTGAGGCACAGAGATTAGGTGATGCTACAGGACACTGTGAAAGACAGACAAATACGGATGCTGTGCAGAAGCTGGGAATTACTGTGGGTGTCAATTAACCCCACAGATCACAGGGTTTATTAGGCTGAATTATTTATCCCAAAGATAAAACACTGGAAGAAAGAAAGGCATCATTAAACAGCACAGCCTTTCACAGAGTTCAGGCAGTGAAACAAGTTTCTGAACAACTTAATTTATTAGGGACCCAAATTGCACTAGATTATCAAATCAAGTGGAATAGAGGGATGCAATATATTTTACGTTCAGTGCCCAGAATGTAATAAATGTTTTATTCCATTCATGCCATGTCTCTAGCCTGCATTATGAAGAGAAAGGGATGTTTCCTCTGTAGAGTAATTTTCCATTTTTTATACATTTTCAAAAGCTGTCAAACAGCTGCCATGAAGGAAAAATGTTGCAAGTTTTATGCTGAAGCTTGAAACCTGTTAAATGTGAATGTACGGTGGAGCACTACATATAGTCCCAATACAACTGGAAGAAGCTTAACTGTTTGAAGTCTGTCTTTGTGGAGATTATAATGTGGCAGAAAAGGACAATAGAAGAGTTTTGCCTTGGGAAAAGACAGACTGACAGGTCCTCATGTTTTTCCACAATCAATATTGTAGACGGAGCTCTTCTTATATAGCAGGCTTCAATTAAGGAAAAAAAAACACAAGAATTTGGGGGAATTCCCCCAAGAGTTCAAATCCTTCCCGGGAGGAGGGGATGTTTTTTTCAATATGAGCTTGCATGAAAAATTCATGCAGTGGATGGATACATTCATACAAAAAGAAATTTGATGAATAAATAATTGTCTTAATTCTTACTGCCTCACATAGCAATTGCACATCCATACTGAACACTTCAGTTTGCAAAGCGAGTCCTTGGTGTAAACATGTGTAAAATTAAATCACCCAGAAAACCAAAATAAGACAAAAGGTCACACATGCTAACTGAAGAAAGTAGTTCATACTAAAGTCTCTCACAACATCCAGGAAATAAGAAACTGCCACATGCAGCCAAGAAGCTGGTACAGGGATGAACACAAAGAGACAGACAAAACACAGCATGAAAACGGGTGATAAGCAGAGATTTGCAGCCATCAGGAAGGGGAGAAGAGGAGGCAGCTGCAAAGACAGGAGGCCGGAAAAGACAGACGAATTGGGCTGGAAATATATACAGTTATGATAACAGCTATGAAAGAGATTACATGAAGCTGCAATTAGCTAGCTCTACTCGACTGCTATTCAGTCCTACTTGCATCTCTATCCTCTTTTTCCCAGTACTGACTGCACGGGGAAGACACTTATCTTTGTTGGAGAAGAGTTATGTACACAACAGTTGGGCTGAACAAATGAAGTCCCAGTCTGGTCAATGATCTCTGCATCTCCAGGCCATGAAAAAATGCAAGAGGAGCCCTCACAGGAATCCAGGAAAACCCATTGCCCAGCACAGCCTGCCTCTCCATCACATCCTCCCCCACTAGGAAAACAAATCCAAAGAGCTTCCCAATCATTCAGAGTCAGTGACATTTTCTCCAGATATTTCTGTGCCTTTTGTCTCTGTCAGTTCCTCTCCCACAACTTTTTTCCACTTCTGCATGGTTGTTTTCTGTGTTGTTTCACATCACTTTCTTTCCACATCCAGTACTTTCCTCAGACATCTGTGGCTCCATGCATGGTCCTGGAAAACTCTCTGTACCTTCCCCCACTTGCCTTCCCCCTGTCCCAGCCATGTGCCCTCTGCCTCTGCTTCCACCAAGAGAATGTCTTGAGTGTGTTTTACTCATGATCCCTCTCTTCATCTTGTGGTTGTGTGATTTTGTCTGTCCAAAAAGGCATTTTCTGCAACTTCTTTCCCCTTACTCCAAAGGGGATTCCCAGAGACTTCCTCTGGGAGATCCTCTTGAGCTGTTCACTGGAGACAATAACTTGGCTTCCTAGGCCAACCAAATAGACATGAAGAACACATACATACACCTGCCCCCTCAAAAACAGGAACCATCCAGGAAAGGGTTTTTTTTGCTGCTTTTTAAAGAAAAACAATGAGTCAAATCTCCTTCAACCTATGGTGCTACATGAGCCCATGCTCTGGTTTGACTCATGACTGGGTTAGTCACCCTCAAGTGGGGGTATATCAATGCCTATTAAAAAATACTTATTTTTAAAGAATAATCTAAAGACTGGAGAGTGATGGTTATGTATGATGGTTATGTCTCTCACAGCATCCTTGTAGATAAGTTGATCAAGTATGGGTTTGGTGATCAGGTAGTGAGGTGGGTCAGGAACTGGTTGAAAGGAAGGAGTCAGAGAGTTGTAGTCAATGGGGCAGAATCTGGTTGGAGGGGCGTGACTAGTGGAGTCCCTCAGGGGTCGGTACTGGGACCGGTGTTGTTCAATATATTCATCAACGACTTGGATGAGGGTATAGAATGTACCCTCAGCAAGTTTGCTGATGACACTAAGCTGGGAGGAGTGGCTGACACACCAGAAGGCTGTGCTGCCATTCAGAGAGACTTAGACAGGCTGGAGAGTTGGGCAGGGAGGAACAAGATGAAATTCAACAAGGGGAAGTGTAGAGTTTTGCATTTGGGGAAGAACAACACGATGTCCCAGTATAGGTTGGGGGCTGACCTGCTGGAGAGCAGTGTAGGTGAAAGAGACCTGGGGGTCCTGGTAGACAAGAGGATGACCATGAGCCAGCAATGTGCCCTTGTGGCCAAGAAGGCCAATGGCATCCTGGGGTGCATTAGAAAGGGTGTGGTTAGTAGGTCAAGAGAGGTTCTCCTCCCCCTCTATTCTGCATTGGTGAGGCCGCACCTGGAGTATTGTGTCCAGTTCTGGGCCCCTCAGTTCAAGAAGGACAGGGAAGTGCTTGAAAGAGTCCAGCGCAGAGCTACTAAGATGATTAAGGGAGTGGAACATCTCCCTTATGAGGAAAGGCTGAGGGAGCTGGGTCTCTTTAGTTTGGAGAAAAGGAGACTGAGGGGTGACCTCATCAATGTTTTCAAATATGTAAGGGGTGAGTGTCAGGGAGATGGAGCTAGGCTTTTCTCTATGGTGACCAGTGATAGGACAAGGGGTAATGGGTGTAAGTTGGAGCATAGGAGGTTCAAGTTGAATATCAGAAAGAATTTTTTTACTGTAAGGGTGACAGAGCCCTGGAACAGGCTGCCCAGGGGGGTTGTGGAGTCTCCTTCACTGGAGACATTCAAAACCCGCCTGGACACGTTCCTAGGCGATGTACTCTAGGGGGCCCTGCTCTGGCAGGGGGGGTTGGACTAGATGATCTTTCGAGGTCCCTTCCAACCCCTAGGATTCTATGATTCTATGATTCTATGATTCTATGTATAGTAATAGGATACATCCAAACTGCATTGCTTTGTCCCAAAACTTCTCCCTCACTCTGCTACATATTTCACCACTGAGGAGCCCCTCTGGGAAGGAGGCTGGTGGGTTAGAGGGCTGCATGGTCACTGCAACATTGATGACAGGTTTTGGCCAGTAATGCTTGGGCAAACAGCTAGGTTTATGTGAAATGCCCAGAGTCTCTGGTTTATAAATTCATAAAATCCAGCCTTGCAGTAAAAGGAAGAAACTCATGGGCCTGTATATTTTTTAAGGTCTTGTCCCAAAGACCCTACTACAGAAAACCCATTTAATCTACCTTAGAGGCATAAAGGGCTGAGTCGACCCTGCTAGGATTTGAACCTACCACTCCAGGAAGCCTAATTATTGCAAATGTGGTGCTTAGACCACTAAACCCTTTCCTCCTGCTCTAATCATCTCTCAAAGAGTACCTTTTGATCCTAGAAGGTTTACTCAGCACCTGTGATAAAGGTATTTAACAAAGTCTGTAAGTGGAGTATATCATTATTCACATTACAGCAGGTTTGAAAGAGTCAGGCAAGGATGAGAACATTGTGCTGTAACAAAGATTACAGTATGAATGGCTTCTCAGCTCCAATCTTCTTTTTTGCTTCTGCTACACAATGGAAAAATGGAGCAAGAGGAACACTAAATTGTGCTTGCTGCCACCATGCCGTGCCCTTCACTGTGTGTTTACTTGAAGGAGGCTTCCTCTCTCATAGCCTGACCACAGGCCAGCAGACTGCACAGCTGGAGGGGGATGGCTGACCAGGACCAGTCCTCCTCTGTACCTGTGCAAAGTGTCTCCAGGAGCCACAGATTTGGGGATGTTCCTGCCAGGAGCTTTTATACACCTGTGCTGCAGAGGCACAGGTGGCTCAGTGTGTGGGTATTGGGGAGGATGATGGGGAGAGCATAGGTGCTCACCCAGCTGTGGAGCAATAGGTGAAAAATTATCTGTGTCAGGGAATGCTAACAACAACTCCTGGAGTTGCTTTGCTTATCTCAGGTTGTTGGTAGTATTTCTCCACAGTTTAGAAGGCATAAATGAAAGCTGATGAAAATCTCTTGTCTTATTACAAGGCTCTGGGCTGGAGGTGGACGGAATAGTTGGGCTGGAGAGTAAAAGGAAGCAATTTTTTTTCATACGCTGAGCTTTAAAGAAAACACATCCCATGCTCCTCCTCAGACATAATGTTAATAATTTTGCCTTTTATTCCCTAGGAGAAAATGGAATTTTTGTCCCTCCCTCCCTTCTTCCATTACCTGAAGGGGATGCACACTTTCTACTGACATGCAGATAGTCTAAATCTGAAATGCTAATGGACTGGCAGTGTTTGCAGTGGGGTGAGCAGTTTTCTGCTGGAAGGCTGGTTGGCAGGATACCGTCCTGCAGTCATTGAATCATTGCACTGAATCACAGCCATGTTGGCAGGATCTCATTCTGAGGAAGTTCACAGTACTGTCAAACACCTGCTGTTGCCATTGAATGATATTATGCAAGATCTGAAATTCTATTTATCGACATCCCTATTTGATTTCTTTTTTTATTATTTCCATCCTCTTCAGTCACCACTCTCAAATGACTGCAGTAAAACCTTCTCCCAAGAGCATTATACAATACTCAGCCTGATGCCAAGATAGCAGTTCTTACAGGGTGAAAATCCACTCTCCTGACTTTGTGCTGATGCAGAGACGCCAAGATAGCACAGGATACAAAGATATACAAGCATTCTTACAGTATGCATTCCACAGGGTTACTCAGGTAATGAAACCAGCCAGGCTTTGACTCATAGAAGTCCAGCCATCCTTTTTTCCCACGAAAGTCCTGGTTGTAAAGCCTAGTGAAAGAAGGCACTATAAATATATTTTAACTCCCTATCTTCTTCAACAGAAATTGTTGCAATATTGTTGCCCTGCCCATGCAGTAGGGTTGGAAGTAGGTGATCTTTAAGGTCCCTTCCAACACAAACCAGTCTATGATTGTAAGGTAAGAGATTTCTTGAGCCACCATAGTGGGGAGCCTGTTTAATACACATCTAGAAAGTGAAGAATACCAGGCTTTGAGAGTTAAAGAGCAAGTATATTCTTCTCTCTAATAGCTTGTAAGATAAATATATTTAAAATGGCATTTCTCTGGCTTGCTCCATGCCTTCTGTCCTGCCATACAGGAGCCACTTCGTCTTGAGTTTTTGGAGTCCTTTCTTAAAAGAAGTTATTCACATCTTAAGAAACCAGCCTGAGCTCCAGCCTTCCCCTTTGGCTTTACTCCAGCCCTGATGGCATCAGGCACCACCGGGGCCGCCTCAGCCCTCCCATCTCTCCAGCCACCTATGTCATGACCAAACCTGGTCCTCCTTTCTTTCATGGATCTGCCATCCTCTTTCCTGCGATCCTCTAGTTCTGGATATTTTACTCTGCAAATATCACTGACCAGCCAGGTCTTTCCTCCACTGATGGGTCTGCTCTCTGCACTGGAAAGGTTTCCACCTCTCCAAACTAAGTACCTCTTTGGTTAGCAGTTCATTAGAAGATGTCAGTGAAGTATGCCAGGCTGCAACAAGAGCTCTTCCTGTCAAAGCCCAGCCTTTCCTCTTGTTCTTTCTGGAGCAACTGGCTAATGCTGGTGTCTTGCATCAGGCCTGGGTGTGAGCTTCCCTTTGGCTTCCCAAACCCAGCCCCTAGCTTGAAGTCTCACCTTTATACAGAACAGAACAATCCAGACTTGAGCATCCAGCTCCACAAATAAAACTCTCACCCAGGAGCTCATTGTCTTGGCTCTCAGTTGCTGCAGCATCCTTTTCTTAAGTGCTAACACAACCTTGCCTTGCCAGCATTCCTCTAGAGCACAGCTGTAAAAAATAACTTTTGATCCTTTCTCTTTGTGTAAAGGCCCTGCTTGTCCCAGTGCTGTCATCTTCTTTCCAGCACTTCAGAGGTGATTTCTATCTCCCGTTTGCCCACAATTCTAGTTTCTGCTGTCCTCTTTGAATCTCAGACAAGTCCTTTCTCTTTCATACCGTGTTGTCCTCCATGGTACCCCTTCAAACAGCATCTGCCCAAACAGATGTAAGAAAATACTTTATTGTTGTCCTTGAAATCTTCCCACTGTGTTCACCTTCTTCTTCAGGAGTGCTACAGCAGCATTTCTAATAGTTAAGCCAGCAACAATTTTTTTCTGATGACTAAAAATGCCTCTTGAGTTGTTCATTTCCCCCTTCCCACCTCTCACAAGAAGTTAGCATCTCTTCAGCAGATTGTGACACAAACAGGCCTAACAACAACAAAAAGCCTTTCAAAGAGAAATATTTTAAAAAGAAACAAGCAAACAAACAAACAAACAAAAATTCACATGTGCATTTTAGAATAGAACCCCACAATTCCACAGTTAGTTTTGATTTGTAGGAGGGAGAGGAGGGATGTGACTGAACCTACAACTGGGGTATCAGATGTCAGCTGCTGGGATATCAGCAACTAGGACACCAGCAACTAGGATATCAGCAATGTAGAACTGTGTCCAAAACCACTTACTCCAAGTCACGTGTGAAGCCTGTAGCAGGGCAAGGGCTTGGATCTGTTTCACAGATCCTTGGTTGGTGCCAAGCACTCAGGCATTAATCATCTGCAAACTTGCTGCACTGTCAGCAAGCTGATACAAGCCATTCACTTCTAAGCTAAGAGGCTGGTAACAATGGCTTTTAAAACCAGGAAGCAGGATTGTAATTAATATGACCTATGTATCACCCAGATTATTAAACTGCCTTATAAATATTTTGTTGCTGAAGATTAATTATGTTAATTTTCACTGGAGTCCTACACATTTGAAAGAAGTATTAATGTTGTTTCAGCAGCTCCGATTGCTGCTCTCTGCTATGTCCTAAAGGGTTTTTGAGTTCTGGTCTCCTACCAACATCACACAATTGCCATTGCCAGTAGTCACAATGCTTTTTGCTGCAGGTAGCTCACAGCTCTGCATGTGGTTGACTAGAGATTGTTGGGGTGTTTCAGGCAAACATTGGCTGCATCTGCAGACTTTACGGGTCAGGATCTGCAGCATCCTCTGGCTGAGGTCATGTCAAATGTAACCCAATCTTCATTCTATGCTCATGAGTTGCCAGGTGATAAATAGAAAATCTCTCTTTGTGAAGAATGAAAGACCCTGAATCTTTCAGGCAACTGGAACATTGCAAGGTTTTTTGGACTTTTTCAGTGTGTAACACTGATGTCATCTGGTGAAACAACTTTTAAATCTAACATGAGCTTCTTAGAGCTTCTTATGTGCTGCTGGCAAGCAGAATCAACTGAGAAGTATTAATTTTACGAAAGGTTTTATGGAGTTTAATGCAATTACTTTCAGTGTGTCTAAAGGGTAGGCTCAATAGAAAAATGTCTTGGGGAGAAGGTATTATGTAGGCTCTAGCCCTAAGTGAATGAATGCTTCAGGTTTTAAGTTCAGTAACTATATATTATTAGTCTAAATATCATTTACTAGAACTCCATGGAAATGTTATGGCAGGATTCTGGCCTCAGGGTTAGTGGGTCACATATGTGACAAGCAGAACTCATTTAACATTCAGTGCTCATCATACAAACTGTGTATAAGGAAGTCACACCAGGAACTACTTGTGTTTAGGAGGTCTGATTTATCTCTGAAGCCTTGAGGGTGAGATGAAATGTCTACTTTGTACCATTAGTCCTAAAGGAAATTGGGGTGTGGCATTCAGATCTTGGAACTGTTCCAGTCATGAACTATCAGGCCAATGCTGGTGCTCCCAATGACCATGAAGCCCATATTTATTCCTGCCCCCCAGGTGAGGCCTCTCTGTTAATAGCAAAGTGCTGACATGGGCCTGTGTTGCAGGAACCTGGTGAAAATGTGCTGCTGAGCTCAAGTTTCAGCATCAGTTTTTGTCATCAGCATCTCCACTGCTCAGTCACAGCGTTTTGCAACCAGAGAGTCCTCCTGGAAAGATATGAAGCTGCAGGGGGAACACCCCATTACAAATGCACAGTAAATGCCATAGGATGAAAGCAGCCTTTCCATTCAGCTAAGAGGGGAACTCAGCTCTTTCCTGATGTTAGGTGATCAGGAAAAAAGAACTTTAAACAGGGAGCAACTCTGCAGTTTAAGTTACAAAGGAAGGTGGGTGTAGTTGGCCACACAGGTTCAGATTCAGGATTTCTCTTTTGTGCTATAGGCCTCACAGCCATAGACAGTCTATCTTTGCTGCAAACTTAGATTGGTTTAAAGAATATCTCACTTTTGCTAAGGCTAAAACATGGGAAATCTGTCTTGTTGATCCCACATGTACATCCGCAATCTCAGTACATTGCTGACCCTGAAACATAAAGACAGAAATCTATCATTGATTTTCAGTCCTTCCCTAATGATCATGTTAACAAAAAAACACACCTACCTTGGTGTTTTATATAATCCCCAAGCACTTCCATGGCTTCTCAGGTGCCAAACCCAGCACTTATTAACACCCTGTTCCCCGGGGCTTCTGGTGGAACACTTTTTCTCTGCTGCTACTGGCTTTCAAGAATAACAACACAAAATTAAAAAAACAAGTGTGTTAAAAAAAAAAAAGCATGCAAAATTAACATGCAAAAACACAACAGGGGCCACTCTACTGATTATATTTTCACTGTCATGTTGTATTAATTAAATCTTCCCATTCCTTAATTAAAGGGAAGCAGCCAGAGATTTTCCACCATGTTACACAGGGTGACTCAATCAAAGGGTGTCTCTGAGGGGTTTAAAACTGCACGGCCAGGTAGTAATAAAGGCTTTGAGTGAAGAGATGATCCTGGTCAATGGCATTCAGAGCTTGGATCCAAATTTCCACAAGGTGTAGGCTTGTGACCCAAGGTTTGGGTCTGGCCTCCTCTTTAATTGGAACCTGGTCTGGCTTTCCCTAATTCAGCTGCAATACTTGGCATGGACCTCCCGCCTATTTAGATGACAACTAATGAGGATTTTTATTAAACTTGAGCCTTGGCCGGCTGGGAGGAGGGAGCAGCTTTTTAGCATCAGATGGAAGACTTTTGCCTCTGGAATATTTCTCAGCACGGAGCAAAGAGCTGGGGGAGGAGAAGGTGATGGGAACACTGTCAGTGCCACCACTAATGGGGCCTGCCTGGGGCATACTGTTCAGTATCCCTTGGAAGGTGACCTTGAGTGCTAACATTTACATATTAGCAGCCATTTGACATATTTGATTGTGTCTGTCGAGAGCAAAAAATGCACAGTTCTGGGGCAGACATGTAGCTCAGATCAATGTCTCCAACACCACTGTCCCCTTGTCCTGCCATGCCCTGATGTCTGCTGTTTAATCTGAAAGTGTATGCTACAAGAAGACCAAGGCACTGCCCTTTCTTATTAACACAGGTAATCGATCTCATCAGGCACCAGCCATACAAGCCAACTCCAGGTACAATCTTCAAATTAAAGATCTCCTCAAAACAATTAAGTCATTCAAATTGGGAAAAAAACAGTGCTCCTTGTCCAATGACTCAAACAGCTGGCCGGCATAATTGGCCTTTGGTGTCATTTATCAGCCTTGGACATGTGGGGGAGACTGGATGTGCCTGCCAGAGGTATTGCTGGGTCAGATCCCAGAAAGCTCTGTGCCTGCAGCTCCTGTCATTTCCTTACCCGACAGGCTCCGTCTTGCAGAAGGTGGAGATTTGACAATTGGTCCCCATCCTTCTTGCCACATGTTCCAGAAGCTCAGCAGATGGCTGTGTGCTCCTACCACCTGGCCAAAGGGTGTAGTCTCCTTTCCAAACAAATGGCATTAGCACCTCTGAGGGACAGGCCAACCCACCACTGCTGATGTGCTTCAGCTCCCAGTATAAGGATGGCTGAGAGCACACATGGGGCTAGATATGATGGCTTACCAGATGGGTGGTAATTTGTTAAGCTGCTATAATGCAAAAGCTTTCAATTGAGTATTCATACCCCAGGATCTTCAGCCAACACAAGAGTCATTTTGTTTGTCTTTAATATAATTGGAAAAGATACAAAATTAAATTTTTAGGCCATAGTGTGTGCCAAGCCCTTTATTTGCTTTGAAAATAAAAATCTCCCTTGCCCTTTCCTCTCTGCTGCTGAAAGTTCAATCACTTATCAAAATTGTGATGCCCTTTGTCCTGGCACATTACTCTGATGCTAAAACATATGTTATATTAAATATTAACCAACCACTAATTGGTGCATCATTTGGCCAAGGGAAGAAGTGGCTTCACATTTTCAGTGGCCCATTTCGAGACTCTTCTGATGTCTCAGTGCCTTGCTCTTCAGCTAGTTTACCTTGTTACCTTGCCTCTGTCAACCTTAATCTGGAGGAGAATTTTTGAATCTCCTGAAATCAGTTTTGTGGTCCCTTTTGCATCTGAGTTTATGTGCATCAGGACTTTCCATGGAAGGCAATATGGGTGAGGGGCTGAGCTGCTGTTCTGCTTTTGATTCAGTATGGCAACTGATTACTTACAATTACTTAATTTACCTTATGCTTCTTTTCTGCCAGGTGTGAACTACAGGAGGGGAAGCATTGATTTTCAAATTACCGAAGTTGTCCCCTCACTTCAAGACACAGGAAAAAACACGTGTTGTAAAATCCCATGCTGTAAAACCTTTGTCAAAATAATCACAGCCAGTTGTTGGTAAATTCTTAAATATCAAATCTGTTCATTCAAGGTACCTGGAGATGATGAGTGGCATCCAGACTACTATTACAGTGTGACACTAATAACTGGTTGATTAGTTGAATGGTGATGATTTTTTAGAACAAGATGTGTACCACTACCTTTAATTTCATGGCAGGAACCTCAGGCCTTAAAATAGCTTCCAAGTTCCTCAGCAAAGCAGGCTTCTCACTGAGGGCTGCAGCTGGGGCAGCTGCAGGGAGGGAACAGTGGGAGGATCTGCATAATGTCAGAGATGACAGAAGTCCAGCTTACTAGGGAAAAGGATATTACACACTAGGAACTATGGCCAAATTGCAGTCCAGTCACCCTTTATTCTTCCTGATGCCAGCAGAGACAAGATATAACCATTTGCAGTTGGATTCATAATTAACAGCCCCTGAGTTTCTTGGCTGTGGCAGCTCCAAACGTTCCAAACTGGGAAACCTCTTGTCTCACAGAGCTGGTCCCATAGTCCCTGTTTGCCCAGAATCCTAATGATGATAGTAAAACCCCTAAGGCCTCAGATCAGAAGGTAAGCATTGGCAACTCAGGGTTGAAAAGAAATTCTCTTAATAAAGACTTTGTGCCCAGCTTGGGAGCGCTCCTTGAAGCACTAGATACACATCTTACTAAGATAATTGAATAGGGTGGGTGACAGTTCTGTGTGCCATGATGTGCAAGGGCCTCTACCCCTGAATTAGAAAGAACAGGAATAAGAATCTTTGTCTTCACTTCTGTGTTTGCTGTTCTGAGGTATGGATGAGAGAGAAACCACTGAGGTAACTCTGCTGGGAGCAGGAGCCTGAGCTGACTGTCCTGGCCATATATCCAGGCTTGGCTATCAGGTTGAGAGATGAGCTAGGGAAAAATGCTGGTATCTGTGGCCAGAGAGGCAGTGTGGTCTGAAGAATCATCCAAATTCCAGCACTGAGGAATAACCCATCCCACCAAGCTTGGGTGACCAGATCCACTATTAGCACAGCTCTGGATCTGCTTACTCAGCACAAGCTGTCATAGGAAGGAGAGCTTAAACATTAAGCCTGGGTGTTTCAACATCTAGAGGATTTGGGGGGTTTCTCTTGTATTATAAAACTCAAAATCCTGCTCTGTTTCTGCAAAGAGTTAATTCTCTGTTAAGAAAAAATAATGCAGTAAAAAAAATATTTCCATTTTGCAGGCCCCAAGCTTTCAAGATGCTTCAGTGGACTACTGGGAAATCTCTTTAGGATAGAGTCTGTCTGGCTGAGCTGTCAGATTGACTGCTAGAGGCACAGCTGAGTTTCAAATGGATGAGCAGTGTGCGTGCAAGATGCATCCCAAAAAAGGAAGATGTTTGACAAGTGAAGTGTTTTTATTTTATGATGGAGAACGAGCAGGTACATCAGACAAGTAAATCGCCCTGCCAAGCATGAGAGTTCCTGACTGACAGGCTTATCACCTGCCCTGCCTGTTCGAGAGGATCCAGCATTTATTTCTAGTGAAAAGCAACTGTTTAATTTGCCATTTGCTGACTTTTCGTTACTGATTATAATTGCAGTGTGCAGGTTCAGAAGAGCAAAGGGAAGCTTTTGCTTTGCTGGTGGAGAAAAATGGGAATCGATGACTCTTGAACAGAACAGAAGTGAAAGAAGCTGGAGGGAGTAAAAGAAAGCTTGAAAATAATCAGAAATCAAAACCAAATGATCTGAAGGAGAGAGGCAGGGCCAGCCCTGACATTCATGAAAGCTTAGCAATTAAAATTACAATATGCCAATTAGAATACCTGTCAAAGATTGACTCCTACTAATATGCTTCAGCTATTCTAATATCTTTATATCAGAAATTTTTAAAAAATAGCACTATAATTTGAGGTGTTTTACTACTATGCTACAATATCCAATTAAGTGTTTTGTCTGAATGAAAGAAGGCCCAAATAAGCAAAGAGACTTGAAAGAGTGCATGAGGACATTGGATAGTGTGACATGAAGCTGGTTACCTGCTGAATGTGAGATCCTTTCATCAGTCACAAGTGCAGTCACAAGCACCAGTGAACGTGTCCTTTCAACCCTGAATGGGTGAAGAAGGAACCTTGTAGCACAACATCTTGTATTTTGGATGGAGTCTATTCAGCAAAGTGTTGAATATGTGCTTCATTCTATTACTATTCAGCAGTTAGGTACTTGTACTAAAATCCAGGAGAAAGAAAAGATACACTGAATCAGAGACTACACAAAGTATAGCAGAAGTATTTTGGCAATGGTTGAAAATACTTTAAAACTTTTATTTGAAATGTTTTGATAAAACTTCTCAAGCCCTAGTTATTGTGAGGTGAACTGTACACAGCTCAGAAGGAAAGAAATGTTAAACTTCATCAGTCCAAAATGGTTCATGAGACATTCAACATAATTTTGCTGTACATAAGAAAAGGTCTGAGCTTTGAAATCCAATATATGGAGAATATTCAGGGCTAAAGGCAAAAGCTAAATATCTCAGCAGAAGGCTTTGAAGCTCCTCTTTCCACCACTGAGATAAAGTTCACATTTCTAGTCAGAAAAATGATGAGGTATTTGATCCCCAGGCGAGGTTTGGTACAAAACTGATCCCTGCATGAGGTGGCAGTCAGGACAGAGTGTAACCCCAGGGGTGAAAGCAGGGAGGATCTTTGGAAAGAAATAAATAGGCAGGATATCCAAAATGGCAGCAGCTGAATGCTGCTCCGAGGTGAGATGTCAGGATGAACCCCCTGGGAGATGCGATAGTGCACATAGGGCAGGGGAGGAGGTCAAATGTACAAGGCCCAGCAATTTGTCAGATGGCTAACACCATCATTACCTGTGTGTGGGTGCACATGGGTGTGCTTGCCTGTAAATCACACTCAGAAATTTTCAGGCTATAAGTCTTCTTATTGGCAGCTCAGAGCCCCGCACCCCTGTATTAGGAGATATTATTTTATACTGAACGATAGAAGTTGACTCTCATGGTGTGGGGCTGCAGATGAGTCACTACTGAAATCAGCGGGGATGTCAATAGTTTCGATTTTTCTACATATTTCAGATTTTTCCTGGTGTCTGACATCCCTGGGAGGCAGAGAACAGGACGAAGTGTCGACTTGAAAAAGGAGCAAGAAGCAGGGAAGGTGGCTGAGGGTGGGCCAGGAGAGAAGAAAGAGGTCCCTCATTACTATCATCATCCAGTGTCAGCTTCAGGAGCCAGATGCTTCTTGAGACTCCCTGGCAGGCAAACTTCTGTGCTGCCTGCACTCATGCTGGATCTCTCCAGCATGTTGTCATTTTTGGCAAGAGCCCTGCTATTAAAGAGAAGCCAGCTCTCCATGCATCAGGGGTACATGCACAGCAGCCTCAACCATCAGGGCTCCCTGGCAAGAGTGTGGCTTGCAGCATCACCCAACACTTCTGCAACATCAGGGGAAGAAAGGAGGTGTGAGGAAACAAAAAAGGGAACGTGAGACTCTTCCTCTTCACAGTGGAGACAGGGCCATAAGGAAGGAAAACCAACAGACACTTCCCACGAGGTGGCCACAGAGAGATTTGTCCCATTGCTCCTCTGGCTCCAAGAGCAGTGTAAGACATTTCATGACTGAACTGCCCTGGTATTCCCACAGCCATCCCTGCCTCAGGATGAAAGCACTTTCTGGCAGTTGCTACTCTCAACATCTTCAAGAGTTTCCAAGACAGGGAAACAAGGAATTACTTTAGTTGTCACTTTTTCAAATAAGATAAAACCTCAGCAGTGGCACTGTCATTCCTTATGCACACTCTTATGCCTTGGTCACAGTGATCCTGAATGTGAGCACAGCAGAAATGTCAGCGTTGTGAAATGTAAATAAGTTCAAATTTTTCTGCATAACCTGCACCTAGCACAGAGTCAAATACACCCATTTCTCTGGGCCTCTCCCTTGTTACTGTCAAACAAGTGTTTCTTTATACCCTGTTGAAAAACATCAGCTACTGCACTGGTATTTGAAAAACTTCAAGGAGAGTTGGCACTGAGATGGCAGATGATAAATGCAAGGTATTGCACACTGAAAGATACTATTTGAACTATTCCCATGCATTGCTGGGTTCTAAATTACCTGCAACAATTAAAAAAAAAAAGACTCAGGAAATTCACTGAAAACATCTGCTATTTTGTACCGGCCATTGTCTCAGACATTAAGGGAAGACTTTTTACTGTTATTTTTCAGCCTATATATAAATTGAAGGCCTTTGTTCCATTCTGGTCATTTCTGGTCAAGAAGAAATAAGGTAAAAATAACAGGGGCCTGGGGACAGGTGACAAAGAGGATTAGAGGGATAGGAAAGTCAGTGAGTAGAAGAGATTGAGACACAGGATTTGTCACAGTTCCAGGGTTAGCTGCTCCTCTGACCTCTTTCTAGTATAGAGGCTGGCTCCACTTCTTCAGGTCCCTGGTGGGAGTCTGTCTGTTTCCCTGTATCTTCCCTGCAAACAGCTCCCTGACAGTGTAGTGCACCTCTCTTTCAAGAAACAAATTTTTTAATGTTCAGCATCCTTGGGATCTTTTCACTCCTGGCCTTGGCAAAAGAAATCTGCAGCTGGACTACTGAAATAGCATCCCCTCAGCTCTGTCTTCTTGTCATGATCCCTGCCATGTTAATTGCTAATCTGGAGCCCAGCCTTCCAGCTAGCTCCCTAACATCCTTGCTATTAAACTAAACCAACATTTACACAGAGTAATCTCCACTGCCACCCTATGACATACTTTATTTTTAGAGACTTGCAAAGCAGCCCTGCACCCTTCAGAAGGTGGCTCAGCGGTGGTGACACCCCACTTGAAGACCACAAGACTTGGTTCGTATTTTCAGCTCCATCACTGCATTCCTGTGTGACCCTGTATTCTTGAGGTGGGATTCACTTCATATAACATTGGCCATCTAAACCTGAGGTCCCCTGTATGAACTATGCCTCCTATCATCATGGGGGAAAGGTAGCTGCAATGGATGACTTACCTTCAGTCCGTATTTCAGATGGAAACAAATTGCCCTCAGGAGGCTTTTGTCTCTTCACAGATGTGGAGGGAGGCCTGATGAGTAGGCAAGGTCAGGCATGCTCCTTTTATAAGGTAAGGTTTATGGATAACTGAATTTGTGTCTGTGTATCTGTAGGTGATGCCAGTTCATTTCCTTCTCCTGCAGCCCTCTGGGGGAAGGGGACAGTTCCATATAGCTCACAGCTGGCTAAGTCATCTGCATTAGCAGGCTCTGTGGCTCAGGAGCAGCCACCTCCTTCATCTGAAGCATGGACCACCAAGGTTTGGGGGTGAGACCTGAGGGCTTGGGGAGTGGCAGACACATCCATGAAAAGCCTGGGTGAGAAACTACGTATCCTCAGCTCCTCCTGTGTAACCAGGCAGATGGCTACATCAGGCAGGCAAGGCAAATTGCTTCACTCTTCCTCTCTGAAATCCATAGGCCTGAATGAGGATGACCAGGAGAAATTTGCCAGGGGCCATACTTGTCCACAGAGAAGGTGGACAAAGTACTTCTAAGTCCCTGAGAGAAAGCCACTAGGTTTGTTTCAAGTAAACCTAGAAGGCTGAATCCAAAACCACTGTGTTTCCCACTGCTCAGGCTGTTCCAGGTTAGTTTGCTGCTGTCGAAGGAAAATCAGGCACTGAAGAGTGAAGAAGTGATCAGCAGTTTTACCAATAGATAAACCTTCTGGTTCTAAATGTCCTGGTTTGGGATGCTTTTGTACCCTAACTTGATGTCAGTTGGTCTCTCAACCAATCCAAGAGAAAAGCAAAGTGGCACACGGCTAATTTTGGCTCCCAATTGCTCACACATGTCACACATCAACATGATGCCACTGACATGAGTGACTCTCTTCTCCTCAGGAACCAACCAATAAAAAAATAAGAAGAGATATTCTTCTAGGGGCAACCAAATCCTCATGAAGAGTTAATGGAGAAAGATATTACTGTAAAAGAACAAAGAATGAGTAGTGCCTTCAAATCTCCTCAACTATGGAAATGTAAAAATCACCTAATTTTTCATTTTTATATTAATAAGCCTGTTTTGCAGAATTACCCTTCTTCTATACAAGCACTTATCATGGTACATTCCCTTCCTACCTCTGCTGTCATAAATTATCTTGTGGATCCTCTCTGTAAAGTTACTAACTGTACTTTAATCATTCAACTAGGACCTGTTTTTTTCTAGAGTATATCTCCTTGCTGATCCAGCTTAGAAAAGCAAGACAGGGCTTTGGTCAGGGCTCTGTGTCCCCCAGGGAGCATCACTCTTGTTAGCTCTAAAGTGTCCATAACAATGCACCTTTTAATGATGCTCCTCTTTGGCTTTTACCAGGCTCATAGCAAGACTTGTACTCCATTCTCCTGTAATAACTCAGCTGCCACCAGGTTGGTGCTCCTGACAGTTACATCCTTCCCAACACTTCCCTGACTTGCACCAGCTGGAGCAGGGACATGCAAAGTGACTGCCATGCTCTGGACAAGTGATAAGGGCTCACCTCTTCAGTGACCTGGAGTATTTCCACTGGGGATAAAATAGGCAGCAGGCAGAAGAAGAGAATATGAATTAACATTCCCTGCACTCCCTGGGGTGGTGTTATTCACTTGTTTTCCTACACATCTTTCTGCAGACCTCAGCCTCTATGCAGTCAGTGCCATGTTTACCACTTTAACCTCTTCCTTTAGTGGGCTGCATCAAACTCAACACAAAAGAAATGTATTTCCTATACTAGATGCTCAGGCAAGCAGGAGAACTCTTCAGATGGTAAAATAATTGGTATAACTACACTTGGGATAACTAGATGCACGCAGAATGCAGTCAAAGCATTTATGCTCTTTACCTCCAAAGGACACATCTCTACCCAGTAATCTACAAG
The DNA here is from genome assembly GCF_036169615.1 of Heliangelus exortis. Taxonomy (NCBI): domain Eukaryota; kingdom Metazoa; phylum Chordata; class Aves; order Apodiformes; family Trochilidae; genus Heliangelus; species Heliangelus exortis. The sequence continues at coordinate 79,139,205 of NC_092424.1, read as the reverse complement.
AGCATTTTTGCAGGCTCAGACAGTGGAAAGAATTGATAAACACTTGAGCAGCCCTCATGTATATTTCATCTGCTAGGCAAGGGTGTGCATGCACACACACACACACACATATGCACCAGCTGGTACCTAAAATTCTTCTGTCTCTCTAGAATACCCCGGACATATTTTTAAATATTACAAACAATACCAGCACCTCCTTCCTTTTCATACCAGAATGGGGAGGACAAGGAGGTGAAGCATGGTAATATAGAATCACAGAATGGTTTGGGTTGGATGGAACCTTAAAGATCCAGGGACACCTCCCTCTACACCAGGTTGCTCAAAGCCCCATCCAACCTGTCCTTCAACACTTCCAGAGAGAGGGGATATCCACAGCTCCTCTGGGAAACCTTTTCCAGTGCTTTACCATTATCACAATAAATAATTTCTTCCATTTATCTATGTAAACCTACCCTCTTTCAGCTTAAAACCATTACCTCTTATCCTGTCACTACATGTAGGATCCTGTTTTATTTCTACAGGTCAGTATTTGATTTTGGTAAAATATGTTAGGAGACCAGTGTTCTCCCACATCCAGGCAGACTCATGTGTGTTTGTTTCAGAGATCAAGGGGATGTCTGCAGGATAGGATGGAGTTCAACAGCAGCCACATCAAGAACAGAACCAGGATTTTGTTTAGAATAAAACAAAACAACACAACAGAAAACAGAAAACAGAAAACAGAAAACAGAAAACAGAAAACAGAAAACAGAAAACAGAAAACATCCTTCTCTGACATAAAAATGTGAGAACATCTTTCCCGGGAAACATTCAGTTTTCAGGAGTCCAGGACTCCAGTCCTCACCGTGGAAATTTCTGAATCTGGTCCAGCAAAAGCAATCTTTCTCCCTCTCTTTTCCTCTCTATTCATCCCTCCATAGAACATTAATCACCTGTAATGGTGGGCATGTTCTATCATGATGTTATTTTATATATTGATAAAGCACACTAGATCACTTAGATGCACCACAACTTCCTGTTTCCTTAGTACTCCAGTGTGCTAAGTACTCAAAAAAAATTTGAAAAGTGGTGTGCTTTGACTGTAGAAGCAGGATGGCTGGCATGGAATACCTGTAGCTGACAGTCAGTCTTCCATAAAAATGACTTCTCAAAGTCTCCCTTGCAAGGCTCAATCACCACCCCTGCATTGCACCCTCCAAAGCAAGGAAGGTAGTCAGCCAAAAGTAAAACGTAGAGACTAAGTATCTGGGACAGGACATTGCTTATATTGAGGATGCTACACCATGATCTTGAGATTTTGTTGAAAGTGGAGGGTATTCCTGGATCAAATTGAGTCCCTTCCTTTGAACACAATCAAAGAAGGAATGATCCCTGTGAGATCACCTTCTCTGCCCTGTTTCCTGGTGACCTTGTCAGCCCATGGTACCTGGAGAAGGGCACTGGTATTTCCTGACCTGTGAGTGCTTGCAATTCTTCCCAAGCTTTATAAACCTTAGGGTAAAATTTTCCACTAGTAACAGATAAGTGCATGCAAAGCTGGTAGACTTCAAAACTGGAGCTGTGTATCCCTCCTACCAAGACTCAGTTGGCAGCTGAAGACACAGGGTCCAAGTTTGACAGAACTTCTCCCCAGGAAACCTAGGAAAACCGTAGTACACTTTTTTCATGTCTGAAAAGCTGAGTCCATTGCCAACAGGGATTGCTGATAAGCAATATTCTTACTAAAGGGAGTGAAACCCCCCACTCTGACAAGGTAGAGTAGCAACACCTAAGTGTTAAAATATAACTACAGCTTCAGTCTTCTGGAGAAAGTTAGTGGCTTGCTTTTCCCATCATGCTGTAACCTTCCCTCTCAGTCTGAGATTATTATTTTTGACAAGTCACAAGGCCTGATTTAGGCTGATCTGATTTGATGGAGTGACCTAGTTCTATTACTTCCCTCTCTCCTCCTGCTGCAAGTCTTTCTGATGGCCACTCTGGCTAACTCCCACAGCTCTGATAAGAGCTTTTTTTTTTTCAGCTCTTGGAAAAATATCCGTAATGGCAAGAGCTGAACAGAGTTTCTCAGCTCACAGGAATTTTTAAAGCCATTTCTCCTGTCTTACATGCAACACAGTAAACTAACCCAAAATTTTCTCCTCTTTTTCTTTTTTTCCTGGGCTCTAACTTTCACACACCCAATGCTGGTAAGTATTGCTGTTGATTTGATGAACCATGGCACATTTAGGTAGAATTATCCAGAATTATCCAGACTAGACTTCTGTATGCTATTCCACCTGCCAGTTTCTCTTCACTTAATGTCCTCACTCCCACTGTAGCAGAAATGTCCCTCAGACACATGGAAAACAAGCAGAATTCTGGCTGGACCATTGGTTCTTGATGTTTCTCCTTTGTCTCCACCTGGCACCAGCTGAAGGTTGCTTCTCCTGTGAGATCCTTCCTCCTACCCTGAGGACATGGAGGAGCTGCATAAAGTAGAGTGGGATGGGGCAATCTTGGCACAGGCGACATCAGGTTGTACACATCTGGCTAAGGTTTTTTTCTGGAAAAAGTGTGCAGCATCCTGCCAAGATGGGAAGTGTTTAGGATCTATCCATTCTTGGACTTGTCTTATGACTCACTGTGAGGAACAAGCCAAAAGCTCCAGAATTTCATGGATCATGCAAATTTCCCTCAGGTTTTTTTAACCCTGGGGTTAATCTTCTTCTTTTATTGCTTATTGGTGGTTGGTTTGTTTTTTTTCTCTACTCTGCAAGTTATTGCCCTTTTCAAACTGTTTGACAGGACACAGTTCTGTGACACGGTGCTGACAAACAAAATATTGATTGGTTAAATATTATTGTCTAAACCAATATGGGACAGGTCACCACCAGAAAATGGACCATGGCCATGAGACACTGGGACAAACACCATCACCATTTAAGTCTGTGCTGGCACTCAGTATAACATTGACACTTAGGGGTCAAAGTGTCTCAAAACAGGATTAAGAGTCCTAAGAGATATAACACAAAGGTTGAGATTTTTTTACATTTAGTCTGTATACTAGGACAAGCTGAAAGAACTTTGAGTTTTGTTATTGATTCCGACCCAATGTGATATTGATAACAATTTTAAATGCATGCAGATAGAAAGGGTGCAATGATCAGATCAAATATGGTCTATTAATGCTAGCCTACACAATTTTGCACTGTATAACATGATAAAAAGTGGACAAGACCTTACTTGGCTTCTGTGTGGAAAGCTCTGGCAGGTATGTACTTTTTGTCTTCTCTTGCCTGATCAATATATCTTGGTTTTTTGGATTGGTCACAGGACTGATGAAGCTTAAATGCTGGGCCTTTACTTCATGCTGCTGTTTTCCCTTCCATTTCTGTACAATCGCTGTCATTCTGGGGAGATTAGGTATTGTATATTGAGGAACTTATTCACAGGCCTTTTGTGCTTGCCTTTGTAATAATAATAACAACAATAATAACAAAAGTACTGGTGTAGCAATAGTACAAGCAGCAATAAAAACCTAAATACTTGTCCTGAATAGCACCCAACTGTATCTGCACTCTCATCTTTGTAAATGCTGATCATCCTTTGTCTTCGGAGAGTTAGAAGATGCCTTGCTCTTTCAAGTTTTTTTTTTTTTCACAGAAATTCCTTTCAAGGTTGATGCATTGTTAGAAGCTAACAACAGTGGCTTTGAAATATATCATTTAAACTGGAGAGTGACAAACAACTTACCCTACTCCTGGGAGAGAAGCTCTGCATTCACTTAATGAGGTAGTTGAAGACATCTCTGGTCCTTTTCCCACTTTGAGCCCAAATGCCAGAGGCAAAATGGTGAGGTTCCCTTACATGTGTGTGAAGATTTCAGGCTCTGGGTCTCCATGCACCTACAGCTGTTGTCACCTTTCTGAAAGGGTCATTTTTACTTGCATAGTTATTAAATCTTCTTTCCTTTGTTCTACCCAGATCAATTCTAGGCCAGTGCATTGAAGGAGCAATGTCTGTGAAGAAACACTTTGTAAAATGGGGTATGATGGTGAATATTGTTCACAGGCAAAGGCAATATAATCTTGACTATATTCCACTCCTTTTTGAGTGCATGACAGCTCTTGGTGAGAGGGTAGCTGGGTCCCATGACCACTGTGCCTGTTCCTATTGATGCAGTGTGGCAGCCAGAGCACTACTGTACCAATTCTGAGAATTGTCTGGGTCTGTAGCACCAAACAGAGACAGAGAAAAACCACTTGGTTATATTTGCATGCAAGTTACTGCAGACAAGTATATGGGAATAGGGAACTCTCCATCTACACCAGAAGATTCTCGGGCCTGAAGAGCTCATTTGCTTCATAACCGTGGCTGTGTTTATGCTCTACATACACACTTCAAATATTTACTCCAAAAAGGCTCCTGAAAAAGAGGGCCTATCTCTGGATGTTACATTTGAAGCATATGCTCAAAGAGAATTCTTATAAACACTTTTTTGTGCAGCACTTAGATAATGAGTATGACTGAAACTCTAAATATAGGGTAAATGTCACATGCATGGGGAAAAATTAATCCACGAGATACATTACAGATTTATGATGCACAGCTCATTAGGTTTTGTTATCTGATTCTCCAAGGTTTCAGTGCAGACAGATTGCCAAACAGGAAAAGAGGCAAAGAAAATCCAGTCAATCTGTTCTGAAGGATTCATTCTTTCCATACAACATTGTGATGGGGCAAGCCTGCTTTAAATCATGGTGCATGCAATTGGTTTATGCCACAGTTTAATTTGATGGTACTTAGCAGCCCTCATCCAGTGGTGTTCATTTCATCAAAGCAAACAGAAACTTGTCCAAAAATTGGATGTCCAACTCAGTAATCTAATGAGAGCTGTTCTTTCTTCCCATTTCACTTTCATGCCTGTTGGGCACAAGAAGGCTCTTTGTTTTGTTGTCGTTGTCCATACAGTTATCCCACACTGCAGAATACATGATGACTGCATTTTCAAAAGAGTATCTCCCCAGGGACCGTAATTATTCATCTTTCAGGAGACACAAGATCTATAATACACAAGTGCTGCAGACAAGAACTAGTTTACAGGTTTATCTCATGACTGAAAGTATAATCCATCTTGCCTGGCATGATTTAGGAGGTGCCACATAAAAAAAGAAAGAAAGTGGGTCAACCCCATTTCAACTTGTGTTCCTGTGTTCACATAGGTCCTCTTCTTTAAATTTCTTATTGAATACAATTAATGCTTGAGTGAGCAGAAGGAAAGGGCCTTATTCCCTGTATCCTGCAACACACCTTGTGGTCATTAGGATTGTGCCTGCACCAGGTTTGGACCCACTCTGAGCTTTCTATCCTCAGCAGTGTCTTGGTCTGACATCTCCTCTGCTGTGAGCAAGCAGAACAAGGAAGCCTTTCTTCTGATGGAGCTAGTGGCTTGAGAGCTGAAAACTTTTGTATTGCTTGAGTGAAGAATCAAGCTACTAAGAGAGAACTTGGCTGTATTAATGGTAGACCTCTGAACAGGGATTCCCAGGTTTCCCAGCTTTCCTCTAGTGAATAAAGCTTCAAGGCACTTTTTAGTGTCTCAGACTACCTCTTCTCTCAAGTCACTCTTCTCTCACTGTCACCACAGAAGAGTCCTGTAGCTATCATTGCAACACCTTTTTCAGGAAATTTTATTCTGAAGATGGGACTTACGGTAGTTTAAGCTTCTTGGAATGTAATTATTAAAGACTCTGAAGACATGGAATTGCCATCTCTTCATGCATCTCAGTATGGACATCCAGGTTGGCCTGGTTAACAGAAAATCTGAATGAACATGGCTCCATATTGAGAATTAGTCCAGAAAATAATGACATGTGTGACCATATTTCCTCCTAAGCATTTATTTTTTCACCTCCAGCCCCACATATTTCTAACTTTCATGTATGCTAAAATCCCCATCATAAGCAACCCATTCCTCAGGGTTTGTTCTCCCCACACTCTACAATAAACATCTTTTTTTCCTAAAGGGTAAATATAGCTTGCTTTTTTCATCCTGAGACATAAAATGTTACTCAACAGCCCCAAAAGATGTGCATTTTTATACAAACCTTTCTCCCATCTACCTTCCCTGGTCTTACAAACAACCTTGCCTGTTTAAAGTGCACCAAGTACCACTCAAAAAAGCTAATAAAGAATTGCTAACAGTGGTTGACATGGAGAGCACAAGGTCTCTAACATTAGGTACATTAGGAAGCAGACATCATCAGTCCTGTGTGCTCACATTGCAAAGTATTTCAAATAACCAGAGTCAGACAGGCAGGAAGAGCTAAACTATACTCTAGACATCTAAATTTAAGGATCTGTGTTTCTTCTGATGTGGTGGCTGATACTATTGATTCTGAAAGCAACAGAAGGAACATACCCCTCTGTCTTGCTTTTGTGATTAGAAATTAAATCAGCTCTGCTGGGCCTTTGAAGGTAAAAGAGACCAAAAAGCTCTTAACCTACCAATTCAAAATTTCAAACAGCAGTTTTAAAGGGCCTAAATCCAATCACTACAACTTTAGCTATCTGAAGCTGTATTTTGCAAACACCACTAAAATACAATGGAAACCCTAAATCCAGTCTTATTTGACCATGTAACTCCAAATACCATTGTTACTTCTTGAGGCTGTCTCTGATTTGCAGCCTGTGCCCTGATTAAAGACATTTCAGCTAGACAGGACTAGTATATCAAGCCACAAGTCATTTTTAAGGCAGAACTGCTGCCTTAAATTTATTTTGGAATCACCCTTTGAAATCAGTCTCATATTTAGGAAAAAAATCCTCACCTCTAATATGTGTAACACATTCGATTTATACCATCTAAAGTGAACTAAGTTCAAAATAAATATCTTTTTATTTTTCACCATTTCACATCAGTGAGTGAACTGGCTGATTTATATGATCATTTGTATCACCATATTGCCCAGGAGAACTTGTTCACAATAACTACTTTCACTTTCCTGGCTCACATGGAGTACCATGGCACTGGAGCTTGCAAACACCACAAGGAAGCAATTACAGGCAAAAAATAAATACAAATAAATAAGATCATTTTCATGAGTCCCATCTTTGCAACACAGAAACAACCCATAGGTAAACGAAATTTTGGCCCTCACGTACTCACACAGTATCTCTTATGGTTCTTCCAAAAATCTAACTCTAATTTCTTCTAAAAGCCTTTCAGGTTTTCAGCTTGTCTTCATTTTCAAGAAGCTTTAGGATGCTAAATTGTGGCAGGAATTGATTTGTCTGGACTCATGCATTGCAAGTTCTCAATATCTGCCTTCCATGTTATTGTCATTTCTCCCTGACACCTGCCCTTCTTTGACATTTTTCTGGGATGCTGACCACAGTCCTTCAATTTATTAAGCCCTCCTCATGAAGATATCGATTGCCTACTGGCAACAGGAACAAAATATATCTTTGGGGGACAGGAATTTTCAAGAAAATTTTCTGAGTGAGATATGCCACTTGCTGTTAGCTCTTTAGAGAGGAGGGCACTATTTACCATTTCTTTAATCAAAATTATAGAAAGGCAGAAATGCTATCTTTTTAGATGGTTACTCACTGAGAGGTGAAGAGCCAGTTTTAGGGCAGTCATATACAATAGCTGTGTCCTGTTTTTTCAGAGAAAAAGAACCTATTGAAGGGGAATAGCCTATATGACACCGTGCCTCTGATACTTTGCTGGTTTTTGTCATGAGGTTTGCTTGAAGCCCTAATGGAGCCCCCAGGCACCAGGGACAGGCCCAGTGGTTTCTACATGCTATCCCTTGGTGACATGGAGGAAAACAGCAAACTTTAGTCTTTCTTGCCCATGATTTTAAAGAATTGAATTGGGGTTTTGTGTCATTACTAGAGGACTAGACACTAATTCTTAGACAAACAGGTTTGTGATTCCAATCTGTTAGTGACAAGAGGTTGCAGTCATTGTATTCATGTGACTGTGTGAACTACAGAAATAATTTTTTATAGAATATACATGGCAAAATTGACACAAACTGAGCACCTCTGTTGCTGGCACCGTAATATAGCATGAGTTACTAATGGGCAGAAAGAAAACAGAGATCAGTAACAAGACAAAATTATGTGACATTCCATCCAGAGAACTTGTAAGCCAGTTTTGGAGTCATATAAGTGCTTAAATTTAAAGAGTGAAAGCTGATACAGAAAAGCCCCTGGAAGATATTAACTTGTAAAGGGCTGTTTGTGCTGACACCACAGGTCCCACTCCTTTAGGACAGTTTACACACAAAAAGCACCTCAGAGCTGCCTCCATCATCCCCTAATTGCCCCAGAGAAGCAGCAAAAGGGAGAGATTGCTCATTCCCACCAGCAACGTGGGATGGCAGGGACCCTGGGCACAGAGGAGGTGTCACCACAGTGCAGATGAAGAAATGTCTGGAGGGATAATGAGGTCTGTCTGTGGCAGGAAACAAAGCCTAAATAAGGGGTTTAAGGTTACAGGGAATGGAGACTTCCTAGGAATCATAACAGAGGACCAAGAGGAATTCACAGATCTTGAGGAGCAACTGAAACCTGATGGGCAGGAGTAAAGAGGAATCACCTTTCTAGCACCCAGCTTTGCCTTTTATTTAATCTGTCTCACCCATCAAATATCCTGCTTTGTTCTGATACACTTTTAATCTTGATTGAGTTTAATGTGTTGTAGGGTTTTTTATTTAGTTGTGCATTTTTGTGTAATGAAGCACAGCTTTGGACCTCTGATACATTTCCTCTGTTTTAACGTGCTCAATTAAAAGAAAATGAGAGGTGGATCCTGCTGGAAGTTTCAGCTAATTTGTTGGGCCAATCTAATGATACAACTGATGGAACCAAGAATAAAGCCAGGTCAAACAGACTTTGCAAAGGCTGTACATCAAAGAACACACAGCAACTGATGTGTGAGGCTTTTCAGTAGCTTGCCACTGTGAGTGGACCAGGTAATCTACTAAATCTAGGTATACCCTCCATTTCACAGGCTGCTGGACCTGCTTTAAATGGCAGATAACTAAGGAAAAAAAAAAAAAGAAAAAAAAGTAAGGTGGGATGAGGAGTCCATTCATGCATTCTTGCAAGAGATAGTCCCTGGGTATTAAGTCAAAGGCCTGTGTGGGGTGGTAGGGTGAAAGTGATTTCTTAAGACAAAATGTGGATACCTTGCTGACCACCCATTTGTGGTTAAATGAAAGGACATACATCACTGGAAAATATTAATAGCTAGTCTTCAGGGGAAAACAGTGCAATACAGTCAGCATTAATCACATCCCTGACTCTATCTCAGGAGCCAAGAAGAGGTCATTTTTTTTTCCATCAGGAACATCTTGGTACTTAAGGGAAAAAAAATGCATTCACACTTAAAGGTTTCTATGGTGTAACCATAGAGATGTGTTAATGTAATAATCACATACAGCCATGTAGGGGCTTGTGCTATTTTGTGCAAAGGGAGTTAACAAAGTCCAACCCCTCTATATACAAATACACCCTTTTAAAAGTAAAGGTAAGCCACTATGTAAGAGCTACAAAACCAGAGGTTTTATTTAAGATTTAATAAGCATTGTTCCACTAGAAAGTATTTTCTTTGTGGTTTAAATTTGTGCCAGAATCTCCGCATGGTGTAAATCAGTGCACTCAGGGCAGCTCTGGGGATTTGCACCTGCTAAGAAACCAGTCCATCACTTCCTCGAGACTCTGACATTTTGAGAACCACACAGAAATTCTGAAATGCCAGAGTGATCCCACTTTATCACTATGTGGTCCTGCTGAGCACAATAACAAAGCTTGGTTTTTCCATGCACCTGCAGGGTACGTTTCAGCATGCAAATTATTTTCCTGCAATGACAGTTTGCCTCCTCTAATTTTGCCAGAAATTAAGATGGGCCTTGATGCATGCTCACCAGGTGATATTGGCTCAGCAAACTGGTTTGTTACAGCTTCTGAACAGGATCAAAATTCATTACATTAATCAGCTCCTTTGATAACTCCATAAAGTGTGGCTCTCAGACACAGTGTGAACCCACAAATACAAATATACCTGATGTCCTATAGCTTTATACCATGGTAGAATATATATAATATGTATATACTCCTTATATATATAATATACCTTATTAAGATATATAAATGTAACCTATAAATATACCACAATAAAAGAGATATCTTAATAGGCAGGGGTTTTGCTGATTATAGACCTATTGTGTTAGTATTATTCTAAACCAAACTGAGAAGGCACAGAAACCCAGCAGAATGAGCTGTTTTCCATCTATGAAAGAAGTAAACACACCTCTGTGGTAACCCATCCCCAGCATAGCACAGAGACATCTGGTAGTTAGCAGCAAAGCCACAAATCATCCCTAAACTCACCTAAACAAAGCCACAGCTGATCTAATCTATTGCTGCTGACAGCCCTGCTCTGAGTTGCTCTAGGTGGCCCCTGGCAGCCCATCCAGCAGCCCAGAGGAAAAAGAAATCCTGCCAGACTTGAAATGAATTCGGGCTACTTGAGAAGAGGGGTGGGGAATGAGTTAAAGATTAAAAAAATTTACAAACATTTCTAACTCTCCTACTAATGTCTCCTTTAATATATACTTAATAGAAAAATATATTTCGTTTCCAGCTGTCTGACATATTGAAAAGTATTATTTATCTAAAACATGAGAGAATCGTTACCTGTCTGGGCATGAAAAAAGTATTATGATACCTTTAGCTGATTTCTATTCTGTATATCCATGTAACTCTGTGAGTTTGTGATTATCAATACACAGGGTGCACAGAAACAATATGTTACTTTGCTTTTCTGATCCTAGAAGGGCTTTTTGTTGTTTCTTTCCTGAACTCTGGCATGACATTATATATATTGTACTCACTGGCAGGCAGCTGTCTGATCTTCCACTGCTTCCAGTTTCCAGTAGCTCTGTTTCAGCACTGAATATGAATCATGGATCAGTATTGAACTCTAAGTATTCAAGACTGTGCTCCTACATGGTTCCAACTTCCTTGCCCTGGCAGCTGATGCTACTTGGCTCCGAAGTTTGCTTGGGCTAAGCTCAGCCCATCAAGGTTGCAGAATGAGGAAAATGTGGGACAATTGGTCAGGGATCTAGAACATGCCCTGTGCAGGGGTCCCCCCAGGTAATTCCCTCTCTCCCAGGTTATGTCCCCTCCAGGAACTTCATTTACCCAAAGGAGCTGGCATAAAATCAGAGCACTTTGTGTTTAAAATCCTGTACATGCCACCAGCAGCTAAGAGCAATAAAGAGAATCATATTGAGTGTCTGCACCCAAGCAGGGAAGTTGCTTTTTCCAAGCTTTATTTTCACAAAGGCTTTTAATAGTGACACCTGAAGGACTGAAAAGCAGAGGGCTTGTTTCAAACCCAGACATTTTGGGGGAACTTTGTACAGTCACATTATTTCAAGAGAACTGCTTGACAAATGAGGCTACGGTGAATGCTAAACAAAGGTGATCTGTTCAAATAATGTCACAGCCTGAAAGAAAATGCCACTATCAGAACTAGTCAAGTGTGTGTCCGTCACAACTAATAGCTCGTGTCAATCCTCTCTGAGTGACAAGCCTGGTGCTCTGGGGCAGGTGGAGCAGCAAACCAGCCCAGCATCCCCTGTGATGCTCTGGGGGGCTGCAGCAAGGCAGAACACCAGCTGGGACCCTCCAGCTGGCCAGGGGGATGCTGCAACCCCAGGGGCTGTGCACAGGGAGGGAGGCAGAGGAGCAGGACCAAGGGATTCAGAGCTCTGTTAAGCAGGCTGATAAAGCATCCTTGAAAACACAGGTCACAAGCCAATGCTAAACTAACACAAGGAACCAGATAATTTATTACTTGACAGCTGTAATGGGTGGGATTGGAGAAGAAAGCATCTACTGGTCCCCAAAGAACTGGCACTGCTGCTGTCCACAGCAGCATGGATGGTAGCAGCAAACATAAAGGTATTGATTGCACTAAAACTCTGACAATTTTAATTAAGAAATGAACAAACAAAAAAATGAACAAACAAAAAACACACAAAAACCCACCTTAGCTAATAAAGGTGCAGTGGGAAAACTGTGTTTTCCTTTAATTTTCTTGGTTTAAGCCATGCCCAGTTCAAGTTACACTAAGACATGTATCTTTAAAGGCTTTGTTGTGATTACCAGGGAAAATAGAAAGGATGTCTGTGCTGGTGATTCTTTCTCGATTATGAAATAAAGGGTAAATTACTACAAAAGATGAGTAACTTGTACAGAGAATATGTGATGTTTTTCCTCCTTTTCCTGACTACTGCCCCTGTAATCATATAAGTAGTTGAACAGAAACTGTACCAGCTTTTACAATTCCTCTTCAAGGCACTTAGAAAGGATGAGAACTGATTTTATCTCATTTGGAGACAAACTTTGCAATTATGAAGGTCCCTATCCCAGAAAATCAGATTTATGAGATAAAACAACCATAGGGGGAATGTGAGTCTGATGGAGGAAGAATGGAGTGAAGGATGATTAGGTTAATGGTGTGTCCACAGTGTTAACCACGTTTAGACCAAGGCCAATGAACAGGGCAATGTCCTTACCAGGCCTCATTGATCACTTCTTGTAGAAAGAAAGTGGCAGGAAGGGAAAAATGTAAATCCAAAGAAGGAAAGTGGTAGAAATAATGGGGAGAAAGGCAGAAAGAGAAAGAAAAACACAGAATGGAGGAAGAGAAAATGCTGTCCCAAAAAGCAGGCAACGAGCTGCACAATTTCTTACTAAAAAGAGATGGATCAGTCCAGCTCATGGTTTGTTCTTCTTCACTTCTTAACTGCACAGGGTGCCTGTTCAACATACTGAGAAACAGGATGTGATTCTTTATTTTATGTGGGATTTAAGCTACCTTTAAAGTGTATTTGCAATCCTTTAATACCTGACGAGGAGAAAAGGCCAGTTCAGCTCTTTCTCCCTGGCATGCCCAGTCTTCTGGACCTTATTCTCTGCCCCTAAAAATTTGTGGTAAGAAAGAATCATTCTAATCTCCGTGGGCCACTGACTTCAATGGGCTTGAGGCATCACTGTTATATTCTGAAGAAACCAAGAGAAAGCAGGTGAATGTCAGAGACAGCTGAATGTCTTTATGTGTAAAATAACTTGAAAGGCAGGGCTTAACCAAACAAAAGAGAGAGAAAATTCACAGTCCATCCAATCTATCCACAGCCATGGATTTGCAATTATGCCACTTACGAGAAAATGAAAAGAAAAAAAGTTAAAATTACATGGGAAAGGGAGGAGGGCCATGAGTCTGAACTAAAAGAAAGAAAAAAATAAGTTCAGGAGATCAGCTGTCCCTACTGATTTCCTTTTAAGACTGACAACATCTGGTATTATCTTGCTCTTATTTTCTCCAAAGGAAAAAAAATATGACACTGGGTTAACATTACATTAATCAGAAGAGCCAAATATATCTGTATGCACAACATATCTGCATCTCTCAATTTCAGAAAACTTTCCACCCCAACTGAGCACCAGCTGGAAGAGGAATTCTTGCAATGGAGCCCTTTCTGTTTAATCCCTTAATCTTCTCAACATCCTCAAACAGTGGGGATTCTCTCTTAAAACTGACTGGAAAGTGACATCTGCACTGTTGAAAGAGAGGAAGCACCAGAAGGCAAGACACTGAGGTCTCAGCTCCCTCTCTCCCTCTCAATAGATTTCTCTTGAAGATGCCTGTTAAGGGCAGCTTCTGTTTATTGTTAACAAAACAGACCAGGAAAAACCCAGGGGCTAAAATATATTCTATTTCTGCACTTATGCCTCCCTATACTTATGCTATGCCAAAGGCAGGGGAACTTCAGATGCCAGCAAGACCACAGAGGTGGATTAAACCACAGAGATGGATTAACCCATAAGTGTTGTCCTGAAAGTTATTAGCTTTTCTCCCTTCAACCATCCCTTCATATTGTTCATGTCTAGCATTTTGACAGGTTAAACCACAGTGGTGTTCCTCTCTGTGACCTGTCCTGACTGTTAGTCCCAGGGCCTAATTTTGGGATGATGCCTCTTTTAGATTTGGGGTTAAGCAACATGGTAGCCCAGATTACTTGAGGGGCTGCCCCCCAAATGCTAGGCACCAATCTCATGGGTCTCCTGGTTAACCCAGATTTACAAAATCCTGTGAGAAGTCAGGCATAGCATTCACAGTCTAGCTGTGTCTCCTTGCAGTCTAATAGGAAGGGGAAACCAACCCTCTTTAATTAGACTTAAATGTAGAATGTGTATTAATGTGTAGAATCCCTCTGTATTGATATCTTCTAAATCAAAAATCTCCCTAATCTGGGATGACCAGATGGGTCACCAACTTCACTAACTGTCACTAACTTCATTCAGATACTCTCCCTGGGTATCTGACTTGTTTCCTTCCTGTCCCTGTTTTGCCCCTCTTCTTCAATTCTTCCAGTGCCACAGTACAAGTGTCTGTTGCAGAAAGCTGTAGCTGCTCTTACAGTGCTACAATTGGCCTCTTTCTGAAGCAGCACTCACAGCCAATTAAGGCAAACTTTTAATCAATACTTAAGAAAATTTTCACAAAAAAAAATTCTCCATACTTCCTTTTTTAATAACCCTTTGTCCTGGTTTGGGCCAGGGTAGAGCTAATTTTCTGTCTTGTAATTTTGCTTTCAGCTGAGTCTCTTGTAAGTAGCTGCACTTGCTGAAATTAACAGCAAGTTTTTCAGTCAGTGTCTGCTTCTGGGACTGATAACACTCGGTGTTTATAGTTACTGCTAGAGGCTGGTGTGCAGAGCCAAGGCCCTGAGGAACATCTTCTGTTGTGGAAAGAGAAAGGGAGTAAAGGAATCACACCTGCAAACCCTCCTTTAGGGAGGAGGAGACAAGGTAAATGACCACAATTGACCAAACAGGGTATTCCATCCCATCCATACGTGTCATATTTGGTATAAATTTGAGGGATAAGGAGGGTCAGACTCTTTCTCCTTCCTTTGGCCTTTCTCTTTGCCCTTCCTCACCTGTTCCTTGTTTACTTCAGCATCCTGGGAGGATTCCGTCTGCTCCTCTGCCTGTGGTCCTGATCCGTGCCAGCCCATATCTGTGTGTTCCTGCCTCCAGCTCCCGACTGCTGCTGACTCCAGGAGTCCAGTCTGGACTTTCCCAGGGCTGCCCTGCAGCCTCGGTGGTGACATGAGAGTTACTGGGGGAAAAAGGGGGGGAAGGAACATGGGATCAATTTTCCTGTATATTTGCATATATTTAGTAATTTTTCCTATTTATCATTCCTGTTTCATTAAAGCTGTGTAGTTTAGTTTCCAACCCATAAGTCTCCCTCCCTTATTCTCTCTCCTTTCTTTATCAGGGAGATAAATGGAGAGCATCTGTCATTTGGTTAATTAACAGCCCGGTGTTAAACTGTGACACCCTTCACCTTTGTAATAGCAATCACTTTCTATGACCAGCAGAGCTGACCCACACAAAACCTTAAGGTAAAGATGTTTTTTGGAAGAAATATGGGATTGGAAGTCAAAATCAGACATATGCTGAAAAGAGCAGGTTCACAGTGATAAGCATGCACCTTTTTGGTGTTTGACACTTTCATTCTTCTGTCTGAAATCACTAATTTATCCAGGATGTACTGGATATATTGTGGCTGCTGGTGAGGACTAAACATAAAGAATTCTCTAGTTAAGCTTTCTGGGCTCAGAATCTGTGACATATTTCATGGTTGCAGTAAAATTGCTGCATGGGCCCAGAGCTGCCCTGTCTTGGCTGAGGAAAGCTTCTGACTCCTCACCAGGGGCAGATGTGGCCAGATGTGTTCTGCTACACCACAGAAAAGATGCTCAGGGGTGACATTTAGATGTCATTCAGGAGACTGGGGACTTACAAGCAGCACTGGAGCCCCGTGAGCATACACAGGGCAGAGTGCCCATGGGTATTCTCTTCATTCCAGTGATGCTGATAACAGCAACCACCTCCTCTAGATGACACATCCTTCTTTCCAGGTTATGTGTGCCCAAAACTGACCAGAGCCTTGAGGCAGGCATTCTGATCTCCTCTCTCTTCCAGCTGAATCCACCACACAGAAAACACCGGAGTATCCCAGGCTCTCAAGTAAGGTCTTAAAACATGCAAATAATAACTCAAATATAGGCAAATTATTTCAATGGGGAAAATTCAAGTTGAATGGGTGAAAAAGATTAACTGTAAAGATCAACTATTTCCCTTATCCACTGGGTCCTGGAAAGTAGGCCCATTCCTCCAGTCCTTGTTCAACTTTCAGTGGTTTCCTGAGCCAAACAAATCCACCCAAGGTCTGGCATCAACCCTACTCCCCTGTCACTGACAGACCTTCTCCCACATGCCTCTCATTCCTCACTCTCCTTCCTGCTTACTGCCTCTTTTGCCCACTCCCTATCCCACCCTTCATTTTGGAATGCTGTACCGTGTTCACCTTTTCTTAGGGAAAAAGCAGTTGTCCTCCCTTCACCTCCTATCCTGTGGCTTTAGTTAGACCCCAAGGGTTGAAGTAAGGAATTTCTCACTCTCATAACCTCTGTAACACAATGTACAATACACAATAGTGGGCAAAAAATAAAGTAGATAAGGAATACTTGTGTTTTGAGGTTGTAGCATGTTTCTTAGTTTTTATGCCTGCAGTGCTTCTGCAGTGGGGGCCTTTAGAAAGTCAGAGTTAATGCAATGGTTCAATGGAGCACATTTAGAGAAGGCTCCTGGAAGGATGCAAGGCAGGAAAATCAGTCTTTGCAAACCTTGGTCTTAGCCTGGAAAGAGGTAGCTTATGATCATGATGCTTCTTGACCAGTCAGCGATATGGTTGTATATAACAAAGGCTGCTGCCATTCCTCCCTTAGAGCTGCCATAGAAACAAGAGCAGGTTAAGGAGCTGAGGGCACTATACTGCCCCTTCAGCTATCCAAATGCAAAAAGATACACTGCATGGCCAAGAACAGTTTGTGAAAGAACAGCTTAGCACTGATGTAAGAGTCCCCACGGTGTAGCCTTCAGAAGGTCTGATACTTTCCCTCTCTTGTATCTTAACCAGGAGGCTCTGTGGTGAACTCCAATTTATGGTCATCATCTTTTCATTTCTGTCCTGACCCAGATCCTGAGCCTTTGCTCCAAACTGGCATCAGATTGGAGGGATCAGGGGGCCACGTTGCTCTATTTTCAGCAGTTTGGTGCAAGAATGTCCAGGGAGAGTCAGGGTGGAGGGTGTTGCAAAAACAAGCAAGTCTCAAAAATTGATACCTCCACCTGGGAAATCTTAAAATGCCACTGTATAATCTAATGTTGCCACCTTGAGAGCCAATAGCTCTGCTCTGCTCAGGGCTTTAGTGGAATAGTGGTCAGGTAGTGATGTAAGCACATATACCTCTCCCAGTTCTCTTGATCCCATTGCTTTGATTTCCAGGTTCAGTACTTTGAGCCTGCAGATAGAGCAAGTTGCAAGAATACATATTGCATCCCTTCCTTCCTTCCTTCCCTCCTTCACTCTTTCCCTCCTTCACTCCTTCCCTCCTTCCCTCCTTCCTTTTTCTTTCCATCAAAATCCTTGCAAGTGCACTGAGAATGCTGGGGGTGGGGGGTGTGTGGGGATTGTTCTGCTGCAACGTTATTACCAAGACTACTTGTGATACTTTCTCATTAGCCTGTGTAATGGGAAGCCAATCTGCTGCTCAGGAAGCAGCACTGTAAATGATTTTCAGCCACAGATGATGCAGCCTGGCTTTGAACTGCTTAGGCCTCCTTGTAACAGAAGCACCAGCAATATTCATTTAATGTGCATTGACCTTTCCCTGACCTGGGAGACAGAGACAGCTCCTGCTCTGGCTCATCACCATGCCTTTTTCTGTAGAGGTTTCTGCTTGGCAGACTACAAGGCAGAAAATATTAAATTCTGTCAGCTAAAGGTGCAAAGGTGGGGTTTTTTGGCTTCAGCACTGCTGGGGAAGAGAAGAAAATTATTTTCATCTCCTGTAGTTGTGCTGAGGACACATGTCAACTTTTGAACCTTAAAGGACAGTAATATGGGATGAGAACAAGGGAATAATCTGGACAATGGGTGACCCTTGGGCATTAATAATAACTACTCGCTCCCCTCACCTTCTGCTGCTGCAGTAGGCTCACACCACTTCCCATTCACCAGAAAACCTGTATCACACAGGATGAACCTGGAGATGACAGAAGGTTCCTGAACGTAGATAAATCCATCAAGTCTCATGCTTTGGACATGAAACTCTGAACTGCCTCCTGCTCCTAAGCTGATATTGCTTGTATGTGCATTTTGCAGAGCCACAAGCTTTTTATTTTCATGTCCCATCACAGCAGAATAGAGGCTGCCATGATGTGGATATCCTGACCCCAAAGAAACCTGACATACTACACAGCAGCAGGCCAGCACTGCCATAGGACTCCATGCACCCACAACAGAGTCAATTCGAGCACCCACAACACAGTCATAAAGAAGACAAAAGGAAACATGAGACAGATGTGAAAGGGTATGAAGGGAATGTGTCTTCCTTGAAAGCCAGACAGAATGCAAGGGAAAAGATCAGGAAGAAGGAGCACACAAGATTAAAAATGAGTGCTCTGCCAAAAGCGTAAGACTTCATACTTGAGCTGGATAAGCCTTTGTTGTCAATACTACAAAACCAGACCTGATGGTATAGCTTTGTTTAATTTTGCCATTAGCAGGCCACTTTTGTTCAGTTCATTCCCACTCAATCTTGTTTTATGCCTCCTTGCTCTACAGATTACTCTGAAAATTGAGCTAAACGTACTGCAGTTTCAGTTGCCTTCTTGGAAGAAGGTCATTACATTTCCATTTCCTTCTTGGCCTTTCTTGCATCTCCAGTTTATGGATTGCTGACCTGCTCATGTGGCCTTTGGGCTGATCCCTCCACTACGTGCCAGGATCCAAGGAGCAAATCAGCATTTGCCAGAAATATCTATGCAAAGAGAAAGCAGGATGGAGCCAGTGATCTCTCAGAGAGCCTGCCCTGTGTATGAAGGGGTTGTGCCACATTGAACTGTTCCAATATCAGTTGTCACCTTGGTTAATCACGCAAGCAAATGTTGGACTGGTGCCCACTGCAAAGAAGCTGTGAAGAAAGGTCTCGCTTTTCCAGTGTACTGGCTGTAGGGCTGTGAACTCTGATATATTTGCACAATCCTTGAGATTCAGAAGGGCTGAAGGTTTCATTCCAGATATTTATCCTACGTGCAATCAGAAAGGCAGAAAAAAAAGAGCCGAACGTGTTTTGGCCAATAAATCAATTTAAATTGCAGAATCACAGGAAAAAGCCTTACTGCATGGAAAGTCCAAGAGGGGAAAATACTAGAGGCATTTGCACTTACCTGCCAACCTTGGTGCTTCTAAGGCTCACCTTTCAGTGCTATGGCTGGCTACTTTTCTGACAGCAAGTTTGGATGTTTACATAAACTGAATAAATCCCAAATATTTATACCATTAATTTCTGGGCTTTGTTCTGGCCTTTCTAATATTACTGGTACTTCCCCTCCAGTGTGCAGAAAGCTCTGCACCCCCAGTTCTGTAAAGGCTCCAAGTCTGATCGGCTCAGCATAATCTCTGCCTTCTGTTCTGAGATCCCCTCATGGGTCCTTGCCTGAATTTGAGATCAATCCTACCACATCCTCTGACAAAATGACTCTACCCCATCTCAGCACACTCCTGCTCCACATTAGGCTAAGTTGATTACAGAGCTAATTGGACACAGGGAACAAAGCAATTTAACTTCCCTAGATGACAGTACTGACATGTCCAGAGCCATTGAACATAGCTCTGTGCAGGAGCTGATTTTTCCATCTCACTACCACATGCAGCCTTCATGCACTGGAAGTTTTAGGGCAATACTTTTCATCAGAAAAGACACAAATTGTTCAGAAGCACACTGCACCAGCCCAGGATGTTAATGTGCTCATTCTCTAATCTATGTTGAGGTGTGCCCCAAATGGCCCTTTCCACCACTGAGAAACCTCAGAGCCATCAGCATTACACAGCTCCTAAGAAACATTAGGCAGGGAATGGAATGAAACCACTGCTGTTCTCTAAAGATAGCTGGGGAAAATGGGATGAGAGTGGAAAAAAAGCGAAGATGAGCACTTGGAGAAAAGTAAGCAGAGGAATGGAGGAAGAAAGGCAAATAAAAGGGGAGGCCTCTCCTTCACTGGGGTTGCTCCTGCCTGGAGACGTAGAGCAGTGGCACTGAACACCTTTGGGAAGGGCTTTCTGATCACCTGCTAAAAGGCTGCTGAGCCAAGGGGAAGGTGAAGGCTCTTCCAAAAGGATAATCCTATGGTTTCTGAAGCCTTTCAAGGGACCTGTTTCCTCCTGGTATTAAACAACGCTGGTTCCACATGGGTGTGACAGGCAAGGGGCCTCTTGAAGGTCACCTCAGACACCACTCTGAAGGTAATGGCACAGGGGCACCTATGAGAACAGCAAACCCTGCTATTTTCTGTGGTACCAAGGAAATGGTTCCTTGTGAGAACGGGACAGCCTGCACACTCAGAACGCCCCAGTCCATTGTGAGACTTGGGCCTTGCCAGATGCCTAAGTCCTATTCAAAGCCAATCCCCATCAATGGGGGAGGGACCCTGTTGTGGGGACAGGGGAAAGGTCCCAATTCCCAAGCAGTGCCCTAGGAAATGCAACCTGTTGTGCGTCAGCATGTCACCCCCTTGGCTGAACAAAGAGCAGATGGGAAAAAACCTCTACCCCTAAATGTAGATTTATTAACACTCAGCACCAGGAATGTCAAGGTCAAGGGTTAAAGCTTGCCTTTATCCATCACCTCTTGATCTGACCTTGGTGGGGCTTTTTGCAAAGGGCAGGGGCAGTTGACGCTGTAATGAGCTGCTCTTCCCAGGAGACCCAGGATGATGAAAAAGTACAGAGCATCCACCTTCACCTTCATGTACCAGTGCAAGGATACAGGTTTGATGGGTAATAAGTTCCCCATTAAAAATACATGGGAACTTACCTCAGAGAGGCAGGGAGTAGACCCCACAGGATAAAGTCTGTTCAGCAAGCTTTTAATGAAGGCAATTACAGCCATGTATTTGAGGCTTTCCTTCCCCATTCTTCTTCAAAGAAAAAAGGCTCATTTCATGGAGGTAAACTAGAATGACAAATTAATTCATAACTGTTGTTCTCTAACTGGATAAATTACATTTTGATATTTGAATGACAGTGTTTTTAATACAACTAAGATGGTGCATACTTAATATTAATTTAAATGCAGGCATAATAGCTGCTTTCCAGAAAGAAATGTTCCTTGAATTCTGAGGAAATCGGGAGTTTCTAAAGGAGAAAGGAAAATACAAGATGGGTGGTCACCAAGACCATTAATTTTAACAAGTTAGTCAATAGATTGAATCAGGGAAGGAAGGATTTAATGCAGTTTTATCCAGAGGAACTACTGAGGTAT
Organism: Heliangelus exortis; assembly: GCF_036169615.1. Taxonomy (NCBI): domain Eukaryota; kingdom Metazoa; phylum Chordata; class Aves; order Apodiformes; family Trochilidae; genus Heliangelus; species Heliangelus exortis. Next base: position 79,117,735 of record NC_092424.1, on the reverse strand, counting down.
TTGTTCATCTCTCAGTCAAGACCAAATGTCACAAGTTTTGTCATTTGTTTGATATTAAATTAAAAACACTGCAAACAAGCAGCTCCTCGGTGCTCTCCTCTTTTTCCTGTCACCTCCCTCCCCCTCAAACATATGTAGAGAACCTGTAGTAGTTTGCTCAGTGGATCTATGGGTTTTACTCAGTGGATCTCTGGAGTTTATTCAGTGGACCTACAGTTCTGAACTTGAACTCCAGCCTCATATACAGATGCACAGCTGATGTAATCTGAAGCATGGAAATTCACAGCACACAAAACATCCTCTTCTGCTCCATAGGTCCTCTGTTGCCACTGACACAGAGCCTTCATATTTATGCAGGTAATGACAAGGGAGAAGGCCAAGTCAGTCACCCCTTCAGGCTGGAATAATGCTAAAAGCTACTGGCTTTTCATGTAGGATGAAAGCATAAACCTGTACACATAAACCAGTTTATACTGCTGTTTGCCAACAGACTTAATCCAGAAGGCTTAAATTGTTCTTATCTGTGAACATTGCAAATTTTACCTTTGGTGCAGTACAGCATCTCTGAGGTGAAGTAAGGGATGCAGAGAGGAGTAAGGGAGAACAGAGAGGTGCTTTGGAGTACTCAGCTCATCCTACTGTTAAAGGTGCCCAGCAAGTTCAGAGCAAACACTGTAAAACCCAGCTCTTTTAAAATTGTCCCCAACTGGGGGATGAAAAGATGAAGAAACCATAGACACTACCATTTTTTTTAAACTTTGGCCTTGGTTTAAAGAGCTGAGCTGAGGACACGATGCCATGTGAGCCATAACAGCTTCATAAACTTCCAGCAGACCTGGACCTGCCATATACCCAACAGAAGGCCAGAGATGCAGAGCCAGTCTCTTCTTCACCCACTTCCAGCAGCAGCACTGGTGAAAGCAAAGGCACAAAACATCTGCCACAACATGCACATGCTCTTATCTCAGCAACCAGCACACCAGATGGTATAAAAAAACCCCATAAGACAGCCCAAGCAAGAACCGGGGACTAAAGCAGCACTGAATCTCAGCTGATTTTAAAGCTGAGTAGATTTGGACAAATGGCTTTTTGTCCTTTCTGCTCATTCTTCCTTTCTCTCTCCCCATCTGGGAGGCAGTGAGAGCAGCCCACTGTCATGGCAATGGGCTGTGTTCCCCTCCACCCCCAGAAGCAGCAGTGAACAGAGAGAGATCCCTTGGAAGCACCCACCAGTGCCCAGTGCTGCTAGGACAGGCTTTAGGTTCCAATGAAATTAATCTGCAACATCTTCTGATTTCTCCCTGGGCATCTCCTGTGTTGTTTAGGTCAAGTGCCTCTTTCAGAGAACTTTACTGCTTCTCAATATTGCATTTGTAAGAGGAACTTTCTTATCCAGGACCATTAGATACATCCCACCCACCCCCCTCCACCTTTCCCTACAATCCTCCCTGCGCCCATAAAACTATTATTTAAAAACAGGAAAAAATACTTTGGCATACAATCCTCCCTTGACCCTCCCTGATATTTGTTTAAATATCCTTGACTGCAAGACATCAATACAGAACAGTCATCAATTTTTAATTCATTTAATCTCTTGGTAACAGTGTTCTTGTGAACTGAAGGGCCCCTGAGGAAGCTTCAAAGAAACCTCCAACCAGTGTATTTCACTGGATCCAGGGATGAGATTTTGTGAATATAGTGGACATATACTGCAGAATAAAGTGGCATATAGTGGAATATACTGTGCATAAGTATGTATGGCTTAACATGGGAAAAAAATTACTTAAACCTGAGTACCTTTAAGTCCCAGACATACTGAAGCACGTTGTAAACCAAAGCACTATAAGCTAACACAGCAAAGAGCAAAATAAGCACCAGAGAGAGAATTCCCTGCATCAGTGTGTTTCATGATTCAGCAAACTTGGGCAGAAGCCCTCTGAGTAAACATATGGGTTTTCTGCACTCCTGGTCCCACTACTTCTTTGTTCTTGTTCCAGTAAGCTCAGAGAACATCGTAATACACTGTCAGTAATTAAATTCTGTCTGCTTAAATGCCCTGGAAGTCTCAAGAGGGGACAGTTTTTCTCCTCAAGCCTGTAAGTGTGAGGGAAGTTAATATTCTGTGTATCTACATCATTCTCCAAAAAACTATCTTCTGGGAATGGGAGAAATAGTGCCTGTGTACAGGGTGAATGTTAATTGGCTCTGCAGGTGCTTTAGGGTAGGGAGCAAGAAGATTCTTGGCTATATTCAATCAAGTCATATAGTGGTGGTACCCAAAGGTCCCAATAAAAGGTGTCTTTCAATGTGATGTAGAGTTGCATGAAAGAGCAAACCCCTGTCCCTGGTATCTTATAATCTAATGAGACAAGTTAAAAAAATAACCTGTATCTGCAGTTCTCTGACCAGTAGAAATGGTGTATTTTATCTGAACCCAAGCTTTCTAATCGCTGAATATTTAAGGACTACAGTTCACCGGGGAGGCTTTTGGAAGAAGGAAACAGGTTTGCTCACACTAGATATGATAATGAACCCAGTGCATACAGCCACATCATTTCTATAGCATCCAAACAGCACAGCCAAAGTGTGTATGCACAGCTCTGGGTATCCAAAACTACTGCCCTGTGCCAGGGCAAATCACAGCCAAACACAATGCAAACAAGGGTGGCTGAAGAAATAAGCCTAAAATCTTCAACCTCTCTTGCCACCTCCCCCAGCTGTCCTCCCTGTCCAGTATTTCATCACCTATAACACCCACCAAGCTGCTCTGTAGGGATGGGTATGGCCCAGTCCTGCTTGGTTTCTAGAGGCTGATGCTGAATAGCTTTCAAGCAGCCCCAGCTATAAAGAGACTGTCACTTGTCATACAGCATCATTTCCTGCTTTGCACCTTAACCTAACAGGCAGACTCATACTGGAATGACATTTTCCATCTTTCCACATGTACCTTAACCTCACAGGCAGGCTCCCACTGTAGTGACAGACAGCACAAGAAGATGAAGTATTGCAGGACAGTGCTATTCAGAGAATGAATATATTTTCCTCAGGCTCCTTAAGACTGCATAAGACTTTTGGGCATCTATATTTTAAAAAATGGTGACTCGAAATACAAGTTGAAAAACGTAGCCTCAGTATTTAGCCCTTCTTGTGACACCCTCTGGTAGAGCTGCAGCTCAGGCAGACATGTGGATGCTGGGACAATTTGCACAGTTACTATTTCTTGCAGAGACTTCCCCTAATCTGTGATGCCTTTTTCTAACCAGGCTATTTGTCATTTGCCAGCAGCAACCTTTGATTCTTTGCCTGTGAACCTCCTGATCTGTTGCACACTATTAAGAACATCATTTTCCATTCTCCTGTCAGTGGAGAGTGCTGGTGATTAGCACTGCAATATCTGGTCCCCTTTATTGAAAATGTTAATCCTTCCTTTTTGCAGGGTTTCTTTAGCCAGGGGTGTTAATACCTGGTTAATAGAATCAGGATGCCGTTTGCTTCATCTTCTGTGTGCATGTGTGTTAGGGAGGGAATTTTCTTATCTTCTGATCAAAATTTACTGTATTGTATTTATTAGTTTTGTTTTTGTTTTTTGTTTTTTTTTTTTTTTTAATCCAGCTGGGTTTCTTTCCTTCTTTCTTTTTTCCCACCATGATTATCCTAACACTTTTCTAACATTTAGCACCCAGAACACTCATTGTTCTGTGCCTTTTCTGGTTTCTGCAGTCTTCAAAGGGTGCTTAAGGGTGTGCCTCTGGAGGAGTTACTTGTGCTCATCATCACCTTTCCATGCTTCAGAAGAAGAGGACTGATAGCTGGGAGCCTTCCCTCACCTGCTGCACAGATAAGGCTTTCTTTGGCATTCCACAAGCCTGAAGATTCTTTCAGCATTTGGATGGTAAATGGCATCAGAGATCAGCACCCACTGCTCATCAGACATTTTTCCATGCAGAAAGCAGGATGTGAAGCAGGGTCACCTGCTGTAACTTCAGGGACTGCAGATTCTGTCTCAGGTGGAAAGGTGAGGCTGCTGAGATCCAAATGCAGAGCAGAGGAGGTTGCAGGATGAAGGGTAGGGAGTTTTGTGTTGAGCAGCAGTGGTATAGTCTTTAAATGCTAATCAGGCAGGAGTTCCACAAAAACTCTTCTTGTTTTGATGTGAAGAGCACAGATCCTATCCACCACAAATTGCTGTTGTGATGACTTTCTTTAAAAGAAAATACATCACCTGGAGCAATGTGATTACCAAAGGAAGAAAAGTGCCAACTCATCCGAAGCTTTTTCTCTCCTGATTGCAATCATGTTATATTCTCAACTATAGAGAAGCTGATGTGGCAGTGGAGCTGGAAAGAAGTATCTGTTCAGCATTTGTCTGTTTCAGGTAAGGGACTCTGAGACTATTTTCAAGGTAGCCACATTACACAGATGTTCTCCCACAGAGGTAATTTCCGCAGGCACATCTAGAGCTGGACGGAGATCTGGGAAGAGGCTGAGTCCTTCCCTCCACCTATCCAGCCAGCCAGTCGAGGAAGCCAGGGGCAGTGGGAGGACACTGGTGGCCTTTCTTGCATCTTCTACAAATCTGAGCATGAAGGTCGTCAGAGTTTTCATTTCCCTCCTTCCTTCTAAATTCCCGTTAATGTGTCTGCTTCACAAATCAGACACCCCCGCACATGAAAACGTGGGAAGGTTTTGCTCCCAGAGGTGAACACCTCTTGGTACCTGACCCACATAGCAACGCAACAGGCTCCTGAAGACCCCAACCATCATTGTGACACTTCAGGCGCCTGCAGAAGATGCCATCCAGTGGCAGGAAGGTAACATTACAAGAGCAAGCCACGAAATTGGCCTTTGACAACCCCATCCTAGAAAAAGTTGTTATCTGCTCGTGACTTAACTACATAAACAAAACACCCAGGATGTCTTTGGGTTGCGGTGAAGATTTGAGTGGCATCCATCTCTAATTATGTTAATTGGATAGCGCTCCCCCCCACTCCTCCCCCCCCCCAAGAAACCCTTAGGCTTTTGTTTGCAGGGAATAAATAAAGAGGGATTAGTTACGTTTATCTGTGTTTTCCTGAGTCTTTAGAGAATAACTGTTATGTGTAATTAAGTAATTTCACTGTCCTTGACCAAGCGGATAGCAAATTACCAGTGTAGGGTAAGACATCACTTACAAGGTCCTGTTACATTTTAAGAATAGATTGCATGGATCTGGGATTTATTGATTTTTATTTATTTTTTGACAGGAACAACTGGAAATGATGGTCTTATAAAGGTGAAAATGCAATATGCTTTGACAAGCTGTCCTTGTCTAGCAGTCTTGCTTGGCTATAGGTCTGTCTTCTCCACAAAGGCTCTGCACTGAGCTGCACACCAACTCCTTCCATTCACAGCTTTCCCTGTGAAAACGTGCTGGTGGAATATATTCAGGTAGCCTCTGCTAAGCAATATCACCCCAGATTTGCTCTCTGTGATCCAGTTAACTGATGTGTAAATAATTCACACTTTGTGCATCCAGCTTAGCTGCTTCCCCTATGCTTTACTGCCTCTCAAGTCACTAATCCATATTACCTTTTTCTCTAAAATCTGCTTTCAGTGAAGTTTCCCATATATTTGTCACCACAGATTGATGAGTTTCTCTTCAGGAACCACAAAGCATTGATGTGCAGAGAGAATGTAATACCATCTTGTCTCAAAATAGTTTCTCTTGTCCAAGATAAACGTATCATTTCGTTTGCCTACTTTGAAAGTACTTATACTGAGCATGCTAGATCATTACAGATTCCCAGAGAATACATTCTCCTTCGACAGACACCAGATACTCCACCTTAAAATTTACTTTTTTATTCTATCCCACTTTTGGTTTTTAGGCATAAATTCATTTAGTATAATCATATAAATGTAGCTCACACTAAACATATGCACTACTCAGCCAACTTGAAAACAGGTCCACAGCTCCTGACAAATGGCAAAGAGAAAAAAAACCTTCCAAAGAAAAACTGCATTGATGTGCTTGCCAAGACACCTGGCTGGAATTGGTTACAGCCAACCACTGTGCTCCAGAAAGTGTGGTATCAAGGCTAAGTCATCAAAATTGAAGGCAGCAACTAATCATAATTAGAGGGTGTGTTTTTTTGTCCTCCCCTGGGAACTAGCACTCAGGGTGGCAAATGAAACTCTTTCACTAAACCCCATTGTGTGGATTTCTGAAGCACCCTGGGGAAAATAAGAGGAGGAGATTCAATAAGAGCATCTAGGAGAAACTTGAGATACAGCCAAAAGTCGTGATCTGGACAGTGCCAAGACAACAGGCAGCACAGGGAGGAGGGGCTGCTTCCAAAAAAAAATTTGTAGAGATTTTACCCTGCCAAACCCTCCCCCCACCCCAGTAAGTTAGCCATGGTGGCTGTGTCCCTTTTACTACATACAATACCTCTGTTCCAAGAAATTAGAATGTGGTTGTGATGTTTCTATTTCTTGAGGAAATCTATATGGAAATCTAAGGGGAAATCTAACCTCAGAGAAGTAACCTGCATGCAAGGACAAATGCTAATGCATGGACAGCATTTTGGGTGCTCTTGGTCTAGGTGTGCATGGGGAAGTCCATGGATGGTAGACACGTGAACTAAACTGGTCTAGTATCCTTACAGCTGAACTCAATGGTCTTGAAGGGCTTTTCCAACCAAAATAATGATTCTGTGATTCCATGGACATGGGATTTCAGGGTTTGTTTCATGGCCAGCCCAGCCTGGCACACAAGCAGCAGAATATACTCCAGCAAAGAAGTTACTTTCAACAATTGGGAAAAGTGGAGGTCTCCCAACCCAGTCTGGGGTAGCCACAGCAGCAAGCTGGGATGAATCAGTGGTTTCCCACTGCTTTGGGTGTGATTTACTGAGGTGGGCTGAGCTGACCCTGCTTGCTGGCATGGGTAAAGGGCAGTCCTTCTCCCTGTCCCACTCCTTTTCTCCCTGTCCCACTCCTTTTCTCCCTGCCCTGCTTGCATTTGGATGTTTGTCTGGTTGCTTCCCTCAAGCTGGCTCAGTCTGCCCTTGATGAACTGATTCAGCTCATTAAACTGGGTGGAAGATGAGTAGCCATGCCTGTGAAGGAAAAAGGGCAGGACATGGGCTCCCTCAGGTTCCACAGGCACAGGGGGCCCCCAAAGCATTTCTCTGGACTGTGAGAATAGCCAGCCTTCAGCAACCCTCCTCTTTAGCTCTTCACCAACCCTCCTCTTTTAACCCTCCCACCACCTGTTCAAGGTGGGACAAGCAATCGGGACCCTTGCATGGGCTGCCCTTCTTGAGGTTACTTGTCCTCTTCCCCTGCCTGCATCCAGGCTGGCAGCCAGAAGCCACCATGGAACTCAGCTGGCCCCTCATACACACCACAGACCATCTTCAGCATGAAGACACCTCCTCTTCTCACTTTCATCTCCCACATGCATCACCACCATTGCTTACATCTTGCCTGAAGTTAACCAACAGCAGCTGTAGTTGGCTGCTGGGTTACCACAATAGAAATGTCCAAGATTTATTCCTGCTGATCAGTATGGGTGGGTTACGTATGTGCCTCTGAGGGAGAATGCTATTATTTGGCTTATTTTAAGAGTTTCTGTAACAAAACTTGCTCCTTGTCAAAATCACGAATCCCACGGATCAGAATATTAAGTACATTGTCCTTTTTCATCATAGGGAACTCGAACAGTTTCTTTTTTCTCTGCCATGGGGAGGGGCAAAACTTGTTTCCTCAGCAGCCCAGTCATTGCCTCTTTGTTCTATTTGTACAAAGCAAAATACAAAGAATCCTGAAGAACCAAACAACCACATTAAACTATTTTCATATTCTTATGAAAAAGAACAAACATGTCAGAAACCGTTTGCTTTTTCTCCCGGAACCTGTCTTTGTATGTAGACGCTTCTTAAAACAGCATAAAAAATAAAAAGCCTTCACTTCATTTCCCTTTTAAATAGGAAAGTGGGGGGGAGAATCATACAACAGAAAACTTCGTTTTCCCAAATGGTCTTTTACAACCATCAGCATGGCAACTTAGAGCTGACAACATCCCTTCAAGTCCTTGGGTCTTGCTCAGCTCACTGGATAGGAAAAAAAAAAAAAAAAAAAAAAAGCCCCAAACCACAACAAAACATCATACTCAGATTCCTTGCAACAGTTTTTCTAAGTGGCTGCTCTGTGGCTGCTGCCCCACGCTTCAGTGGAGAGCCCTGACATTCCCTGAGCTGCTCAGCCCTGCCTGCTCAGCCTGCCAGTCCTGCAGCAGTCAGTCCTCTGCAATGCTTGGGTCTCCTGTGTGCTCACTTGCCCTGACACAGTACATTGACTGTCTCCCCAGCATGCAAGCTGACATAGTGATGGCCCTGCACTCAGATGTGCATCCCCTGTACTTTGCTCCTTTCATCTCTGAACCCAGCCAGTTTTTCCCCTTGTCTGTCTCACAGTGCTAGTGATGGGTGCCACTGCCAGCTCAAGTTCTGGTCATTGCTGGGCCTGGACATTGCTCCCCTGGAACTGTTTTTCTTACCTGACCCTACCCTGTGGTATTCACTCTCTGCTCCCCCTCACAGGATGAATCACTGAAGTACAGCTCTGCCATGAGCTTGAGCATAAATATAAGATTACACTGGTCAAAAACATCCAAAAGCACTTCACTGTGTGTCTCATTCTCATCGCACAGACTTGCTCTCCTTGGCTGTCTGAGAGGTTTGTAGAGCCCAGGAGTCAGGCTTTAGTTAGTCCCTATGTCTTCATGCTGAAAAGCTCCTAAGTTGGGAAGATGCTGTGGAACAGATCCTTCTCTCCAGACACCTTACCTGGGTCTCTTGACCCCATTTTCAGTAGGACAGAGGCCATCTACAACAGATTTTTCTTGCATCTGAGGGCTGACTCTGTGAAAACTCTTGCTGTAATACCTTCCCATTGAATTTCTAACAGATCCAAGCAAAATTCTACATTATTCAGAGGTGTGTGTATCACCATTCCCTCTTCAGTCCTGGAGTGTTTGAGGATAGCTTTTGACTTGGGGGGCTGCAGGGAGCATTGGCTCTCTCCTGGTTCTGAATGGTGCAGGATCAGGGACAAATGAAATGCATAAACATTGACTTATATGTGTTTGCTGTCTGTCTCTCCTATTTAGAGACAGTTCCATCTTGGCAAAGGTTTTGCTCTTAACAGAGATTTTTCCTATAATATTTTTTAATGAGTATTTATTAGAACAGTTGCATTTGTGGGTTTCTGTTAGGTGCTGGGCACTGTTAGATCTAACTTAGAGAAAGGAGAAGGTTGACTGAGTTCCTGGTGAAAGCTTAAATACTTGTATTCTCCTTAAACCAGAAAACCTCATTCAGTTCTTCAGTTCTTCTTACATGGCAGCACCCATTTTATTTTACATGGTGCCAACAAGACACTTAAAAACTTCCTGTATTATAATAAGCCCTTCTACCTTGGCACTTCAGCAAGAAGCAGCTTTTGCTGAAATCTCCCCAAACAATTGACTCCGCCAAGTCGTTCACTTAACAAATCCTGCAATTGCTTCCAGCATTTTCCCACAAGTGAGAACAGATTAATGGGTTTGTAGTCTCTTGGTGGGTCTCTTGGCTTTTCGTTGTCTTATTAGGAACACTCTGGCCTGCTGGGAGGAATGTACTGCATTGATAATTATGCTGGATGAGGTTCATTTTATGTCCCACTTTCCTTCTGCATTCTTGAACCCATGCATGTCAAAATGTTATAGCAAACATGGATGAGATTAAAAAGATCAAAGTCCTTCAATACGGGCACATCTCACTTCATGATTAATCCAGTGTCCTACATCTCCTATGAAGTCAATGCATGCTATTCCAAATGTGTCTTGCATTTAAGACCTCGGCCCAAATTCAAAAGAATGTGTTCCTAAAGACATTTGGGTGCTTAATTGTATGTGAAAATAAAATGCTGGTAAGAGTAATTTAAAGACCCAGCAAATCTAACTTTATGCTTCTGTCAACTGATCCAAAACAAAACAGTATATGAAATCATTACATTTTTAAGCAATGATATTTTTGAGCACACAACTACTCTCTCAATGCTGTTTTCTCTGTCATACATTTAAAGTCACTGTCCTTAAACAACAGACTTTTCTTAGAAAGAACAGCAACAAGCAGGGCTTTGTTCTTTTTCTAAACTGTTTCAGCTCCATTCCTGCCATGTACTAGAAATTGTTTATTTTTCAGGTATTCCAGTAAATCCCAAAAATAACTAATAGTTGCACCCTTGCAGCACATGAAACACTTCACTTTCCACACTCCTCTTTTCATCACCAGTCATGCTGCAAGTATAACAGTCAATCTCTTCTTCCTTCAGAGGGATGCCTCAATAATCAAAACACCAAGAAAACCTCCTACCTTAAGCCTTAGGCAAAAGTTTCTTTTACAGAACCTGTGTTCAGAATGCCAATAATTTCTGTTTCACTCAATTTGGGGGCCCAACTTAACTGGTCCCCTAGAACTGGTAGGTACCTCAGGGCCTCACCTTCCCTTGAGCACAGACATTGATTGCTGAGCTGAAGAGGTGCTCTCGGGTTGAGAGTTCTGAAACCACCTTCTTCAGCATCCTTGTACAGAGATTCCACCACCAAGACCTTGCACCCCTGGACAGGAGAGTTCCCCACACCTTTCCATTGCACTGTACAGCCACAACAGAGTAAGAAAGAAGGGAAGCAAAAGATACTTTGGGCAGCCTGTTTTTTGAGATACTGACTGGAGGCAGGGGTGGGAGGTACGTAGAGATACCCAAGTGCTGGGTTGTTTCTGTTTAAATTCTTTCTGACAGTAGCCCAATATACACACACAGAGGACTGCAGCAACCAGCACTCTAGTTCTGGTCCTTGATGTGGATGTCACCTGCTCAAGACAGTCTTGGATAAGATAGGAGCTATAAATCGTGATGTATATTTGGCTTTGCATGCCAATCATCTATCCATAGATTATAAACTCTGATTTTAACCACACTATTCTCCAGTGTTCTTCCTTCAGCAGATAATTACTTGGTTCCCCCTAGCCCACTGGACTGGAGAAAACAGGGACCTGAAGCACTCTCAGGTTACAGTTACAAGCAGAATATTTGAGGTAAATATCTTTATTCAGTCAACAGGTCATATGCACCTGGTCACCATTCTTTGTTCCTGGAGCTTGGTAGCACAGGTAGATCTCAGAATCTCTTGATTTTGCTATTAAAAGTTCCCTTTCCTATTTTTTCCTTATTCTGAAAGGCTTGCTTACCCTGTCCTTAACCAGGGACCAGATTCCTAGATCAATGCACCTTCTCTCCACCTCCTTTTTTTCTTTTTTAATCTAAAGGTGAAGATAACTTCTGCTGAAGTAGAATTTTAGGGGATTCTCACCACTTTATCTAATAGTATTTGGCTAAATATTGCTCTATGTCCTGGAAGATATCCTCAAACTGTTCTTGCTAGTTTTGATCCCCAGCTCCTCCAGTAATGCTGTCTCTTGAAAGGGACTCAACATGATACATTTTACCCCTAAGGACAAGCATTGGTGCATCTTTTACAGTTTATAATTTACTCTTAAAATGATTGCAGATGAACCTACAGTGAGGACAAAATTTATCCTCTTCCTGACTGTGATTTTGAAAATTCCTCTCTCTGCAGCTAGCATTATCTCTGGCTCCTGTTCCCAGCAGGCTTAGGACAGGTTAGGACACTCCTAGAGCAACGCATATGGTTTCAGGTCAAGCCCATTCAGCATCTCCTTTATCACTCTTAAGAAGAACACCTCTGAGCAAATGGACCTGTCACCATTCTCTGATGACATCATTTACATCCACTTTCAGTCAGTGACAGTATTAGGCAATCACTGTCACATCCAGAACACTGTCTGGCACCACTGCAGAGCAGCATCGAGCCAGGCCCACTGGGACTTGACCCCATGGCTGCTGGGACTTGAAAGGGGCCCAACCAGGGGAAGAAATGTCCATCAGTCCCTCTAGTGATGTATATGTCTCCATTCTATTGCATGTCACCTTGCAGGACACTGGGGTTTGCTCCTGACACCATGGCAAAAGAAAACAGGTTCACCAGAAACTTCTCACATTTGTAAAGAAGAAGGGAAAGGACAGAGCAAAAAAGGACCCCACTGAGGGCATCAAAATGCTCTTTTTGTTGTCGTGACTGCTGATGCCTCTATGTTCTGGCAAGGCAGGAAAATCATTGCAGACCTTGTGCATGCACCGTGGACACACAGGCTCTTTTGCTTTTTCCATACTTCAGGCAGTTCTGTTATATGTAATTACGGTCTCTGGGTTTGTGACTAGCTTTTTTATTTTTTGCTTCCAGACTTTCTCCCTAAGATATTTCAGATTCTCTCTAAGTCTCTAATTATGGGAGTATTAACATTTGCCCTAAGCTTTAATACGAGCTAGGCAGCTGCCCTTTGTACAATAAATTTTTATTTTGTTGTCAAGGGTTAATTAGTTTCACAGTAGTCCTTCTTTGTCTCCTGCTCTCACTGTCTTGGAAATTGAAGGGCTTTTTTTTTTTTTTTTTTTTTGTTACAGATCACAGTCTGCTGTTTTACCAGCTCTGAAACTGCAAGATTGACTCAGAAACCTTGGATCAATCACAGACTATAAGCGGTCTTTACCTTCTCTTTACACTATCAGTTTAAAAACATACTGCTCCTTTCAAGGAGTACAACACTTTTCAAATAGCTGTAACTGTTTCATAGACAGCTACCTCTGTCTGAACGGATAGAAAATTATTAAAAACATCTTCAGGACCACCTACTGACAAAAATAAAACTGCCTACTATGTTCTTTTTAATTTGCGGGGATGACCTAAAGCTGACTTCGTACTTTCCTCACTTTTCTACCATTTTCCTGGAAATCTCGGAACTGGCAGTGCTTCTCTCTGCCTTCTAATTCCAGAAGTGCTGGCCTCATCCAGTTTACCCATGGTGTTGTGTGCTGTCTGGCATGCAGTCAGAGTCACTGGGTGTCCCAGAGGCATCTCAAGCTCTAGCTTGTCAGCATGACGTTAGCCTGACTCTGAAACACATCACAGCTTGCTCCAGATGGCTCTTGGCAAGCTCCCTCAAAGCTATCTTTTCTTCTTTCTTTTTGTGATCATTGACTGATCAGATTGATCATGTGCTGCCATGATCTTTTCTGGTATTGGCCTCCAGCCCATCTCTCAGGTATTACCATTCACAGCTGTGTCAGAGTAAGAGAAGTTACTTAGCTCTCTGCTGGGGCAAGCTGGCTCATCCAGGGCACTGGAGAAGACCATGATAATGGAGATCTGGTCTAGTGGAAAGTGCCCATGGCAGAGGGACTGGAACTAGAGTATGTTTAAGGTCCCTTTCAATGCAAACTATTCTATGATACTCCTGAAGAAAATCCTCAGTCTCTGTGGGACTGCTGCCTGTGTCATTCCAAAGCTGTCAGTCCTACATCTGTATTTTGCTAGTAAAGTTTTCCTGAGTTTATTTTTTGTTTTTTTTTTTTTTCCTGTCCATACTCTTTTATCCAAGTGACAGAATATCTGTGCATTTGTCCACTGACACCAGATTCAGTCACATTTTCAGCCTGGTTACAAGAGTTTACAAAATGGAAAAGCAATGTAAATGTACAAGGCTATACATCACGTAAACCCCAAATGGATTTCCCTCAGCATATTTCCCTTAGGATGAAGTGACACTGCTGGGGCTAAGGCACTGCTCAACCAAGTGGAGAAAGCTATAAGTAGATCTTACTGTCATTGAAGGAATTGGAGACCCTTTAGCTCATTACCAGTTAGCAGTGCATACACATTTCACAGTGGTGCTTTCTCTATCACCACCAGAGGCACGACTGGGGTAACATTAGTAGGCTGGGGAAAACTAAACAGAAGATTGCAAGCATTACAGCAGCCTTCCTAAGTAAGAACCAGATTTCCAAAGATTAGAATTCCCCCTGCTCAAAACATGAGAATGTTGGGTCTTTAAATGGGCAGCAGCTACAATGGGCCACGTGGTGAAGGCTGTGTCCTGGAAGTGTGACTCTGAACAGAGTGCTCTGCTCCCCACCAGCAAAGGTCATGCCATGGGGTCTGTCCTGTTCTGGATCCCTGATACACATTGTCACAGAGCAGTGAAAAGCCTCAGACTCCAATGAAGGAGAATTAATGAAATGCTGCAAATGAATGAGAAGCAGGTTTGCCTACCATCCCACACGGAGGTGAGAGCCAGCTGGGGGATGTTCATGTCCAGCCCAAGAGATTTGTTACCTTGCTGAGATACAGAAGTTGTACATTAGCTCAACAGATTTCTGAAGAGAACTAAAAGCATTTTGAGTTAGATCAGCTCAGTTAATTGTAAAGGGACTTAAACACCCAAGACCTCCCAAAGCATCTAGTGAGAATGGTTGTATAGCTAGCTTGTAACCCAAACTTCTGAATATTCACCTGCATAGTTTCATTACTCTTTCAGCTATATGCAGCAGATTATGCAAATGTGTGCCAAGTTCACAATTCTTCTCCAAGTCCCAGCTGTTGGAGAGGTCAAAGAACTTCCAATTGCAATTGTATATCTATCTCAGCTGGCAACTGCCGACAAGGTAAATGAAAAAACCCAAACAAACCAGACCCCACATTTTCCTTACTAAGCACAGTGACATATCACCTTCTCCTGTAAATTTCTGGTGTTGCCAGGTCTCATCTATAGGAAAAGTATAGCTGGAAAATTACCACAGCTTCTTCTAATAAGTTACTATTGTGTTTCTAGAGAACTCCCAGTATCAGGAAGCATTCTGAAGGGCATCACAGAAAATTAATTTCTTGCAATATGCCTTAATTGGATTGCATTTTAAATGACCACTTAACCAGTGATGCAAGAAATTTATATTCTGGGATCTTTCTGTCTTAAAACCAACTCCTCCTCACAAATCTCCCTTTTTCATAGCCACGAATCATGACATCACAGCCATTTCCATAGAAAGACACTTACCTCACAATCTTTGTTGCATTATCAAACAGAAGCAGCTGGGTAATGTGGGTGAATAATCCTGTTCTGTATATTCAGCAACAGCAAAATGAATGCTGAAAATTACTAGCAAACTAAATAGCTACTTCTATAAATACTCCCTTTTCAAAAGTTCACCCTATTTTAAAAGCCACTTGTTAAACGCTATTTAGTACATATATAAAGACTGATGGATGAAGACCAAAATCCTTGAAGGAGACACAGGAAAAGTACCACATAGCTAAGAGTAAAGTAAACTTCCCTATCAGTTTGCCTTATGTGTATGGGGTTTTTTTTCCATAAGCCATGAAAAGACATTTTGCTGTCTGTTGGACATTTTGGTTTTTCAAAAAAAAAAAAGCAAAGCAGCATCCTGTACATCAGTTACCATAACCCTTGCCACCACTCCCTTTCATTCCTCTCGATGTTCAGAGTCGGCATTAAGTCCCTACTCAGCCCAGATTTAGAGCCACCCATTTTTTCCATAACAAATGTAGAAAAGTGATAAGTTGAGTGATGAGTCTGTTCTGGAGAATCAAAGAACTCTGTTTAATTGGGATCGGTGGAAAAGGATATGAGCTACAGTGGGAAAATACCTCAACAATTTCAAATCAACCTAATTGGGGCCAAATGCACAGCTGATACCAAGTGAGCACAACACCTTGAAGGGAAGTAAATGCTTTTCAGTACACCATGATCTGAGTTGCCTGGGTACTCATCATGATGTTCCATTATGCCTGGCAATGGCACTGGTAACAGAGGAAAAGACCCCAAAAGCAAACGGGCACCTTGGTACCACTCATTCTTAGAAAAAGTATCTTGCTTTACAAGTGGAAAAACTTTGTGCTGCTGGGACATGTTCTGTCTTCCTGCTTATAGTATGAGGTAATTTATTGGGGGAATTAAGGTATACCAGGCATACTGGAAGCAACATCCAAGCCAATGATTTGTCACTGAAGGCAAATCTGTCTGCACGTGGAGAGAAAATGTGCATCACTGTGTAGCACTGAAAGCTCTGGAGGAGATTTTGAATAATAGAGTTATTCCCCTTCCTTCACACTGAATCAACTGAATGAGATCTTTTCCCCTGTTTTCTCTTGAAAATATTAGAAATCATTACCAAAGCTTGGCTATTACATTCCTACTGCTTAAAAGCCCCTGTTTTCTTCTTCGTGTGAAAGGAATGCTGAATGCATCACATTTGCCACTGAACAAATGCACTTGCCAGTTCTCTTAAATGCCAGCACAATTGCTTCAGCAGAGTTAATAAGGGGGGTGGTAATCTGAACAGCCTTATTTTTGTCCTTAGTGTTCACCCCAAAAGGAAATGTGTTTCTAACTAATAATAGTGTATGTGACAGAAAATACCAAGTACGTGCAACTGTTCCCATTCACTTGCCAAAATGGATAATTCACATCAGGGCTTAAAAAAATAAAACAAAACAAACAGAAAAACATCCCAAGAAAACACATTAACCCCTCCCCTCCTACCAGCAATTCCTTTTAACCTGAAGCTTGAATATAAATTATTTTGCCAGTAACCAGAGGGTGAATTAAAGAAGAGAGCTCATGTTTATATTCCCTGAGGACAGTGGAAAAAAACATTCTATCTGTCAATTTTTTTCTCCAGCCAACCATTAAGTGCAACCTGCCAGTGTAAACTGGACCTGTAGAGGAAATAGCTTATTCACACTCAAATTTATCCCTAACCATCCACTTTCTGTAGTGCCCAATACAGTCCTGACATGCTTAAGCATTCAGCAGTCATAAATACACTTTCCTCCTGCTTCCCCCCCTGAGAAACTGTGTAACTGGGCTTGAAAGCAGGGAGGCTTGATTGAAACCTATCAATAAATGTTGCAGGGTTTTGTTTGTTTTGGTTCCTGGTTTCTGAAGCTAGATGTACTCACAGTCACACTTCCAGGGTTTTCTGCAACCACAATGAGAAGGAATGACGTCCTTCACGCCCCCTGATTTCCAGTGGCTGAAGCTGTAGGAGGGAAAACAAAAGTGATTCAGTATCATGCAAGCCCCGATGAAGCTGAGATGTGGCAATGCTGCTGCCCTGGCAGTTCAAGCCCAGCATGCTTAAACCACAAAATCCCAGCATTCCAGAGTGCTGGAAGTAATGCCACAACTAATTCAAGGGAACAAAGTGGTCTGAGATAAGTGGATGAGGGTATATACCTGCATCTCATTAACAAATTGCCTTGTTTTAGCAGCCAGCTCTCAGAGACAAGTCTCCTGATGAAAGGTTAATAGCATTCCCTTTGCTACATAACCAGCTCTTTCTTCTTGTGAATGGGGAGACTTCTCCCCACCAGAAGGACCCTGTGCCAGGGCTGCCTGAGACACCATTAGTGGCAATGCATTTACCAAGAGTTGGTCCTTCAGGGGCGGGACATGAGCCTGCAGGGGGGACAGGGCCTGGGGAGGGGGCATGGATGGGCAGAGAAAGGTTGTGGGGAATTGGACACCACTCCTGCCACGGGGTCACTGAGGCTGACAGCCCTGGAGACTGACACATGGACCTAGGCTGCAGGGCTTGGAGGAGCCCCAAGGGTGGGACAGGAAAGGTTGGGGTGCCCTTGGGGCTATGATGCAGCCTGGGGCAGTTTGACTTCTCTCAAACAAAGGCTCTTTTCCCTTTTTCCCTTTTCCCCTGAGGAGGAAGCATATAGACATGTTTTGGTGCTTTATTGTGCACACAGATGTCTGAAGGTACAGAAAGTTCTCTCCCTGAGCAACTATAGATATCCCAGTGCAAATGATAAATTGCTTCCTAAATAAATCCCGTATTTAAACCAAGGGCTTGTAGTAAGTACACCAAACCTACACTGCCTGCTACAGAGAACTCACTCTGTGTCTTTTATTCACCCTCCTAGCCACAGTATCACAAGGCAAAATAGCAGTTCTGTACTGTATTTCCTTTCATGGAACACGGGCTCTTTAAATCCTCATGAGACTCAGGTTGAATCCACTTAGTTCTGAAAATCCATTTTTTGACAGTCCAGGACCTGATAATAGATTTTTCTTTTCCTTCCCTGTTCGTGTTGCTTGGAGGTCAGCACAATCCCTGAGATCAGGCATCCCCTGCTGACAGGAGCTGATCTGCCCTGAGCATGGGTGAGGTCTCTACCTCCCTGCTTTGGCAAGCCAAGCTCACAGCCAGACCCAGGCCCACTTCTCAGCTCCCCCTCTCTGGCAGTGGGACACCAAATCCACACATATTTCTCCTGAAAGATAACTTTATTTGTGCAGCAGGACCCCAGAGGCTGATTGCAGCACAGGTCTCTGGTTCTTATGATACATTTATTCCTTGTAGGAGCACACTCTTTTCTAGTTTAATCTTCCAGAAAAAAGCATACAAAAATCAAGTAGGGAGCAAAGGCTAAATAAAAATCTTAACCTTGTCACACTAATCTTCAATAGGAGAAAGCATTACCAACCAGCAGTGGAAAAAGAAGTGAGATCCTAATTCTTTCTCCTCTCCCTGCTTGGACGGGGTCAGTCCAGGCAGAGCTCAATCTTTTTCTTCTCTTCAGACCACTTCAGAAACACTCTGCTGTGATTAACTGAAGACAGTTTTAAAAACTTGTTCTACCTCTTGTTGTACATCTCCCTTGCACAACAAGTAGCTCCAGGCTCTCTTAGCTTGGCATACTTGGATCTACTCTCCTACAGTGTTGGAAAGGCCACTAGCAAATATTCAAAGGCAACGACCCGTGATGCCATGCTCACTCTGAGGTCTTTTTGGGACATCCTAGTTTGAGTCTACAATGTACAGAATAAACTGACTCCATCTAGACTGGCTTGACACCTGGACAGAGGCAGCTTTGCAAGCCAAGCATTGCTATCAAAATGGCATTCACTGTCCAGAAGATAAATATCTCACATCTGCCACAAATGGATTGTTTTACTTTTTTACCCTTCACTAAGCCCCAGGCACTAGGAAAACAGGATGATCTTCATAGTTGATTGGATGTTGGGAAAAGTGGTGGGGATCTGGGCTAGAGCTACACCTGTGTGCTTCTGCACAGTTTTAACAGCCCATCTATCAAAGAGCATGGGGCACCAAAATCCTGTAGTGAAAAATGTCTTTTTCCTAAAGCCTGGGGCCATTCCTACCCTTCTTAGGTTTACGACTGTAAACTGTAAAAATGACTTTTCCTAGTTCATGTATAATGCTAACTAGTCTAATAATTTTCCTTGTCAAGTCCAAAAATGCAGTATTCAAAGCCAACTTCTTATTTAAGACTAAGAGTGCTAAGAAAACCAAACCAGACAAATCTCCCCACGCCCAAAAGGAAAAAAGATTAAAGGTCTGTGTGGTTTGTTTGTTGATTGTTTGTTGGGGGTTTTTTTGCACTTGCTGGGGTTTTTCTAAGCTCTCTCTCATCTGCTTTCCCTTTCAAAAACTAGTCTATTTATTTTTTTTTTTTTGCTGTATTTTGAAGACCTTTGTTCAATGTGAAGTGGTGGCATGGCTCCCTGCACAGAGAGCTGTCAGCAAACCCAAAGAGCTGCAACCAAACCAGGCCCCACATGAAAAATTGCCACATCCCTTGGGGAGCTGTCTCAGGGAGCAGTCATTTTCTGAGAGGACTGTTTCCTCCTTTCCCCATTTCTTTCACTGTCCATATTTTAATGGGAGCCCTCTTAGCACAATACTTATTTCTGACTCATATAAATTGGCTCCAAAGCTTGGGTAATGCCAAAAATGGGCTATTCATATTCATTCACGCTCTTGTATGCATCTCTGCTCTCATAAAATGGAACATGTGTCTGATGAGCTTATTTACTTTCTAAATGTGTGATAGGAAATACAGAGATTGGGCAAGATATAATGATAGTAGCACTGGAATCACATCAATAAAGCAGCTGCAAATAGAAACTTCCCAGTTTGCTTGAACTCTGCCAAGCTCTGCGCAGTCTGGTTATAAGGGCGTGCAAGAAACTCTTTGGTGTAGATTTTATTGTTGTGCCCTTTAAAATACACAGACACATGATCTGTTAGCTAATTCCCAAAATAACGATGCTGCTTGGTACAGAGATGACTCATTCCTCAGATGCCACTTGACTTTCACAGGGAAGCAAACAGCTAAGGTCATTACCTGTGCTGCCAGGTAGAGCCCTGGGTACCCCCATCTGCAGGAGGCAGAGTTTGCTGTGATTCATCCTGCACACAAAACTCAGTCACCTCCCATACCACAGTGCCACTGCTTAATGCAATACAGAAAACATTTGGGGGGCAAATGCCTCTCACTCCCTAGTCTACACACACCTTACAACACCTCCCAGCACTGACAGACTATCGCCATGCCAAGCTACAGCCAGGAGAGTCCCTTTAACAAGGCACTGTAGGCAAAGGGAAGATGCTCCCCATGTAGCTGCTGTATCTCAGGACACCACACCTCAGCACTGACCCTCCCCTTTTCTTCTGCTCTGCCTGCCAGTGTGACAGGCTACAGTGCTTTGAACTGCTACAGATAACCAAGAAGGCAGCAGCTTCCAACCCAAACCATTCCATGATTCTGTGATTCTGCCTTGGCCTGTCAGTGGGGTGCCACCTCCTCTGCAGGGCACAGAATAGATGCATGCATTAGATCACCCCACAAAATGCCAGACTGTCTTCCCTCTGTTCCTTTTACCTGATCACTCTTCCCTTTTTCCACTAAAATGACAGCATGTACACAATTCTTGTTGGTTTCTTTTTGGCAGCAAAAAAACCCCAGTCAAGCTAGACAAATTCTCCCTCCTCCCTTCCTTTCTTCTCCAGTTTTCTTTTCCTCCTCTCTCCCCTTCCTTCTCTTCCAGTTTTGCTTTCCCTTTCTTTCCTGCTTTCTCCATTGCCATGGCCAGGCAGGAAGCTGATGCCTCAGTACCTCTCCTGGGCAGCAGAGCCTTGATCAGGAAATTGGCCATGTGGAAACCTGATCCATGCTTGCAAAACACGAGGGCATCCCAGCAGGCTGGTTGTGTCATGGGGTCTGAGAAATGGCAGCAGTACCTGCCAATAGCTCTACTCTGATTTCTTTCATATCCCCCCCAGAAAAGGTCTAAAATCTCCAGCATTCTTCTAAGATGCTGAAACATGGTTGTTAAAGTCAGGTGATATAAAATATGCAGCATTTTTGCACCTTTCCGTCTTTTATGTCTCACAAAACTCTTGGTATTAATCACATATTTTTAAATAGCCTTCAAGTTTATTTCTACCTATGAGGAAAAACATTGGTATTTACTAAAGGTATGTTTTTTAGAATCGCTTTTATACAAGTAATCTTCTTGCTTAAGTGATTAAAAGGATTCCAGAATCAAAATAACAGGTGACACTGCAGAGCCCCCTTAATGTGGTATAATATCAAAATATGCACATGACATCCTGGTTAACTGATCATTCCTCCCTCAGACATTTCTCTCAGAACCCTTCAGCAATAAGAAAGTACCCCAGATAAGACAATCTCTACCAAGGTAGCACAGCAGAAAGTTGAATCTCTGTCCTTTTTCCAAAAGCAAAGAACATGATTCCAAGTTTTGCAAGTGGGTTCTTTCCCCACATTCCTGACTTGGTGTTACTTAAACTTGTGCTAAAAGTGTGATGTCATTAAAGAGCACGACTCTGAAATACCCTTAGGAAAATATGTTGTAAATATATATTCAGTGCTATGAGTTCACTTCAAAAGTAAAGAAGCAAAAGAGAAGGAGAAGGGGAAATAAAATTCAGGTCTTCAGAAGTATTTTTATGAACCTCAGGGATGAGTCATCTCTGGCAGAGGAGATTTAACAGGATGCAAAGAGGGGCTGGCTCCACACTAAAGCAGGGAAATCACTCTTCCTTCAGTTTGTTGGCTGATTTTTCTTTTAGCTAGGGGTCCCCTTTACTCTCACAAAAAGCCCCCTCTGTACATGAAAGTCCCAGATGACTTTCAACAAG
Organism: Heliangelus exortis; assembly: GCF_036169615.1. Classification (NCBI taxonomy): domain Eukaryota; kingdom Metazoa; phylum Chordata; class Aves; order Apodiformes; family Trochilidae; genus Heliangelus; species Heliangelus exortis. The sequence continues at coordinate 79,095,790 of NC_092424.1, read as the reverse complement.
ACAAGAGGACACAGTCTTAAGTTGTGCCAGGGGAGATTTAGGCTGGATATCAGAAAGAATTTTTTTACGGAGAGGGTGATCAGGCAATGGAATGGACTGCCCGGTGAGGTGGTGGATTCTCCATCCCTAGAGACATTTAAAAAGAGACTGGATGTGGCACTCAGTGCCATGGTCTAGCAACCGCACCGGTGGGTCAAGGGTTGGACTTGATGATCTCTGAGGTCCCTTCCAACCCAGCTAATTCTATGATTCTATGATTCTATGACTGACAGTCCTCTTTGTTTGCACCGTTACTCATAACAAGGGCAGGGGATGTGAAAGAACAGTGAAAGGAATTTTCTGCTACCTTGAGAAGGATCCAGAAAGGCTCTTTCCTTTCTTTTCTTTCCCCAGAAAAATGCAGCCTCACTGATAACCACCCTCACCTTTCTTCATCAGGCATGGGAATTCAGTATCAGACAGAGCCATCTCTAATCTCTCAAGTACCTTTTAATCTGCTTATTACAAGGGCTCTAAGATTCCCCTCCATGTCTCTGGCAGAGATAAAATGAGCTCAAAGTTACACTTTCCAGGATGTAGGTCATTTCCCTGATATATCTGCACAGTCAAATCTAATCACTAGAGTTCTTGACCAAGTGAGATCTGAGAACACACTGCATTTCTTAAATACACTTATTAACATGATAACTAGTCTAATGGATGCCTTCAGATGCTTGAAAGCTGAAGGCAGGAGCAAGCATGCATACACAATAGGACAGCTTCCACATTTTCAAGCCAATTTGCTACTTGCTTAGAATTAAAAAAAGGATGACAAGTCCAGATCTGCAGAGAGTTTAATGGGAGCTAGGAAACTAACTATGGCTGGCAGGGCAGAGGGGGATGATGTGTTCCCTACTGCACATAAGACTTTCCTGTCATGATCTTAAATCTTTTGAGCCTAAATATTAAATAATGTGTTACTGCCTGCCATTTTAATGCTTGCAGACAGATCTCTGTGACAGAGCTGCAAGAAACCCTTATGGTAAAAGCAAAACCAAAGCATTTCCAGCTACTCTTTGAACTCATCCAGCATTTGTAACAGCAGGAAGTGTATTCTAGGAAAAGCCATGGTTTTGATGGCAACCCAGCAAAATCTTCTGACATCTCACTCCAGACAAACTGGTGGAAGGAGTTTTGCTGAATGAAGAGCAGAACAGTCTCACCTCCCTGGGTGGAAGGACCCTTTCCAAGTGTGAGTCAGGAACAGCTTTTCCGGTGTTCTCAGCAAGGAATGGCATTTGTCTACTTGGCTTCCCAAAAGTTCCTGGCCCAGAGTCAGCACTGGAGTGTTACCTGCATGACACACTCAGTTCTGCAGGGAGGGAAGGGTGGAATTCCTTCCTAAAACCAATACAACACACACTTTTAAACAAACATGTAGATTCACCATGTATTAGTTGCCTGATAAAAGCTCAAAATCAGGGATCTTTTTGCTCTCCCCAGCCATGTATTCCTAGCATTTTTGTATAAGCACCATGATTTGTCTTACTAGTCTGAGACAAGTTTCTTTCCATGTCACCACCATGCTATGCACTGTGCTTTCCTTGGTTTTTGTCTCCATCTCAGACAAAGCTGTTTCCATGATGTATTAAAGTACAAATGTTGTTTCTGAGCAACCCTGGTACCCTTCAGTAGAGACACACAACCTAAATGTAAAATAGTATTACTCTGATAAATAAATAGAATTCAAAACTCTGACTCCTTTCACAGAATCACCGAATTGTCACAGTTGGAAAAGACCTCTAAGATCACTGAGTCCTATTGTCATTACTGTATGCATGAGATGTGCCAAAATCCATCCTCTTTTCCATGTAAAACACTTGCACCTTGTAGTTTCTTCACTGAGATCTGCTACTAGAGGAAAAAATTCTGATTTCTAAATGAATAATGCTTGTGACTACACTGCAGGCCTGAGCAGCTCATTCTGCACCCATCTAAAAATGACTGACAAGCTCCTAGTAAACAGTATTTAATAACAAGAAGAAATTCTTGAATTGGAAAACAATCCTTTCCCATCAATTGACAGGAACTTATGAGGTGTTTTGCTGATTTGTAACACACGAAATGTGACAACTGGAGGGGGGAGACAAAACCTAAAATGCTTCACTGGCATTAGGCAGGCATCTCATGGTGACGTGAGGGTATAATTCCCTCCCAGGAGAGCTCTGCAGGGACAACGTGAGAGCTGCCAAAAGCGAGGTGGCAGTGACCCTACTCTGCACCACTCTTTTGACTTAATAGGAACAGCTGGTCAGTGAAGTGCTCACTGGAAATTTAACAAGGCTCAAACAGTGAGATGCACCTGCCAGTAAACCAGAAGGGAGCGCCCAGCTAAATGAGGTTTAATTTAAATTCCTACCTGGGGCTGACAGATGAGAGCTTCATTGCTCTTCTGAATTGCATTGGTGCATGCAGGTCTGTGCCCACGTCAGCAGCAGCCCTGGGAAGATGTTTCTGAGTATCAGCCCAGGGTTTCAGGTTAAGCAGAAGATGCAAAACTGTGCATCGAGTGGAACAGAAGTCTAGTGGGGAGAGGCAACGGGAAAGTCTTTTCTCCCTAATGGTACATTTTCCAAGCCATTTGAGCTCTATGAAAGCCACCTTGGCCCTAAAAGATTTTTCCCCGTGCCCCATCATGGCCACCAGCTTGGTTCTGCTGGTCCCTGACAGAGCAAGCCTCTGTGTCAGAAATGGCTGTGGCCACAGTGGCAGTGTCTCCACAATGGTATTTGAGGACAGCAAGGGGAGAAAAGTGATCTAACATTTCTGTTTCCTTGCCTGCGGAAGCCCACACAACCTTCTGCAAAAGGCCAGTCCCCCCAGAGTCCCCAGGGCATGGTGGGTGTGGGCAGAAGCATCCAGAAGGTCACCTCAGAACCACAGAATCATTCGGGTTGGAAAGCACCTCTGAGATCATCCAGTCCAACCCTTGATCCACTACCACGGAGCAGGGGCCTGGAGCCAGTGCAGGGCCAGGCAGCCCCAGGGTCCCTCCCGTGCCTCTGCCCGTGGCCAGAAATCACTGCGGAGGTACATTAGCAGCAAAACGTGCCTCAAAAAATGGGGTTTTCTGCCCAATTTTGCTGGATTTTTATCTCCCATGGTATTTGGGATGTTTGCTCCCAAATCAGGCTCAGGGCTGTTTCTTTCACCTGGGGCATGGGGTGACTGCAGAAGCAAAGGAGAGAATTAAAGGCAGGGGAAGGCTGAAGGATGAGCTGCAAAGTGAATTTCTTCAGGCTGAGCTGTCACTGAATCCTGCATGGTTTCTCTTTGCATGGCTTGGGGAATCAGTTCTGCTCGCTTTTTTAAGTTAAATTATAGATAGCCAAAGCATGACATGTACTGGAAAATCATGTTTCTGGGGGGTGCACAAATCCAAATAAAGGCATCTGTAAGGAAAGCTGCTTTGTTAGAATTGTGACCATTGCCTGAATTTTACTTACTGACCCCCTGAATGGAAGAAACTTCAAGAATTTTCTTGCTTAGAATGCTTTTCAGAAGTTTCAGATAAGAAGAAGCTGAAAATTGTGCATAAAGTGTAAGCAGAAAGAGGAAATTTGGGGTAACAGACTTTCTGCAGGCCTGTACAGTAGGTATACTGACATCCCATTTTGTTTTTATATATGGATACACACTTACACACATGCACACACACATATGCATACATAAAATGGATTAGCTTCTTTCTGAAGTATTAGACAACAGCAGCTACACTTTTTACAAGTCAGAGGCAGTTATATTCCCTTCAGAAATCATCTGGTAGGAAAATATCAAAAGCAGAATGTGCAGGCTTTTAAAGAAATGTGTAGGAGCAAAACAAGCTTATTTCTGTTTTAATCCAAACTGAATCATATGTCTTATGTCAAAGCTATAAAAAACAAGGAAGGTAAAAGAGGTACTTCTTAAAACTTTTTTTTTTTTAAATCTTGTGTCAAATTACTTCCTTCTCTTTACACAAAAGAAACAAGAAGTGTGAAAGCCTAACGAGGTAATTTCAACTCTTTCTGACCACCAAGAAGAAACTAAGGAGACATCTCCTCCTCTGGTGTAGTTACAGCTCCTTAGGATTGCAAGGAACTAGGACAGTTTCCAGCAATGGAGGACACGATCCCCAGATCTTTCCTAAGTTAAAAAGCATCCAGTCTGAAACTATCTGTGAAAGGAAGCTGTCTCTGGAGCCAGATACCAAAATACTTTCAGTGCTCTGTAAAGGAGATCATTTGATCCCAGTGTAAGGCCACTGCCACGTTCTGCCTGGCGGGATGAGTGTGCTGTCCCCTGGCCCTTTTCCCAAGCCCCAGAGGAGCAGCGTGTGGGTTGGATGAGTGGTTCTGCTGGATGCAGCCACCATCTGTCCCCTTGGCCACCTCTGCTATGACATCATGGCCCATATCTGGTCAACTGACCAAAAGCCCTTGGAGAAGGAGGGCTCCCAGATGGCAGTCTGTGTAATATTCATTACACTGCTCCCTCCTCAGCTTTGAGGAGCTTAGAGGAAGGACAGTGCCCAGAACTGGGCTGGCTGCATGAAGTCCTTAGATGCCAGGATCCATTTCCCAGAGGGATTTCAGATACTTCCAGAGCGTGGGCTGTACACCAGGTTTTGCTCTGCAAAACTACAGTAAGCCAGGTGGTTCAGGGAGGGACAACACATTCCACATGCACATACTATTTATAAGCACATTCCATATGCACACACTATAATGGGGCAGGAGATGCTCTCTGCTCTCTCCCCTGACACTGAAAAGATGCCTTGGGTCTGCCTAGCCTGGGCAGTCAGACACCACATAATTGAGCATGATTTTGGGCTAGGACACAAAGAGGACAAAAGACCTAAAACATTTTAAGTAAGCTGAAAAGCTTCCAGTAGCTTTGGAGCCATAGTCAGATAAATGACTCTAGACACCGGCGCACTGAAAGGATGAGGTATGGTTCAGAGGGAGCTTAGAGTGCATAAATTAGGATCCTGCAGGACATGTACCCCCCACTGATATTACAGACAACTTCAGAGCACTCACAGGAGGCTGGAGGCTCCAGCAGGGAGCCACATCCATCCAAATCATAGACTCCTGGCACTCTCTGCTGCCTGCTCAGTAATTGCATTGGTACCTGAGACAGAACCTGCAATCTCTCTCTCCATTGCTGCAAACCAGGGTGAATCCACTAATTTCTTCTCACACAATGTGATGGCAGATGAGAGCAACAGCCAAGGAGGCAGGTAATGCCATTTCAGTGGCATTTTCACCCAGCCTCTTGCCCTTCTCAGAGCAGACAGAGACCTCCTCACAGCATGGCTTCTGCCCATGGGTCCTGGGTCATGATGGGAGCTTCTAGATGCAAGACCCTAAATTAATAAAATTATTAAAAAACCCAACAGTTTTTGCAACTACTTCCTCCTTTTTCTTGCTTCCTCATGCCCCTCACATTTGGGTTTTACAGCAGTAACAACAGCAGCAGAACTGAAGAGTGAACAGAATCATACTGTAAAATTCAGGTTTTATCTGGAAAACATTTCCCAAACAGTTTGAAGTGGCCGTGTGATTTTAGAGAAAGTGGGAGGATGTTACCTTGAAGGGATGACTTATGAGGAGCAGCTGAGGTCACTCGGATTGTTCAGTTTGGAGAAGAAAAGGCTGAGGGATGACCCCATTGCAGTCTGTGGCTTCCTCGTAAGGGGAAAAGATGGGACTGGCACCAGTTTCTTCTCTCCTGTGTGTGAAGACAGGAATTAGGGAACTGGTAGGAAGCTGAATCGGGGGAGGTTTAGGTTAGATACCAGGAAAAGGTTTTTCACCCAGAGGGCAGGTGAGCAATGGAACAATCTCCTCAGGAAAGTGGTCACAGCACTAAGCCTTCCTGAGTTCAAGAAGCATTTGGATGATGCTCTCAGGCACATGGTGTGATCCTGGGCATGCCCTACACAGGGACAGGAGTTGGACCTGATAAGCCTGATGGGTCCCTTCCAGCTGGGGATGTTTATGATTCTATGATAACTTCACTCCATGGCCAAGACTAGCTTGATCCAATGGGCTTGATCCACTAACCCTGTCTGAGTTGCACAGGTCTCCAGAGTCTCCTGAATATTTTGGAAACATTAAAATAATATCAAACTAGCAAAGAAACTACCATCAACCCAAGACATGTTCAGCCAGTGCTGGCAGACTATTCTGTGCCCTTGCACTAATTATGCTGGCTTCTTACGCTATCAAAATAGCCTTTATTAAAAATATTTAACCAGGTTGAGAACAAACCAAAGATCATTTGACAAACTAGAGAACCGTGTAAAACCACTGCCATAAGGAGAAAGACATTTCTGAGCTGCTGTCTCTGTATTTGTTTTCTGCATATGGATTCAGTCATTTTGTATGCTTGATAAAACCAGGGACAATTAAACTAAATTGAGCTTTAATTTCAGACTGAGGCATACATCTACGGCTGAACATGTCTTCCTGCAATGTCTGGAATTACTAAGCAGCAGCACAAGCTTAACTCAGGTTTCAGATGAGGTGAGAAGGAATTCTTTGCTCATCAAAAGCAGGCAGTGATAAAGGTGCTGGAATACTTTGCTTTACTCAGAAAAGAAGAGTTCAATCAAGGTCTGTATCACAGTCTGCTATATATTGGATGAGTATCAGGACAATAAATGTTTCAAGAGTTGGGAAGGGATAGGACAAGGTCAAGCAGAAATGACCCAGCTAATGAGAAATCTCACTGTTCTGTGCAAGAGGATAAATGAGCCCCATCGGGGGCTGCATTCTCAGTATTCATGAACAGCAAAATGAGCAGTGCTCCCAGCTTTCTGCACATGCAACATCACCTGGCTGAACTGAAGACCTGTGGGAAAATGGTCCTTCATTTGCAAATGCAAAACCGCAAAAATTAGCTTTAATTCCAGTCTCAAATCCAACTTTCATACCCTAAAAATCTGAAAATCCTTTTCTCTGCTCCATATAATGCTTAATGTACCTGCCTATTGCAGGGTCTGGCTCTTCTCTAGGTGTCTGGTCCTTCCCTGTGAACTCACTGGACAACCAAGCATCCCTACAAAGTTTACCTGTGCAGCAGACATTATTTCTGTCCCCCCATTAGCTCTCAGTTTGACTCCAATTCTGAAAGGTTGCTGCATGTTTGATGGCAGGTCCAGGCTGATTGTTAGCCTGGCACAAAGTGCTGTGCCTGCCTGATTTTTGATCTTGTTCTTTCCTCCTAAATCCTCAGATGACCTAAGAGAAGAACAAAGCTTTTCCAAGTTGAGCAGATGGCTTGCAAGGGGATACTTGTACAGGAAGGGCAGGCTGTGCTAATGACTTTTCCAAAGTCCCACTGTCCACTTGCCAACAATGTCATTCCCAGAAAGTAAATCCTGTGGCAAGACAGCAAGGAAAAGTGGTTTAAACAACACAGTACTTATCCTTGATCAGTGTGAAAAAGTTGTAAAATCTTTATGGCCATACAGTCACAGACCAAGCTGAGTGTTCCAGATGCTCTGGACAACTGAAGTCCTTCAGAGGGGGAGCTGAAGGGAGATGACACACATTTTCTGGAAAATCCAGGTCAGTTGAAGCTGAAAAGCCTAAATGGATCATTAAATTAGAGACCACACAAAGACAGAGGGGATTTTGATTCCATCCAAACCTCCTCTTATCACGGGAAGCTATAGCGTAGGATATTACACAGCTTAGGAAAGAAAAAAATCAAACTATTTATTAAGTCCTTCTATTCCTCATTTGTGAAAAATCCATCCAGCTCCCTCTCCAAAGCACAATGGCCTCTCAGCAAGTCACAATTCAAATCCTCCCTACCCAGTGACAGCTGTATTACAGCAGAGGAGGTGTTAGATGTCTTACTGGGGTTTTGCAGAGCAGCTTACACAGGGAACTGTGGGTCCTACCATTTCCCTCTCAGCTCTAATGAACACTCATCTCTAGAACAATGAAGTCTCCTCTCATTAATGATCACTTTGAAAGAAAAATCAGCTATTAAGATGATTAAGATACAGCTTGGGTACAGTAAAACCTTCTAATGTCTATTTTCATCTACCTTTGAAATGCAGACTGATACAGAGAGGCAGTCAAATGTCCCAGTCTAACCTCTTACATCATTATCAAATGAAAAGGAAGAACAGTAAGAAATTCAGCACATCAAAGCCTTTGCAAGAGGGTTCAGAGACATCAAAACAGCCTCCTCTTACATGCAATACTTGTGCAGGACAAAGGGAGGGAGGAAACACTCCATTCAGATCTTCAGTCAGTGTAGGACTTACTCCTATGGTTTTCTGACAGCTTCTTGTGATATAACAATATTTGATCCACTTCATGGGTATGACTTATTACCAGTTCTGCTTACAGCACAGAGTGCCAAGCAAACACCTCCTTACCAGGAGATCACCTTCCTGGCTCTGTCTGTAATTACCAAGGTTACCAACTCAAACTTAATCTCTTAATAGCAGGAATCCTTTTTTCTATTATTATTATTTTTTAAGGAAATAGGAGTGTTGTTTGAATTAAGAAGATCAGAGAACAGAATATAAACAGGATTCGCTTGCAAAATGGAGGTAGAATGAGACGTGGCATACGTCAAAAGGGAATTTAATTGTCCTCTGTTTTTAAAGAGTGACAAAACCATGCCAGTAATTTGTAACCTGAATGTCACAGAAATTCGCCACTCAGTAAGGTTGTCAAAAATACTAAATTATACATTATGCCCAGATGTGGTTGAGAAATTACCCAAAGACTTGTTTAAGAAGCATCAAAGCAGTTAACTTCAATCCCATTTTCCCTGGGTAGGTATTATCTTTCATTTTTAGAAAGTTTAGGGAATTAACAATGGTACTGGAAAAACATTTATGCAGATTAGTTGGACTGCAGTCCTCCTAGTTATTGCACAGACTTATTCCCTGGATCCCTGTTTCACATCACTCTACCTACCCTCCAGTGTTTTGAAAGAAAAAAAATCTATGTTCTGAGAAAGCTACAACAATAGAAAACATGAGCTGTCACATCCAGTCACAGGGCTGTCATGAAGCCGAATTCCTGTTGATCCAGAGAAGTAGAGGAGGAACCAAGCAAAGCTAGACCAGGTTTTAGGGATGTCTGTGAGGTCCTTCTAATCCTGTTTGGAATATATCACACCTAGAACATAACTAAATGATCTTCTTTTCAACAGAACCCTTCACAGCCACCTTGCTTGTGACAACCTCCTTACTTCAGGTCAACAAAGCTCTAGTCCAAAACATGGCAATAGAAGGCTAACTTTTGAGGTGTTTTGACAGTTTGTAATAGCTGGAGCAACTGAATTTTCCTCAGCACTGGGCAAAACAGAATGCAGCAGACTTTGTGAGCCCTCAGAAGCTTGGAGTTCTTATTTAGGGAAAGTCAGCAGTGATTTATGTATCACAGATATGAAGGAATGAGGCTGGCTTCCCATTTGGAAAATTGCAGTGTTTTAAATATAAGGCTGAGAATGGAGATATTTTTAGTAAAGTAATCTAATTACTCCTGGCACTTTGCATTTGTGCGTCCTTCAGTCCTTGTGTCCTCTGGAAAATGCAGGAGAAGGTTTTGGGTCATAGTGGAGCATAACCTTGTACTATGTCACAGGAGCAGAGTTCAGCAGAGAGGAGCTATATAAATATTGCTGCGGGAATGGCATTACTTATAATAACACCTCTGGCCTTTTATCTTTTGCAAACCAGGACAAGAACTTCACCATCTTGTGGAAACATAATCCAGTGGCTGTGAGTACCTTTGTGACCCCGTCATGGAGGGCACTTCAGAAGCAGGGAATTTTCTTTTTGGTGTTATTGCCAATGAATGAACTTGTGACACCAATTAAAAATCTCTCAAAGAGTACTTTGAGCTGTGCTGGACATTCACAATGAGCTTGTATGGATGCTGCCTTTAATCTGTGTGGGGTGTATGTGCACATGCAGCGTGTGCTGCTGTGTGTGCTGCTGTCCCTGACACTGCACAGCAGCTGTTCATTTATGTTAGATAAAGTAATTGTGGTGTTCTGGATGATGATTTGTTGACTGGTTAATGGCTGTCACTGAACATACTGTATATACATTAGCTGTCCCCTTTTAATGAGGAACAGATCTCCTTAACGCTCCTCTTCTGCCATTCTTTCATTTTTAATACACAATTAAAAAATGACAAATGCAGCCCTCAAAAGCGTCTGGAATAGATAATCTCTGGAGGTCTTCTCCAGCCTCAGCTATTTTGTGACTTTGTGAAAATATCCTGGACTCTTTAAACAGCACCAGGGAGGTTGTTATTACCTGTGCATGAACAGCTCACTGAGTCACCAACACAGCTGGCAGCACAAACAAGACTGGAGAGAGCTGCTTTCTATATCCCACTGCAGCAGAAATGCCTTTACTTCATCACAAATGGGAATGCCAGAACTCACTGAGTGCTATTTCAGACAGACGTCTGTCTTTCCATGTCACTCACTAAAATGTCTCCTGAAAGGCAGGTATCAAAAGCCATTATCTGGCTACATTGCAGCTGCTCCCCAGTCTTTCTGAGCCTTGTTCAGCACCAGCACACTGAGTGGTCATCTCTGCAAAGGACTGAAATAGAATTCCACGTTGCCATCAAGAAGTGTCATCAAGATCTGTGCTGCCAGGTCAGGACTGGGGAAACGTGCACATCTGCTGCTGCCCAACTTCTCCAGCCCTTGGACCAATGTCACGAACTGTGGTCTGCATTAGTTGCATTAGTTTAGTCTAGGTTTGGTGTTTCAGCCAGTGAGGCATCATGCTCAGGGGGAAAAAAAAAAAAAAAAAAAAAATATATATATATATATATATATATATATATATATATATATATATATATATCTCCCTCTTCCATGTTGTTTCACAAGAAACACTTCTGCTAGGTAAGAGAAGACCAGGCTGTGAAATGTGTGCTTCATTTTTTTCCAAGTTATCTTGGTTGTGTTCTTGCTAAACTTTTGCTGTACTGTAACTTTATGTCAACATGATGATCCATTTAGTGGAGTTTTCTCCTGAATAATAACTCCTCACAAAACCTCCCATTATATCTGTTAAACAAAATTGTTAGTGTCTGATTCCAAACAGCTTGGCTGACATCCCATAGCCTAATAGAACACGTGCAGTCTTGTGTTGTAAGCCACCTTTAGCTGGGGTTGCAGCACTGATGGCTTTGCCTGACTGTCAGAATGAATCTTCCCACCCAGCTACTTGCAGCTGTGTAGCAGGGAGGTGATGTGATGTGTCTAATACCATTTATTTTAACGAACAACAGGCACTCTTTGGATGTGAATTGAGTTCCATTGTCACTTAGAATCTGTCCAGGAACTTGAAAACGAGAGTCTTAACACTTCTACTCTCTGTGTTGAAGTAATTTACACAGAGTATTGCAAACCATTTTCAAGGCACACCTACCAAAGCTGAAAAAAATACAACTTATGAAAAGTGCAGAAGAGGTTTTCTGGGTTCTACCTGCTATGAGGCTGCTGACTGTTGCAGCTGAAGAGTAGATAACCTTGACACTGCATTTCCATTATCAACCAGCATTTATCCCACAGACTACCTGGCCAATATTCAGTTAGCAAACAGCCCTCAGATCCTTTTTGCAGAACACAGGGCCTGGCTTTTGCAAGGTAAACTATTCCATGACCACAGGTCAGGCAATTTTGAAAGTTAAGTTACTGGTTCTTTTCAAATAAGGGAAACTGGAAAGAGTTGTTTAGATGCATGTCTCTACTCACCCATTGCCACATTGCCATTGTGAGCTTTTCCCTGTGCCCAAGCGAGTCCCTGGTCCATCGGACATTTTTCCAGTCATTTTTCCCTTGCAACTTTCTCTCCTACCCAGATGGCAGCCTTGACAAACATCCTGTACATTGAGTGATACTTTCAGATTTGGTGGACTGGCCATGAACATGTCCATTGCTTCCACCTTCTTGGTTTAATGGATTGACCTGTAACCAGTTATATTCTGTAAAGGCAAGGACATCCCACACGGCTTCTACCCTCTCCAGAAAGCAGCTGTGCTCAAAATGATGGTGAGAATCTAATCTTAGCAAAAGGCAAATGGACAACCAAGGTATTGGAAATACTGTGGCCAAAAGGAGAAGGGGAGCGATCAATCCCCTGTACTCAGCACTGGTGAGGCTGCATCTCAAATACGGTGTTCAGTTTTGGGCCCTTCACTACAAGAAAGACATTGGGGTGCTAGAGAGTATCTAGAGAAGGGCAATGAAGCTGGTCAAGGGTCTAGAGCACAAGTATTATCAGGACCTGCTGAAGGAACTGGTGTTGTTAAGCCTGGAGAAAAGGAGGCTGAGGAGAAAACTTGTCACGCTGTACCTGAAAGCTGGCTGTAATAAGGTGGGTGTTGGTCTCTTCTCCCAAGTTACAAGTGACAGAACAAGAGGAACTGGCCTCAAGGTCCACCGGGGAGGTTTAGATGAGATTGGATGTTAGGAAAAAATTATTCACCAAAAGGGTTGACAGCCACTAGAAGAGGCAATCCAAGGAAGCAGTGGAATCACCATTCCTGGAGGTATTTAAAAGACATGGTGCTTAAAAGATGTGATGCTTAGGAACATGGTTTAGTGGAGGAGTTGGTAGTTTGCTAAGTTAATGGTTGGACTTGATGATCTTTAGGGTCCTTTCCAGCCTAAATGATTCAATGGCACATCACAAGAGGCGACTGTCTCTTCAGCCACCAGTCCATTCACTGTAGCAAAAGAGTTGGGGCAAGGGACTAACACCAGGGAATTCACCATTCAGGGAATGAAGCCCAGCTGCTTTGATGGGGGAGAAATCCATAGTCAGAAATTACTTTTAGAGAAACGAGCATAATTGTGAGACATTTTGTAGTTGTAATGCCTCACGGGTAGATTTGCATTTGCATATCATGCACTAACCAGTCCCTTGTGCATCATTTAAGCTCTCTCCACACAGGCAACGCTCTGTCAGTTTTCATAACCCAGCTGCCCGTTCAGGAATTTTTTCTCTTTTCCCTCCTAAAACCGTGTGTGAAAGCAGAAATGTTCTTCACTCACAACTGGCTTTAGGGAATAGGAATTTTTGTCAAATCTCCATGAACTCAGAAAACATCTTGCCTGCCAGTTGAACGGGAGATGTGCACAACGCAGTAAATCTTGCATTTTATGCTTAGTGAGAGCTGTTTGTTTTTCCTCTTTGTAATTATCATTAGCAACTGTTCCAGACTTTTGATATCTGTAGGACAGTCCTCAGCAGAGACACAGGCAGACAAGCTAAGCCCCTTCCTCTGCCAATACGATGAGGAGTCCCAGTGTTGCAGGCTGATGTTCTCATTCCATTTCTGCAAGCCTCACCATCACTCCCTGTTCCTCAGCATTCCTGGGACAGCATGGACAAACCTTAATATGTCTGCAATTTCCTGTAAGGTGCCAGGAAGCCTCAGTGGGACAATCAGACTCCAGAAGGACAACAGTTATTATACACAAACACACAAGGCTTTAGGACTTGTGCATGTACTCTGTGTCAGGGGTTTTGTGGCTCCTGTAAACTGGAGAGCTGCAAGAGTTACAGCAGTTAATAACTAGAAAGCTATAGCTAACAGTGACCTTCTTTTGCTTCAGATCCATGTGCCTGCACATTTATTATTTGTGGACTGTTGGTTTGCTTCCACAGGTCAGGATGGCTCAGTCATGCACTTTGCCTCCCTTGCTGCCCCAGGACCAACCTGCCTTCCCTGCTGATAAAGCAGTGCCCTTGAGGGAAAGAAAAAGGGGTGTCTTACCACCCTATGGGATCAAAGCATCCCCTTCAGAGACCTATGTCCTTTTTCTGTAAGACCTTGATCTTGGGGGAGTGATGAACATTACCAAGCTGTGGAGTCAAAAACTGTGCAGTGGGGAAACAGAGAAGCCACTCAGTACCCGAATATCTCAGCTCACTTCCATGGGGCAATGCTCTGGCAAGGCCATCCTGGAAGAGGCCAAGCTTAGGAAGGGGTCAGTGCTTAGGGGAGAAGGCCATGTCCAGGCTCTCCAGCCTTTGCACTTTACATTATCAACCCCAGCATGATGAGGTGGTGAAATTCATCACAGGAAGGGAGGGTCAGTAACATTTTCAAGACATTTTTTTACACTTTCTGCTACTAGTGCTGGAAGGGATTGGGCTGAATAAAGAAGTGGAAAGGCTCATTTCAGACATCTGAAGGAAGGAGGGTGCAACATCTGCCTTTTCCCTCACACAGCCACATTCCTCTTGCTGTGCTTGGGCTGTGCCAGGCAGCTGGCCCCACACAGACAGAGTCCAGCACCACTTCTCATGGGTGCACCAGGCTCAGCAACTGAAGTCACCATCCCCATTTAACTCCAGGCACTTCTGAAAAATGGCTTAGCTGTGACACCAGAACCAAAGGAGGGTTGTTTTTTTTTTCTGCTTGGTGTTAGTAAGAAAAAGCGAGTGGCCAGCCACCAGTCCAAGTGGCCAGCACAAGCTTCTTTTAGTTTCAGGGATAAAACACAAACCCTTGATTCAAACAGCAAATGGTCAAAAGAGCAAAGCCAGACACAACCACTTCAAACTTCAGCATTTGCCTTTCACAGATTATTTTTGCAGAATACCAACAAGTCACTCACTCACACGGGTAAAGTATTACCTGGCAGCAGAATTACCATTGATTTCACACGATTGATTTCCCAGCCCAACAGTAACATACTAAATCTTTTCTTTTCAAAGAACAAACTGTCATGGCAGGAGAGAGTAAATTATTCCACTGCTTTAAAGACCAGAAAACCTTTCAGAGATGTGAGTTTTTCACTGCCTGATGGAGAAAAGGGACATTTTGCACCTTAGTGCTTTCTGAGCAGTTATTTTATGGGTCTCAAACCTCTATATTGTTGAACCAGAATTCTTCATTAAAAAGATCTTGTATAAGATTGTCTATCAACTGAACCAAAGAAGAGGATTATAAGTACTAAAATACAAAATGAAATAGCACTGACTGCCAAGCAAACTGACAGGGGGGATTCAAACCAAGATTGTTATTCTGTTCTTATCTTACCTCATTACAAGTCAGGTTTTGTTTATCCCGGAGAGAGACACATTTCTGGCTTTGGATGCCTGCTGCACCACTGCTGCACCACTCTGAATCTGTCCCCTTGTCACCCCAGGGCTTTCTGTGGGTACAGTGGACTTAACTCACAGTCCACCAGAACAGAAATACTGCACATATTTATGGGCCATACCTGAGGCTTCTTACTCAGGAGTTTAGCAAATGCAGCTG
This sequence comes from Heliangelus exortis, assembly GCF_036169615.1. Classification (NCBI taxonomy): domain Eukaryota; kingdom Metazoa; phylum Chordata; class Aves; order Apodiformes; family Trochilidae; genus Heliangelus; species Heliangelus exortis. Next base: position 79,080,488 of record NC_092424.1, on the reverse strand, counting down.
CCCGCAATTTATTCTTTTACCTCTACCCTGCTAGAGTCCTTCAACTTAAATTATAGTTGCAGGGTATGAGACAAGAGAAGCATGGAACATGCCATGCCCTGGCCCCACATAGCACCCTAGGTGAGGCCTGATTTGCTGCAAGAGTAAAATCAGTAACCAGGAGCTCTCTAGCACTGCACATGGGTTTATGTAGCTCTGATTTACCTAAAAAAGGGGCTCAAAAGTGTCCCCATGCCCCCGTGCTGAGGTGCAGGGATGTGGCTCACATTCCTGTTACTTTCTGCAGTTTGGGAGCATACCCATTGCTCAGAGTATAATTGTACCTCAGAGCTTTCAGAGTTCAGGAATAACAGAACTGCGAGGAAAAGAGGAATAGCTCACCTGTTTCCTGGTGAAACAGCTCACCTGTTTCTTAGCTCACCTGGTCCTTTTAGGACCTCATCTCATACACTTTGGATGTTGGTCCTACCTACTGCTGGCCTTGAGGAGCAGCCCATGTGAGTCCTCTGGCTGGAAGGTAGGTCCTCTACCCTCACTTGAGCCCTTGCAACCTTCATTTCTTCTGCCTCCTCTGGTCACCAGCTTTTTCCTTGTAAAAAGCCATCTCTTCTCAGTGTCACTGCTCTCCTCTGATCTTTCCACTGGAGTTCCCCGTTCCAAGAGCCACCTCCCCATCACTTGACCTCTTCCATTTCTCTGCGGCGCACAGTTCTGGATGCTTTTCAAACTCTTTCTTCCACAACCCCAAACTGATAGCATCTGTATGGCATCCTCTGTACTCCTGCCTGGTCTCCAGTTGCTCTCATTGTAACTCACAACTGATTTGTGGGGCATGGGAGAACTCAGCATTGCCTCCTACACCCATGGCACAGTCTGCCCATGAAGGCTGCACTTCATGTTTTTTTCTGTTCAAACATCCTACCCTTTTCAATGAAATTTTTTACCCTTTGGATGAAATATTCCCATTCCTCAATGGTCAAATTAGTTCAGAAACTCTTTGAATTATGTTTTGATAATAACAAAATTCTGTTCCTCCAATGTTACATACTCAGCCTTTATACACACCTATTTAATATGATAACCTTATCGCCTCCTCACATTAGAGGAAGTTCGGAGTAGAAAAGTTATTAAAATTTAATTTTCTCTAACTATCACAGATGAATGCTCCTGAGCCCAATTTGTGTGCTTTCTGCTAGTGAAACAGCCACGAAGATACTGAGGGATGAGAAGGAGGGAGAAAGGGGACATGAACAGTATTTCTGAATAAGTAAGTTTCTATCATGCGAGTCAATTTGACTATAAATTGATTTTATTTATTTATTTTAAAATTATTTTTACATCCAGTGTTTTCTAAGAGAAGTGGGAATAGGTTGCAAATCACTTAGATTTTATTTTGGGGTTTTTTTTTTTTTGTGACACTGGGAAAAAAGGTTTATTGTTCTCACATCATGTTTATTGAGTGCCTTCCACATTTTCACTCATTTTTCTGCATGCAACATCAGTGGAAGGTTCTCATCCTACTGCTGATTACAGCATGTCATGTACCCCTCTACTGCTGATTAGGGATTGAAATAAACCAGATTAAAACAAACCAGATTAAAATCAGCCCTGACTGAGGGAAAACTGTTTTGTAAATTTCTCAATCCCCAGCCTCAGCCCTACAGACCTCTGCAGCTGAACAAGTGTTTGGCTTGTTAGGAAGCTCACGGACTCTCACCAGGGAAGCAGAAGAGTGGTACCTATATTCCCACTGCAAACATTAACTAATTGATCCAGATGTCAGTGAAAAGAGTGTGACTTACCTTTGTTTGTCCACGAAATAGGGAGAGAGGGTCCTGAGGGAGGGAAGGGGGAAGGCTCCTTGCTCATAGGCTGAACACTGTCATAGCTGGTAGATGCTGCTGTAATTTCCCTGGGCAAGCATGAATTCCAGGGGCAGTTCTGCCCTATCCATCAATCTGCAATGCTGGTGGCATCCCGGGATGAGCATCCAGGTTTGGAGTGGAGCAGTGTATCCTCAGGGAACACAAGCAGAGGGCCAGCCACCAGGCACAGGTCTCTCTCAGTCCTCACCTCTGATGGGGGGACAACTTGAAAAGCAGGCAGGTAGGTCTAACGGAGGAATACAAGCTTGAGGAGCTGTTTTAAGGACAGATCCTATAAATCTGACACCGGGAACAAAGGGATACAGGTGAAATCTAAACCCTGTATGGTTTGGGAACCTTGGAACATCCAGCAGTCCCCAGGAAAGGTGAAAGCAAAATCTGCGTGTGGAGGGATGGAAGTGACCGGGCCAAATGTTGTTCCCATGCAAGTTAACTGAACTGCTTGGATTTAGGATTTGATCAGAGGTCCAAAGGAAAACAATAAAATCTATGGAAAATTAATAGACCAACTCTTCACCAACTAATTGGATACTTTTAATGAGATTTTAAATTTAATTGACCACTGCAAGAATTTTGCTGCAATGAAACTTACCCTCCATAAAAAAATATTTAACTCTGCTCGCCAAAGTGACACCACAGGGTATTAGTGTCCTAGTAACAGATGGGAATGGCATAAAATTTTACAGATCGTATCGACTGAAAAAGAACTGAGAGGAAACACTGAGCAGACAGACATGCAAGAGTGATGCAGGAGGAACAAACTGGGCTTCAGCTCACATTCTCTCTGTTGACTACAGATGAATCCTAAAAAACCTGCTCACTCTGCTGACACTTTTGTGAACATACACAGGTCGTAAGATTCAATACTGCATCACACATTATGCACATAAAGTCACAGCTCTCAGGCACAAAACCAAGGAGCTGCTACACTGAGGAGTGGGAATCCTAAAGGGCTGCTCCAGGGCACAAATTGCATACAAAGGGGAATACTGAGTAAGGGTTAGAGAAGTTACTGTACCTGTCCAGGTGTGCTCACACGCCAGACCTGGTTCAGCATTCACACTCAAACACTAGAAAATCAGAAATGGTTGAGAAGTTCTTGTTATGTGCACATAACAAGAACACACTAGCAGTGGAGGCAGGATCTTAATTAGAAGGGAATTTTGACAGGCAAGATGAGTTTTTTAGTTCCTGAAGGATGCACTCCAGACAGCTGCAGCCTGTGGAAAGAAGCTGCTCTATTACAACACATGTCCAGGAGCTGGTACAGGTAGGTGGGATACTAGCTCTAGGTTGATGCTGGATGATAAATAAACAGGGAAGACCCATGCAGGCCTCTTGAACAACTTTCCCTTCAACTACACTTGACACCAAATGGGTGAGCTACATAATGTTAGCTGGTCATAAACTGTGTACTTCATGGGCCTTGTGTTGTAGTGAAATGAGGCAACCATTGCCAGGTAGTGGGCATGAGCTTGTGTTAAGCCCACCTGTGCCTGATTAGGGCCCAAGCTGCTACTGTTTACTGGAAGAGGTTATAGCTGTGTCTCCACAGACTCCGGACCTCTTTGGGCACCCAGTAAATGGACACGCCCTGCCGTGACCAGATCATTAATGGACAACGATGCATCATCCAGCAGCTTAAACTGAATAACCTTGTTGATACTTTTGAACTTCTTATATTTTTTGTTTTCCTTAAAAAAAATACCAAAAAACAAAACAAACAAAAAAAAACAAAACAAAAAAAAAACAAAACAAAAAACCCAAAAAAACCCAACCAAACAAAAAAAGGAATTGTCATTTTTGTTGTATTTGTGTTTATTATGTACTTATTACAATTGTCACGGTAGTTCTTAAAAAAAAAAAAAAAAAAAAAAAAAGGGGGGGGTGGGAAATGTAGTGAAATGAGGCAACCAGGTGGCACTAATTGCCAGGTAGTGGGCATGAGCTTGTGTTAAGCCCACCTGTGCCTGATTAGGGCAGGCCCCTACTGCGCATGAGCAGGATTAGGGGGCCAATAAAGCTCAGTCCTGAGGAAGCCAGAGGGGAGGCTACTTTTGGAGCAGTAGCACTGATCCAGGCTGGTCAGCCCTGAGAGCATTAGACTCACAGCACTATTCGTGAGTTTCTTCTGGAACACCTGGTTGGACCTTGGAGCACCCTGCCCTAAAAGAGGTTTGCCTTGCTGCATTGTGTTTTCTTTCTGGTTGTGCTCTCATAAAGAGCAAATTGTACTTAAAAATTGCATAACGGATCATGGCCACCACTGGGCTGGGGGCTTCTACATGAGAGAAAAGCCACTGACCTCTGAAAAATGCGTAAAATTTTCTTGAAGGACTGAACAGTAACATCACCACGGTGGTGCCTGCACAGATACCTAAAGGAAACACATCCCTAGCAGAAGTATTTTAAACCACTGACTTTATTAAAATACTTAATACACAGTTTGTGGAGGAATGTACTTACATTTTCTGGAAACTCCACTGAAACCAAATTTAACAACTGACAAAACAGTGGATGAATTCATGCTGTACACCAAAGAACAGACAAGTTAGGGTTTTGATTTGTTTTGTTTTTACCATTATTATTTTCCTGGCACAGACTCTTCTTTGCTTCTTTGCTTCAACCTCTTCAATTCCTAGTAGCAGAGAAAGGAGGTTTTGTGTTTCTCACAGCATTAAACCCATCTGATCCAAGTGACATTCCATTTGTTTTCATCAGGTTCTTCATTCAACCCTTCTCCAGTAGCTTCCTTTTCCAGAAAAGCAAAGATGCTTGACCTCTAAAAAGCTACAGGTCACAGTGCAAGAAGAGTTTGACAATCAAATGTGAATCTGGATGTCTAAACCTTCTCAGAGTCATTACCCTTCCAAAATAGCTACCTCAAGCTGAGTGTGGAAAAAAAGACTCTGTCAAAATACAAGGGCCACAGCACATTCGTGGACTTGGTGGAATGCATATGGAAGACAGCCTGCTGTGCTGCAGCTCTGAAGTAAAAAGTAAACCAGAAGCCAGGTCTTGTTGAAATACAAGATGCGAGGGCTGAAAAGGAGAGAGATGAAATTACCTGGACACATCCTTGCAAGAATGAAATGTCCTAACCTCACAGAGAAGGTTGTGATCATCACAGACATTGTAATTGCCACGGAAGTATGAAGATCAATGACAAAGTATATGTTATGACAATCTCGATGACAAGTATAATCTGGGGGAAATTATTTATACTGAGTGAAGAAATAATTGTGTGTTTCAATGCAAGATGCACAGAGGCTGCATAGGTTTTCACATCAAATTCATAAGGCTCTTTTTAGGAGATAATTTTGCAACCTTGCATAGGTGATATCCTTTCCGTAGGTAATATGCAGAAACTATGTACAGTTGAAAAAAACGATTTTTATGAACGGATTTTTTTTTCCCCTCAAGTTTTACCATAGTATAAAAAGTAACTTATGTAACTTCTTCAGTTCTCTAAAACAATATGGAGTATTCCAAAAAAGAGATCCTAGGAATGCCATCTAAATGATGCTGTGTGCGTTTATACAATAGGCTGAAACAACTAGAGAAGCCACCACAAAGCATAGTCCTAATGTTTCCATAGGAGTTAATTCTGCCTACAGACTTAATTAACACTCATTTAAACAGAAATGCATTTTAGTTATCACAAATTTATGAGCTTCACTGATCAGATTGCTGAATGAGTTGATGACTCACGCAGTAAGTCAAACACAGAAAGAGTCCGTTCGAATCCTGTGTGAGAAATGTACAGTAAACTTTAAAATCTGCATTTGGTTTCCAATTAATCCCAGCTCAGGAAAACTCCTGCAATAGACAAGCAGAATGCAGCTTCTTAAAACTAAGAACTAAACACGTGCCAGTGTCCTGCACAAGAGCCATCAGGGCATTTGTGTGCTTCTTCCTTTGGTATGAAAGAAAGTCAGGCAGGGGATGAGCACGGTGCTGCAGGTCAGATGACTCCAACTTTGAAAATTGGTGTCCTGTTCCCTGAGACATCCATCCACCCCTCTAAAACTTTATCTTTGCCCTGCAATTACCTAAACCAGCAGACTTTCTGTCTGACATGGCTTTCTCCCACGAAAACTACCTTCTCTGTTACACAGGAGCTATCTGGCATTTCTTTTGACGTTTTGTGCCTGGATCCAAAACATCATGATTAGCACTGCTGATTAGTCTTGCATATCACAGTGATGTGTATGCACTTTTTAGTAATATTTACAGTGGTATCACCGTGGAGAATGAAGCCCTGTACTAGAAACAGTCTCTTAACACAGATCTTAATACCAAGGATTTGGTGCCTTCCTTATCTAAAGGTAAACTTAAAAAGGCAAAGCTAAAATCAGCCCGCTGTATGTTTGGTGTGTTAGGTTCAAACAGGGAAAAAACAAACACCCAGCCCATCTCCTTTCAAAGGGATGCTATTTACAAGAAGGATTCACTTTTTTTAATATTTCAGCAACAAAAACCCAGCTAATTTTTAATTTAGTGATATCTAAGGCAGTGTAGTTTTTAACCAACACAGAGCACAATCAGCGTTGCTGTTAGCTAACAAAAATCTCAGAAATGCAGGGAAACTATGACCAATTATACTATGGGTGACAATTTGCAACCAGATGAATAACAATAATAAAAAAAACACTTATTTTTTTCTTTTTTTTTTTTTAAACATAGCCTCTAAAAAGTACAGCATTCCAATGTTTTCTCAGTTCCAGATTGCTGACATTATAAATTAAAGGTGAAAAAAGATCCGTATATAAACAAGGCGGCTTTCCGTTCACTTCATTGTACTGTTCTTGCCTAAAGCTTTGGAAATTTCATCTTCAAATACCATAAGGTAAAGTTGAATTTATCAGATACAAAACAATGTCCATTCGTATGTGGAATTTAAAAAAACAAAACAAAACCAAACAAACAACAACTCAAAAAACCACACCCGAGTATATACAGCAATTCAGATTTCTTTTTTTTTTCCAGCCTTCACACTTGCATTTTGCCTTCTGCAGAACTGTAAACACACGATCCACTGAGACACAGCCTTATGTTATGGTACGTGGCCTTTTGGGTGGCGGGGGTGGCATGAGTTCAGTGTCAGGATCGAGGTGGTGTTTCCGCTTCTGTCCTTGAGAAGCTGCTGCACATCTGTCAATGAACTCAAACAGCATCTCCTTTGTCACCGGGTTCTGGATGCTGTTGCATACAGCTGGGAACAAAGAACATAGTCTCAAGTTACTGCACTGATTTGCTGCATTTGGCACTTCAATAATTTCACCCTCTCTTTGCTTTTAAAATAAGTAACGTCATTCAGCTTAAGTATTCAGCCTTAAACGTGGACTTTCACAAGACAAGAGTCAAGGGCTTTGGCTTTGGCCTCCAGAAAGCAAAGCAGTGTCGTGGGGCCCTGCTCTCCTTAAAATAAGCAACAAAAGGCCACGGAGGTGTAGGCTTCATGGGGCAGCTACAACAATGCCAAGAACTGACACACTGAGGAAGCAGCAGCAATGGAAGTGTGGTGAAACATGGCTTTAAAACACTCACCAAACCTGAAGAGCTAGTAACAAGACTGGATTAATATTGAAAGCCTTTGGATTAAGGTAACTTTTTTCCACCACTAAGCCCTATAAATAACATAAACTCACAATTCACAGAACTTTTTTTTTTTTTTTTTTTTTTTAAATCCATATACCTTCATCTGGCAGAAGACCTGACACCAAGCAAGCTTTGTGTCTACCACCCAGACCATATCATGGAGGAAAGGTCATGGTCGTGCATGGTGGCCAAGGCATGCACATACAAGCAAGCCTGGATCAGTTCACATGACATCCCAGGTCATAGTTCAAAGGTAATGGCCCACAGTATTCCAGGGAACACATAAGAAGGCTTACTTCTCTTAAAATAAATGAAATATTTTAAATACTTTTCCTATGTAACTTCACACCCCTCTAATTAATGCTCCCAAGAGGCTTAGGGTGGAGGGAAAATATAACGAACATGAAATTAAGTAGTAATCCTACTACTATCTTGGAAAAAGTACAAAATTATTAGAGGAAAATTTCTAGCATAGAATCAGCTAGGATTCATCACAGTATGGCTGCAATTTCCATGCAAACCAACCTACTGACCCACCAGAGTACTAAACAGCTTTGAGACTCCTTAAAATGTACTTGCAAAATAACATTTGTAAGTATAACAATCAACATACAATTTCCTGACTCTTAAAAACACCCCTTTCTTTTCTGCAGAATTCCAGAGCTCTTCAAAGCATTACTTTGATAAAACAGCTTCCTAGCATTATTTTTCATTCTTGCATTTATATTTCCTGAAAAGGTTGCACTGCACATGACTTGAGCAGCTGGAAAGCACGGATTACCAGTAGCTTAGTTATAGAATTTGTGCCACAAAGCAGCTGGTATAACTCTACATCATTTTTTTAAGGGCTGTTCTAGCTTAATTCCTCAAAAAGCATTACTCTCTTCAATTTGAAGCAAGATGGAGACAGGTATTTTTTTGGTTGCTACTTCAACCACAGGGCAAAAGGAATAGTATTTTTCATACTGGAGAAAGCAAGTAATGGAAGAAGGATCTGGAGAAAGGGACAAAAAAGGTCTCAAAGGAGAAAATGCAAGTTATGGAGATTTTGAAATATGACCAAAAGTGTAAATTTAAAGCCAGAAGAAAACTTTCTGTACTGCAAACATCCATGGAAAATCTGCAACATTTCTTACAGAACAGTTCTTCTTGTAGCATTTAATTTTCTTTTAATTTTTATTTTTTGGAAATTTGTTGTTTTGGTGAAAAAAATTAAAGGTGTAAGGCAGCTGGTCATCAAATAGAGAAAGTGAAAAGAGAAGAACTATGTTTCCACCTAAGAACAAAGGGAATAAGAAGATGCTGCTCCTCAAAGAAGGGAAAGCTCCATGAAGAGAAATTTAGGTCATGGTGACAAAGAGATGTTATTGTACTTCTATGCCTTTTGTGACTCATTCCTCTTTCCTCGCAGGACAGTTCAGTATTTCAGCTATGTTCTGTGCTGCTTCCCTAAGGTGCCAACATATCTAATATCTCCTGGCAAAATGACCACATTTTGTTTATTCAAGAAAATCGACTCCCTGCTTAGGCATCAGAGAAAATCCTACAGTATCTATGGGTGTTCCAGAAAATAGCATAGTTTTAAACATGATTAAACTTCATTTTGGCACTTAACAAAAGTCCTTATCAACATGACTATTGTTATTCAGCCTTGCACGCTTCAATCTCTTATGCTTCACCTGAAAGTAAACAACATCATTAAATTTACAATACTTGGCAAAATGTTTTTTTGGTAGAACATAAAAATACCGCAGCTGTGTGGGGATATACCCCCACCTTTCATTTGTTTCCCTCATCATTGTATTGTAGAAATTGAAACTAACATTTTCTCCCATTAATTTTGGCAGCCCATCTACCGAATAATGGCTTTCACATTTTGAAGGCAGTTTAAATTATAATGGATTTTTTGCTCAAAAAATTCAACTCATAGCGTGCCAGTTTGCATTACTTTCTGATAAGCCATCTGTTGGAACTTTCTTGGGTCTCAGTTAAAAGGCATGCCCTGCCATTTAAAGTCTCTTTGAGGAAGTATCTCCAGTTCTACAAAGACTTAGGAACTTACTTCTGCATTGTCTGCTAAATAGCTGCATCAGAATATTTGTTTAACTGACTTCATCAAATAACCCTGAAGCCAAAGGATTCATTCTATGTAAAAGCTAATCATGACATAAGCATTTGTAAGATGAGGTATCACTATAATAAGTTAGAGATGTCAGAACTCAGCCTAGAAATGAGAACACAGAGAGTCTTCCCTCCTTGAACTGAAACAGAGATAAAAAAGTAAAATTTTTAAAGTAAATTAATCTACTCACCCATGGCAGTGCTGTAGGCATTTGGAAAGCTTTTGTCTATTCTCTGTCTCATGAAGACCCAGCTGTTGTTCTCAAACTTGCACTCTATAATCTTATTGTCATACTGTTTCAGTTCCTTTGTCACCTGTTTAAAAAAAAAAAAAAAAGTTTGGGATAAACACTATTAACTTTTTTTTTTTTCCTCTTTCTTTTGGGGATAAATAGTAGAAGATCAAAAGCTGCCCTGCATTTTTCAGCAACATGCCTCCATCCTATAGAGAAAAACTGCACAGACTGCATCTCCATTATACATATGCTCAGCTAGTCAACATTTAAAAAATACCTTTCATATCTGCTGTCAATATGCAGCAATTATATTATGCTAAAACATCAGTAGCTCTACCAGAGGGGGGAAAAAAGTCACTACTGGCCCACATGCAAATAGGTTTCCATGGGAATAAACTGCTGCCAGTGTAAGTGCTACTGCCAGCCTAAGTGCACGAAATGTATTATCCATGTTTCATCAGCCTTCTTTGTTGAAGGTCTCAAAGCCAAATGTCAGATTTCAATACCAAAGAAAGAGCTTATGATATGTAATGTCACTCTTTACATTACTGAGGACTTTCCTTTTTCTTTCTTTCTTTTTCCCCATTTCTTCTTTTGTCTTTAAAAATTAAGATTGTCACCCCAAAATAATGCAGGATTTCAAATCACATACACTCTAAAATCTCCTTCAGGCCTCTCTCTATTGATTCATAGATTTGTCAGCAGCCACTAACCTGAGCTATTCATCTTTCTACCTGGCAATGCTGTGTGGTTTGGAAATGTAGTTTATATGCATTGGACTTCCTAGTTGTTTTGGCTACTTCACCCTATGCATCCTAATCTATGATACAATGCAAAATTTTCAAGTAACCATGGCAACCTGAGAACCTTATCTAACACTTTAACAGTTTTACCCATATACTTTTTTCCAAAGGGACTCTTTAGAAGTATAAAGCTGTATTTAGCTGCTAGCTGCTTTTAGTTTGCTACAGTTCACCAATGAAAAGCTGTACAAGGTAACTGAACTGTTTGGATTTGGGATCTTGTGTAGAAGTGCTCTCATAAAAAGGGACTGATTGTGGCAGTTCATTAACATAATTTTTTACCTCTGTTGTCTACTTGCTCCTGAGCAGTGACACAGGAATTCACTGCTGTCAGAGGGATGCCCATTTGAAAAAGGCCATAACTGTCTCCAGACAGCTTAGTAACACATACAGTGGAAAAGCCCATGAAATTCTTTTCCACTAATTTCCAGGCAATTAACTCATGAAAAAGTTCTGAGCATGGATCGAGTCCTCTTAGGCATACACCCTTAATTTGATAAGCAAAACCCTAACATTTTTCTTGGTATTTACCATGATTACTTGTGCTCATTAGCAGGTAAGGAGCCCTGGGATTTTACTTGTCAAGTGAACATGAAACTAGAAGACAATTTTGTTAAATTTGCTTTCAACCAAGGCCTGCCCTGCTGCAGGACTGACAGGAGTCGGAGTCAGGCCTCTATGCCACACTTTATTTCTTCATCCATTCCGTGGCCTGCAAAGAGCTTTCCTCCTAAAATCATTTAATCCTTAAATGAAGTCTGTGTCTGCTGATGGTCACTTGGATGAAATCAACTGATGGCACGGATCACCAATCATTTCCTTTGCAGCATGCTCTGCACAGCACCACTTATTTCTATCCACGTTGAAAAGCTGTAAATACATTAAAGATGCCTGACTGACACACTTTTGTGGATGTACTTATGTTCCATTAGGTGTATGCAGGAAAACACAATACTCTTTTCTAGCACACTATGGATACATAAACCCAGGAAGAAGCTCTTGGCTGTGCAGTGCTTTGGGAAAGTATTTTACTTTAAATCCAGCTGCCAAGTGGAAGTGAGGGCAGCAGGGGGTATGAGCATGTGTCTGATTTTCTGTCAAAGCAGGGAAATATTAGAAGGATCACTTGCTAGAGACAGAAATGTATAAAACTGCAGGCAATGACTTCAACTAACCAACCACCTCATACAGCTTCCTCATGGTTTTATCATTCTTCCAGTGTTCAGATGCTCAGAATAGCAATAAATTAGATGGCAGCTTTATCTGACTGTGGCAATTAAGCAGTATTATTAACTATCTAGATACTTGCTTGGCCATTCATTAGCAATCTGGAAGATAGATCTTTCCACAAAATATGAACACCTGCCAAAGCAATGACTTAAATGAATTTTCCTGATAGAAAACAAATGGTCATAGTCTGTAACAATTGCAAGCTGCAGCAATTATTTTACAAAAGAATCACAGAATGTTAGGGGCTGGAAAGGACCTTGAGAGATCAGAGAGTCCAACCCCCCTGGCCAGGGCAGGATCACCAGGTGTAGGTCACACAGGAACTCATCCAGGAGGGTTTTCAGTGTCTCCAGAACAGACTCCACAACCTCCCTGGGCAGCCTGTTCCAGTGCTCTGTCACCCTCACAGGGAAAAAGTTTTTCCTTATATTTACACGGAACCTCCTATGGCCCAGCTTGCACCCATTACCACTTGTCCTATCACTGGACATCACTGAGAAGAGCCTGGCTCCATCCTCCTGACACTCACCCTTCCCATATTTATAAGCATTAATGAGGTTGTCCCTCAGTCTCTTCCAAGCTGAAGAGACCCAGCTCTCAGCCTTTCCTCCTAAGGGAGATGTTCCACTCCTTTAATCATCTTTGTGGCTCTGTGCTGGACTCTCTCAAGCAATTCCTGGTCCTTCTTGAACAGAGGGGCTCAGAACTGAATGTAATATTCCAGATGCAGCCTCAGCAGATGCAGCTGTAGAGGGGGAGGAGAACCTCTCTGGACCTACTAACCACACACCTTCTAATACCCCCCAGGATGCCATTGGCCCTCTTGGCCAATACAGCACCTGCTCTTCCCTGTACTTTGTTAAGAGACCTCAGTCTTTAAGTGTATTTATTGCAATATTCTTTCAAATTTTAGAAGCTGCTGGGCATTTGATCAAGACTGCAAGTATTTTGAGCAAAATATGATTTTCAGCAATAAAAACTCACCTACTATTGCACCTTAGTAGACTTCTAATGCATGCTGTTTATGCACAGGCCCGAACAGTGATCCTTATAGACATAATTAACATAATAAAAAAATTACACCTGCAAGCTACTTTCTGGTATTTCAGCTTTAAAGTGGGACAGAGAAACTGTCAGATTTAACTTTCTTGATTTTCCTTCCCTTTGTGAATGCATTCTGAGCCTCTCAGAGCAAGTGTCTTTGCGATTCTCCTGTTACAGTATTGGGTTCACCCTCCCCCTTAAGTATTACAGTATTACAGGAGTATCTGAACAGTGCACCATCATTTTAGTTTCCTGAGAGGTACTTCTGGCTTCACAGTGTCTTAGGAATGATGGCAGTTCTCAGCCAAAATGCTTCTGCTCAGCAGCAGCAATGCTTTCAGTACGGTGCCAATGCTTCTGCCATGCTGCTGATAAAAATGCATTGAACCAGCATTCATCATTCTCAAGATGGAAACTCCCACCACACTAAGGATTCCATGGAGTGTCTCTTAATTAAATTTTTGTTCCCTAGACTATTTGCAGCCAGCAAGTCAGAATTAGAAGTCTAGAAGATCATATGTGGGAGATGGGGCTGTCAGAGGTGGTGCATCTGAACAGTACCTCTGGTCTGGGCCAAAGCTGTCCCCTAGGAGAGAGCAAAAATCAACCTGCACCCTACTTTCCTTTCAAAAGAAAGGAAAACTGTTCCTCTGCAGTAACATTTGTTGTTTCTGACTGCATTCAATCTCCTTCTCAGGAAACACCCTACTTGCCTAACAGAAATCACTTTCCAAAAATATAAATGAGCTTCCTATGGGAAAGTGTTTTGCTACATTACTGCTAGATTGCAGGGGGTGATTAGAAAAAAAAGTGGGCCAGGGTTGCATCCCCATTTCAGCAACAGCTTGTTGGGAAATCAGACTGGATATAAAAGAAGATCATTGCTTAAGAATGTCAGATTATATGAAGATGACAGCTATCTTCCTCTCCCTGCTGAGAAAGGCTTCCCACTGCCATTGTCTTCCGGGCTATTCACTTGGAAAAACTAAGGTGGGGTAAGGTTATCACATTTTCTAAGAATGTTGACAATTAAGGTTAAGGAAATCTCCCATTTTCCAGTCTTTGTGCACCCATTATGCTCTGAAAGAAATTAAAAATACATATCAAAAAGTGAAATATCCAATCCATTTCAAATTATCTCACCTGACAGAATAATGGAGCCATTTTGAGATGAAACACAACAGAGTGTTTATATGCAGCTATGGTTTATGTTAATTCAGAGCAAAATGTGAAACAATAATAAATTCAGGTGAAAAAGAGGAGACACCATTTACATTGAATGCAGTCTGCTCACTTGATCATCAGACTGGTCCATCATTCCACCCGTTAAATCATTCTTTCATTTACTTCAAGCATACATATTTTATATGAAGATATCGCTCAAACATTGTCTCATCACCCTTACCTCCAAAAAAGAATGAAATTCCTGGGCAAACCATACTTTACATACGAGGTATTACTGATGAGAATTTAGATTTTAAGGTAATTAAGTTCATGTTTTAGAAAGCAAGTCTAAAAGCTTAAATTTCACAAGTGCATTCCCATATTCAACTTATTTAGAAAGAAAAAAAAAAAGGGAAGATTTTAGATAAATGGAGACTTGAGTAAAAGCAGCCTGGTGTTTCCATATGCCTATTATTCTCAAACCAACTGAAATGATTTTAGCTCAAGTAAATAATCCTCTTCATAGAAAGTGATGTTTGTAAGCAGAATCTCAACACATTCCATTTCAAATCCTTTCTCTCTTTAAATGCATTTTTGTTGCACTTTCCCCTCTATTACCAAATATTTACAGAAAGAAAAGCATTCTTCAAATCACCTATTTCTATTGTTTACTCCACATCCCTAGTCATTGGTCTATCTCAAAAACCCCAGAAGAAATGATCATAATAGCAGATGCAGAAAATGTTAACTTCTGTCAGAGAACAAACGAGAAAAAGCAGCAGTTCAAATCTTACAAAATTAAAAATATCTTTATTCCTAAATACAGAATTAAAAAAAGGAACCATAACACACAGGCAAGATAGACACTTGATGTAATGGCTTTCTGTTTTCTAAAAAGAAACTGCCTTTTCTTTTTACAGCTGCAATGTGCAATAAGGACATTCTTTTTTGATGGTTTAAAGTACACCATTTGTTTTCTTTTTCTAAACAGAAGTTTCAGTGCCTGGAGGGCAGAAAAGTTTATAGCTGCCAGGTAAGGCCTAGAAAGTAATTCTTACTCTCTTTGATATTGAAACCAAGTTTTCTTCATTAGGATTCATTCTGAATGAAGAGAAAGGAGCACATCTGAAAACAAATGGTCAGTTGTGTGCTCATGAGGGAGAAACCTGGTTTCTTTCCTGTCTCTAACTGCAGGAGAACTGGAGCCCACTTCTTCTCTAGTCAGCTGTCCTGCAAAAATTAAACGTTTTTCTAGGAAACGTCCCCCAAAATCATAACATTTGCAATCCTTTCCCTCAGGGTATTGGGATACATTCAGCCCCAAATTAGTTTAGGAAATAAAATCTCTCTAGCAGAACAGCACACCTCAAATCCTCATTTCTGCATTGCTCTCAAATGTTGTGACTGCCCACAACTTAATTTTAAATTTCTGAAGCAATGTGGCATGTCCTAGGTGACAGAGTGAATTCACCTGCCCCTGGTACTTTGACTCCACAATACTCAGGGCACCATCTCAAGACCACAGAGAAGCAGCAACAACAGTCAAAGAACAAAATGAAAAATTACATGGGAATTTGAGGGAAAATAAGGGGTCAAGACTTCCTGAAAGACCAAGATGGAGATAGAAAAAAATCAAGAAGCAGCAGTAACAAAATAACCAACTTCTGGATAAACTAAACTCAAAATGAGATAATTTTGTAGACCGAAGACTTCAGGGTGAGAAGCAAACTCCAAAACTCCAAGGACCTTAATGTCAAACCAAGGCAATTGAGAGGAAGTGAGGTGTGAGAAGCAGGCCTCCTCTTTATTTTAAGAATACACTTGAAGCAAAGCTTTGAAGTGCATGATTTTAGTGCATTGCCCACCTTTCCAGAGGAGTGGTTGTATGGGCAAGGACTATCCAGGAAAAGCACTCTTAGAAGCAAATACAGATGACATGAACATAAGAAATTCTAATGATTTGATTAAGAATATCCTTGAGAGTCAGTAGCCATGTAGTTATTAGAGTGCCCAACACTAACAGGGCATAACACAGTACCTAATAGAGATTACAGTTGTTTCTTTTTTAATGCTTCTTCTTAATTCTTGGACAGGTTTTTCAGATCCTTTTAAAGATCTTTTATCCCCATTCACATGAAGTATCTCGTGTACCACAGTAAAACCTCTCAAAAAACTATAAAAATTTAAGAGATGGTTACTAAATGCCAGTTCATACCATGAGTATACACAGGAACACAAACATTAATACTGTCAACTGGCAGAAGTTGATTAATAATAATCAATAAATAATCTGCTTCACATTTTTGCTCAAGCTAAAACAGATATTGTAATGTAACTTAATACGCATTTCTTAATATTATTCAAGAGAATATTTAATAAAAACCATGGCTTTGTTGGAAGTAAAACAAGAGCACTGGTAACCAATTCTGCTGCTGAATTAAACATACTGACTGCGTTTCCTTTTAAGTGATGTATTACCCAACAAATGGTTATCAGCATGGGTAAACACAATGCAGCTGATATGTTTATTTAATATTAAAGAAGCCTTCTAAGTGTAACGATGCTGCTTCTTGTGTACATACGAAATGGAAATGATCCAATATTGAGATCTCACTCCTGGAAAGGAACATTAAGAAATATAAAAATTTTAACATTTTTGTTCACACCAAATTAAACCACAATGCTAACACACCAAGCACTGGAAATCATGGAAACAGGCAAAAAGAAAAATCATATTTCAAAACCACATGAGTGAGGCTTTTTAAAACTGAGAAAATATTATATGCTGAAAAGAAAGAATAAATAATGAAATATGAATGGTAGACTGGAAGTTAAAAAAAAAAACCAAAAACAACAACAACAAAAAAACACATTGAAAACAACCTACAAAGATCCTCTCAGTCTTCCATGTAGACATTTCAAATATGAAAACTATTTTGTGATATATAAAATGGGTTGGAGTCCTGGGTTTTTTTCTGACAACTAACTGATGGAAGCACCAGAAATAAAAAGCTTTCCTCTTATGACTAACATTACAAGTTTAATGACTTTCCATGCAAGCTGGAAATAGATTTCTTAATGTATCCTGGTAGATCTGTTGCCCACCTGACCTTGCAACACCATCTGAACTATCTGTAAGAAACCAATATTTTTCTAAGTTTTGTTTAGGACTCACAGAGGAACACTGGTATCTCTAACAAAGGATGTAACTGCTAAGACCATGGTGTGAAAATACCTATGTGCTTGCACAACAATAATGCACACTCTTAAAGATACTATTTTTTCTATCCTTTCTGGTTTGCTCAGTCAGAAAAGAACCTGGTAAGCCACAGAAACCCTACAAACTCTGAATGCTTTTGGGCATTGTAACTCGGGCACTTAGAGTAGTCAAAGAGCCACTGACTTTTGCCATCTCCACCTACCTCCTGAGGAAACTTTTAAGTTTTCAAAAACCTGTTTTCTTTAAATCATTGGGAAGAATGAGAAGCAGAGATTCAAGGGTCCATAAACATTCCTGAACAGTTAAATTAGACAGTTATAAATGGCTGTCCTCCTAGATTGGTATTTTTTGCTGTGGCATTCTAAGCATCACAGGGACATGAATTAAAGGAAAAGAATATATATCCTTAATGTATATCTTCTGTAAAACCTGAGAAAAGGATGAGTTAGGTGCTAAGGACTCATGAACCTGCAATGAGTTCTTAAATAAAGTCATATTCAAAAAGCAAATCATATAATTTTCAGCCTCAGCATGTGCTGATGCAAGAAGAAGAAACTGTAGGGGGTTGGGGAACTGCAGTAAAGACCCAGGCAGTCAGAGAGCAATAACAGAGCTCTCAAAGTGTCACTGTGAACTTACTGTAGAGATGTATTTGGTGCAAAGAGAGCTCTGCCTACTCTACAGCTCAGGAATTTGTAGGAAAATGTAAGAATAATCCTTTCCTGCAAGCACCTTTGCAGGGGCCAGAAGACAGCCACCTTGGATTTGGCACACCAAGGATAACTGTGCCACTAACAATCCTTGGGGGCAGCACTGAAAGTTGAGGGTGTCTGTGAAAGCACCCAAGAGACAGATGCACACAAAGCAGTACAATGCCACAGCAAACCACAGAACTATTCAGCAGGTTATGCAGAAACAAATAAGCAAAAAAATCCTTCCAGTGAAGGCCAAGGAATCCCTGGGAGGTTTCTGAGAAAAGCCACCCCCACCAGGAAGGTAAGCAACTGTACAGGTGAGGAAGACAGAGAAAGGACATAGATTGGATTGACAGGAAGCTGAACATGAGCCAGCAGTGTGCCCAGGTGGCCAAGAAGGCCAATGGCATCCTGGCCTGTATCAGGAACAGCGTGGCCAGCAGGTCCAGGGAAGGGATTCTGCCCCTGTACTCAGCCCTGGTGAGGCCACAGCTTGAGTCCTGTGTCCAGTTCTGGGCCCCTCAGTTTAGGAAGGAGACTGAGGTGCTGGAGTGGGTCCAGAAGAGGGCAACCAGGCTGGTGAAGGGACTCCAGCACAGACCCTATGAGGAGAGGCTGAGGGAGCTGGGGCTGTTCAGCCTGGAGAAGAGAAGGCTCAGGGGAGACCTCATCACTCTCTACAGCTCCCTGAAAGGAGGGTGTAGCCAGGGGGTGGTTGGTCTCTTTTCCCAGGCAACTCTCAGCAAGACAAGAGGGCACGGTCTCAAGTTGTGCCGGGGGAGGTTTAGGTTGGATATTAGAAAGAATTTCTTTATGGAGAGGGCGATCAAGCATTGGAATGGGCTGCCCCGGGAAGTGGTGGATTCTCCATCCCTGGAGATATTTAAAAAGAGACTGGATGTGGCACTCAGTGCCATGGTCTGGTAACTGCAGCGGTAGTGGATCAAGGGTTGGACTTGATGATCTCTGAGGTCCCTTCCAACCCAGCCAATTCTATGATTCTATGAGATACAGTCCAAGTGCAAGAAAAAGCAGTCCTGATAATGTAGCAATGATTCCAGGATGAAACATCTCACATGCAGCTTGATATATTTTGAGGCTTGCATTGCTCCTTGACAATCAGTTAGCCTGTAAAAGGCAGTTTTACCCCTCTTCTGGGCTTTATTCACTCAGTCTGCTTTTGCAAAAGGGAGCAAGCCCCAAACTCAGAGCACCGCGTGCCAAGACACACCAAACCAGGAGACTAGAGCTATGCACCAATAGTAAAGAATATACTTTGAAAACACCACTTATCTCATTCATAAATTATACATTTCATAAGGTTTATTATTCTAGGTTTGCAAATGGGGAAACAGAGAGAGATGGTTTGTGGTCACACAACAAGGAAAGCATTTACCTCCCATTAGGTTCTCTAAACCTGATCTTAATTACCTCTCAAGCACTTAAACTCATGCTACCAAGAAATCCTGTGACACAGTGAAGCTGAGACCTATTTAATAATTTATCAGTAGAAACCCAAAAAAATCTTCCAGAGACAAAGCAATGCTATCAATTATTTTACAGCCTTTGGCAACACTATTTCAGTACATCAAAATAAATGAAAGATAACGTGGATGACTGTCAGAACAGGATGAAGAGACATTTTCTGCCTTTCACATGTTGGACTTCACCTCCATAATGATGACTCTCTTGACAAATGTCTGTGTTTATCACACACAGATTTTACAGTGTACTTTCTCATATGACTGTTTTTCATCTTTTCTTTGTACCCAAGCTATTGCTGCTGTAGGAGACTCCCCAGGCCTGGGCTAGCAGGAGCTTCCCAGCAGCCTTCTGTGTTGTCTGAGGAAAAACTACTTTTATGAGTCTGATAGCATCTGATCGCTATTCATGTGGGCCTCAGCTCTACAAACTCTTATCCTTTTAATTTATATACCTCCCAGCAGCCTCAGAAGATCAATTAGCCTGCACTATGTTATCAGGATCAGGCCCTAAACCTAATTCTAGTCATTGCTTATCTAGCTTCTGAAATGTTCTTAGAAACCATGTCTTTATACTTCTTCAGAAAACAGCAAATAACAGCAGCACAAGCCAAAAGAAATTTAAACTGGAATCCAAAGTAACAAGTAATTGCCAGTGAGTTTTTTAAAACCCACTTTTACTTGTAACAAAATGCAGCTTTCAAATTACAGCCATTATGAATCATATTCTTTTCTTCCATTTAGATCCCAAAGAGCCAGTTTTATATGCTTCAAGTTTTTCCCCATAAATCAAAATTCACCACTCAGAACAATTCTGTTAAGACTACAAGGAAATTCTGTTTGCTTTGTTAAACAGAGCTTCAAAAGCATGAATTGAACGTACGTTTGCAATTACAAGTAATGCCTCTTCTTATATCCATTCAAAATGTTTACTTTATTACAGCTCATTATAAATGTACTGTCTAAAATGCAGCAGCATGACTGTTCAATTTCCAGGCAATAATTTTATGATAATCATATGTAATATATTCATATGTCTACTTCACTGTCTAACAAAGCCCAAACTGGTTAGTTGGCAGCTCTGCTTTCCCCATGGTTCAAATTTCTTTGCCTCAGAACATTACTGAATAACAACATTAAGAAAGATATAATCAGATTTTTACTTTGTATTCTTCACTATAGAAAGCAAACAAAGAAATATATAGCATTAGAGACTGAATGTGGCATACTGACTTTATCAAAGACTGGTATCTAAGTGATATGTAAATTATTAAACATGCCATGCAAGCATTATTAGAAAGGTGGGGGCAGGGAGCAAGATTATAAATTTATAACTGCTTTCCACATCTAGAACTCCTTTTAATTCTTGAAAGCATTGAGGTTGTAAAGAGAGAGTGTGCACATAAACTAAGACCAGAACTAAGTAAACTTGCTTTTAATCTCCAATATTAAACACGTGTTTCAGTTTTTGCCTAGGGCATATTTACAAAGAGTAGCAATTTTATTTTTCCTTCATACATTTCCAAAGCAATTCCTAGTTAGTCATAAATCTATAACACGCAGAGGCTTATGGGGCTTGTAGGAAATAAAAATTCAGACAGTTCCCAGCCTGAATCCTTTGTCATCAACTGAACCTCCTAAGACTAAAAGCCAGAAAGGAGAGCTCAATCTTGCTCATTGTAATTTCTAGATAGTCTGTGTAAAACTTAGTTTTTTTAAAAGACTGCCAGATCTTGAAATCGTGCAAGTCTCTTACAGCAGAATAACACTTTATTTTTGAAAGAACATTTTCAGGTTTAGGATCTGTATTATAGAAACAAAAAAGTCAAGCTACAATTTGAAACCTTGCCATTTTGACGGGTCATTCTTGCACCTGGTGGCTGAGATTGGAGTTCACAAGCCTGCTGACTCAACCTTCATTTTTGTAGGTAATGACACAGAGTGAGTTTCAGGTGACTGCCAGAACTGAACCATTTACATGTAGGAGCTGATAACAGCCTTGATGAAATACTGCAGTAATATAAAATACAACATCAAGAAGAGCCAAACAACAACCAAAAAATTCTACCCAGCGGTGCTATTAAATCCAAATAACAAAGCAAAGACGTATTGGGAAAAAAAGCAGTAAAAGCCATTTAATGGATTTTTCACTGTATTCTTCAGTCTTCTAAGATTTCAATTAGAAGGGAAATAATCTTCCCCCCTTACTTATAATACATCACAACAAAAAGATTAATGGCTGCTGACTTTACACAGGCTTTCAAAAATTAGCTCTGATCAAAGCAACTGCTGTAGTGAAATTCAACTGCCCTAACTCACAACCTCAGCAGCGTTTATTATAGGACTGAGCAGGCTTGAACTCCTTCCCCTCCTTCAATAGTTTGCCTTAAACTTCAAAGCCAAACTGGCTTTGAGGCTTAACTCACGTAAAGCTTTTTTTCCTCCTTCCTCAGAAGCAATTAAAGATGTTCAGTATAATCTGCCCTATAATCTAAAATCTAAGCATGCAGGTCTTCTTCATCGTTGTGGGGTTACAGAATGGAAGGGGCTAGATAGGGAATTTAATCGTTGGCTCAGACAATGCAAATGGTTTTATGGTGCCTGCCAGCTGATGAGGTCAGTAGTCTTAAAGAAAGGTAAGCAAGGGCCAATCTATCAATGGCACAAATTTGTCAGTAAATGAGGCTATAGAGTGGTTCCTACTGCTTTACCTTGCATTGTGAGCCCTTCCTTTTCCATTTCTTGTTATTAATGAATCTGCAGAGTTAGGAAGCCAGATTTCCCAAGACACCACAGTAATGGATGTGAGGCGGGGCAACAGACTGCAGAATCATGACGCAGGGGAATGCACAATTTTCATGGACTTGAAAGAGACACAGTTGTCTTGAGAGGATTTAATGGATTTTACTGGATGCGGTCTAAAAAAACCTATGAACTTCTTGGACTGTTTGGGCAGCAAACACTTTGTTATTGTATGGTAGATCAATAACAAAAAAAGCAAGTGACAATATTTAGTCTTCGTTCTTATTTCACAAAATGACTTCACCCAGATAGCCTGCAAGAACTAAGGCAAGCAAAGCTAAGAAAAATCTCTTGAGCTTTCTAACCACCTGACTTTTAAAAAAATATTCTTAGACATAAAGCTGTGTCTGGCAAGGACAGATTCTTAAATTCTCCAGAATTCAAAGCCCAATTTGAGCACTCTGCTCAAGTGCTACATTTCTGTTTGAGCAGCCATTCTCCCCCACCTGAGGGGGACTAAAATAGCATTGGTTCTCTAACAAGTACAGCTGAAAACATTTGTTTTGCTTTTCACATGATGCAACAGCATTACAAGGAACATCATAAACCCACTCTCCAGCCAGCCAACTTCACTAACAATTCTATCCAGGAAAATATAACTTCTTTAAGCCTCTTCTAGAGAAGAGGCAGTGCTGGAAAGAGGTAAGAAAAGAGAAAAGAAAAGGCAGGTAACAACAATGGCAACTCAAACATGTTGATGGACAATCTGCAAATGTATTTTTATACATGAAACCAACTTCATTAGTTTGCTTTAGATAAGAGAGTTTTATGTACATTTTTCTACAGTTGAAGGTAAAAGTGAGCTAATTTGTCTGGCAAGACTACACAAAGTGGGGAAATCCATGAACTGAAAAAGAAAGCCTTGGTCTGTAGTTTCCTGATACAACTACTAGCACTAATTACAGATTTTTTCATTAAAGTTCTGAATGAAATATTAACAAGCTAGTAATTAAGTAATTCAGGGTCTGTTTGCTTAGCATTAGCTTCAGTATTGTACATCTGACTCACTGATCTATAAACGTCCTCCTAAATTATTCAGAGATGTGCTTTGTTTTACCTTCTATTGAATTTCAGTTACTCCAAAACCTTTTTCTATGCATTAGTGGCATCCAAAGTGTGACAGAGGGTGGAAAGAGAACATAATGATGTACCAAAATACATCTTGCAATTGTATCTTGCAATTTTGTGTTAAAGAACAAAAAAATATTCTTGTCTGCTTTTGCATATTCCTTTCTGTTGTGTCTCCTATAGATCAGCATCTTCCCTACAGGTTTCTTCAGAGGTTGTGTTTGAACTAAAGAAATGCTCCAACAGTTTGTTAATCTGCTCCTGCAGTGGTCAGCAACCAAGTGTGGCTAACCATGACCCACTAATGAAATGAAGCAGAAGCTGGGTTGCACTTGTCTGTATTACTACTAAATTACAACTGGGTAGGTGAATATACAAGGCTAATCAGGCATGTTATTTCTTGTGAGGGGCAGGATTAGTGAGTAGGCAATGGGCAGCTCCCCAAGGCAGGGAGGACCATGGTAGATCAGGCATTGGAATGGGCTGCCCAGGGAAGTGGTGGATTCTCCATCCCTGGAGATATTTAAAAAGAGACTGGATGTGGCACTCAGTGCCATGGTCTGGTAACTGCAGCGGTAGTGGATCAAGGGTTGGACTTGATGATCTCTGAGGTCCCTTCCAACCCAGCCAATTCTATGATTCTATGATACCAGCCACTTCTGGAAGACTGCATGAGTCCTGAGAGATACTAACAGCAGGATTAGGAGGCTTTACAGCATCATTTTGCTATGGCTTCATTCACTCTCACTTAAGAGCACTGTCAGGATCTTGGCTGACTCAGTGACAGTAAGTCCCTGGATGACTTCTGTAGAGTTGAGAGAGAGAACTGTCCTCTGGCAGAACTCAGGTCTTTACTTCCCTTCTGGACCAATGCTGACTGCCTTGCTACATGCAGGAAATATAGGTAAGAATCTCCCATCAATGCCTGTCCAGACTCCAGTACAGCATCTCATGAATCTCCCCACTGTAAGCATACTCAAATATTTTTTATTACAACACATTAAGCTAAAATCAATAGATTCATTTGCTGACAAGGATTTAATCCTTCAGATAATCAAGGAAAAGTAACATCTTTCTGAAAAGAAGTGACATTTCATTATAGCATTGGTTGTGAAGTCACTGGCAGAAATTTTTCCACATATCAATTAAACAGTAACTCCCAGAATTTACTAACATAAAAAACAATATTGCATATTTATAGTTCTCTTCCCCAGTAAATGAAAATATCTACAGTTCCCAGAAACACAAATAAGGTATCTGCACAATGGTTCTAACAATGCTACCACATCTCTGATCATTCCTTTTCAAATCTTTCTATGCTATTTTCCTCAAGATGTAACATGCTATTTTCTCTACAATCAACCTTTTTTCCTTTAGAGAGAAGCAGAACTGGCATTTTGAAAACTTCAATTTGCTGAAATATAATAGCACCACTGAGCTCTGTTGTTCTTCACTTTTATTCTCACTTTATGCCAGAAAGATGAAACTGCAGTGATTTTGCTACTGTCAAACAAAAAGTAAATAAATAATGGCTTTGTTGACTATTACATAGCAAGATACTGCATCACTATTATTCAGCTGAGTTTTAGTATAAATTCCTCACTCAAATGTGAAATTTGACAAATATTATAACCAGTCTGGAATACTGCCAAACAGAGGTCTATGTGACCCCTGCAATGAAAACTGTGAAAGACAATTTGAAGAAAAAAGTATTTTAATTATTTCACTGTAAATTATCAAGTAAAGGAACGAATTAAGAATGCAAGAAGGAATAATCTTACCTGATTTACTGTCTAGGTGCAGCTTAGTTTTCCCTTGGATTACTGCTTTCTAGGTAGCAAAGGCATTCTTTGAACTGTACTGGAGCTATTTATCCTTTCCTTGTGTAGGAGATAAGCATCCTTCTATTTTTACTGGTATGAAATCTCATCTTTTTGCCTACAGGCCAGCCTTTCAAAGGAACAATCTAGTTCAGTTCCATCTTCCCCCTTATTTGCTAACCTTCTGTAAGAGCTACCAACTTTCTCATCAGAGGTCTAACAGAGCCTAAGCTTGCAGGATTTATCTGGTTTTACAGATTATACTTCAGGACAGAAATGGTGGAAAAAAATGGATCTCTGAAAATCTATTAGCAGTAGCTGAAGTGGCATTTAAGCCACAATGCTTGTCTGTGGGGAATACTGTACTGGAAATGCTCACTTGTATTTAAAACAGCTGTACAGTAACAATCTGGTTTTATGCCATCCTCTAATCTCAAAATTGGAAAAGTCCACAAAGAAAGGCAAGACAAGTATTTTCACCATTACTTTAGGGATTTAGAATTTAGGAACTAGTTTCAGTATGTAATCCCCTTAGGGAGAGTGGCACCTCTAGGAAGCAACTGAAAAGACCCAGAGAGTTGTCAGGAGCTTTGCTTAGACATTCCCAGATTCACCCTGTTTTTCACTATACAGGGAATCTGTGGGGTGTAGCTTGGCTGAAATTAGTTCGTGTTGACTATTGTCCTTTATAGGTATTATAATTAGACAGGATATTATCCACAACCCCTTTTCCTCTGTAAGCTGATATCCTGCATAATTATCTCGTTTGGTATTTCTTCTGCCTTCTGTATTGTTGGTTGCAGGACTATTCTTTTTCATTTATCTAAATTTAATCTGCATTTGCCTTTTACTAGCCCTAACCCAGCACAGTACCTCTCAATACGATCATTTCTGCAGACAACTGTTCTTAAATCTTATCAGGATCTGACATTTCAAATATTTCTCATTCATGATGTTTGCTATGCTTTTTATACATACTATAAAGAAAGGTCTCAGAAACCATTTCCTAGTCAAAAAATCTCCCTGTTATGCCACCTCTCAGCCTTTGCAATGTCAACGTCTTGATTTATTAATGAGCATCTTCTTTTAAAGACATTATAATCTGAATTTTGCAAAGGTACTACAAGTTCAAACTCATCTGTTCAGTTTAAACTCAAAATAACTCACCTGTGAGAAGCTTAATAAATTTAGATATTCTCTGGCTAGAAACTGTTTACAACATCAATTAGCTTTTCTCCCCCCCTACCCTTTGCAAGGCTGATCTTAGTTCATGTTCTCTTAATTTGAAATAGAGAAATAGTTAAAAAAAATACCTAAAATACTGCCTAGATACCTTTCTGTTGTTTCATTTGAGTAGAATAAATTTCTAACAGGGTTTGATATTTATAATTTTATTTAGAAACTTTTTTTGGTATCTACTCTTTCTATTTCACTATCACCCATTTTAGTGCCTTTACTTGACTTCACTACAGTACCAGCAAAAGCCTCTATTGAAGAAAAAGGTTTAATGCAGAAAGACAAGTCAAGGAACTGATTTCAAAAACCAGACCAGATAAATAAATAACACTTACGATAACAAATATGACATGAAAAGAACAATTTTGGAAGGAAGCCACAGAGACACAAATTTAGGGCCCTGCTTTCTCTGAGTAGACAAGTATTTACAACAAGTTTCCTAAATTGCCCAGAAGCCTGAGAAATTCGAGCATACTGCTATACTGTTTGAGTATTATATTCTAGTCAAAAGAAAATGCAAATACAGTTGCATTTCAGGTAACTCAGCGTGGGAATATCTACACCAAAGGAAAAAAACAGTCCCTGCTGCAACTCAGGCCCAGGAGCTGACCCCATAAGCAGCTGCTGTTATCAAGGTACCCTCAATACCCAGAACAAATGATGCTCCCCGTGTGCAGAGGCACACCCAAACCAGGCTTGACAATGCAGTCAGAACACGGGAAGAGCTGCAGCAACAAATTACCATGTTCAAGAGCATGAAATAGTTCTGGAAAAATCCTCCTCTTCTGCAAGATGATTTTTGTAAAACATCA